>NC_140992.1:280212174-280569674 GCF_052327205.1 Somniosus microcephalus
GGGGAGAGAGAGCGAGGGGGGGGAGAGAGAGCGAGGGGGGAGAGAGAGCGAGGGGGGAGAGAGAGGGGGGAGAGAGAGCGAGGGGGGGAGAGAGAGGGGGGAGAGAGAGCGAGGGGGGAGAGAGAGCGAGGGGGGGGGGAGAGAGAGCGAGGGGGGGGGGAGAGAGAGCGAGGGGGGGGGGAGAGAGAGCGAGGGGGGGGGGGAGAGAGAGCGAGGGGGGGGGGAGAGAGAGCGAGGGGGGGGGGAGAGAGAGCGAGGGGGGGGGGAGAGAGCGAGGGGGGGGGGAGAGAGAGCGAGGGGGGGGGGAGAGAGAGCGAGGGGGGGGGGGAGAGAGAGCGAGGGGGGGGGAGAGAGAGCGAGGGGGGGGGAGAGAGAGCGAGGGGGGGGAGAGAGAGCGAGGGGGGGGAGAGAGAGCGAGGGGGGGAGAGAGAGCGGGGGGGAGAGAGAGCGGGGGGGGAGAGAGAGCGAGGGGGGGAGAGAGAGGGGGGGAGAGAGAGCGAGGGGGGGAGAGAGAGGGGGGGAGAGAGCGAGGGGGGGAGAGAGAGGGGGGGAGAGAGCGAGGGGGGGAGAGAGAGCGAGAGGGGGGAGAGAGGGAGAGAGAGCGAGAGGGGGGAGAGAGAGCGAGAGGGGGGAGAGCGGTGGGCGGGGAGAGCGAGGGGGGAGAGAGTGAGGGGGGAGAGAGAGCGAGCGGGGGGGGAAGAGAGCGGGGGGAGAGAGCGAGGGGGGAGAGAGCGGGGGGGGGAGACAGCGGGGGGGGGAGAGAGCGAGGGGGGAGACAGCGGGGGGGGGGAGACAGCGGGGGGGGGGGAGAGAGCCGGGGGGAGAGAGCGGGGGGGGAGAGAGCGGGGGGGGGGGAGAGAGCGGGGGGGGGGGAGAGCGCGAGGGGGGGAGAGAGCGAGAGGGGGTGGAGAGCGGGGGGGGAGAGAGCGAGGGGGAGAGAGAGCGAGGGGGGGAGAGAGCGAGGGGGAGACAGTGGGGGGGGAGAGAGCGAGGGGGGAGACAGCGGGGGGGGAGACAGCGGGGGGGGAGAGAGCGGGGGGGAGAGAGCGGGGGGGTCAGAGCGGGGGGGGAGAGAGCGGGGGGGGAGAGAGCGAGGGGGGGAGAGAGCGAGGGGGGGGGAGAGAGCGCGAGGGGGAGAGAGAGCGAGAGGGGGGGAGAGCGAGGGGGGTGGAGAGCGGGGGTGGAGAGCGGGGGGGAGAGAGCGGGGGGGAGAGAGCGGGGGGGGAGAGAGCGGGGGGGAGAGAGCGGGGGGGGAGAGAGCGGGGGGGAGAGAGAGCGGGGGGGAGAGAGAGCGAGGGGGAGAGAGAGCGAGGGGGGGGATAGAGCGAGGGGGAGAGAGAGCGAGGAGGGGAGAGAGCGGGGGGGAGAGAGATCGGGGGGCGGGGGAGAGCGAGGGGGGGAGAGAGCGGGGGGGGGGTGAGCGGGGGGCGGGGAGAGCGAGGGGGGGAGAGAGCACAGCCCCAGCATGTTCAAGGTTTTCTGCTAGTTATAAGAACAACAACAACAACTTTAATTTATATAGCACCGTGCGTCACAGGAGCGATCTCAAAAACAATTGGCACGAGCCACGAGTTCTGATATTATTCTAGTAAATCTTTTTCTTACACCTTCTCCAGTGCCTCTATAACCTCTCTAGAATATGGAGACCAGAATTGTACCCACTGCTCCAAGTGTGATCTAACCAAGGTTCGATACAAGCTCAACATAACTTTTCAATTCTAACCCTCTAGGAATGAACGCCAGTGCTTGGTTTGCTTTCTTTATAACGCCCCCCCCCCCCGCCCCCACCACCTTCAGTAAAAGTTCCTATTAAAGATGTCCTCTTACTTCTCTAATGTCATGGTGGTTCTGTGCGCCAGCAGGTCCCAGATTCGGGCAGTCCGGTCGCAGGACACGGACGCCACGTGCTGACCGTCCGGATTGAAACGGCATCTCATCACGGTGCTGTGGTGCTGGTCTGGGGGGAGTCAGGGGAAACGATTAGAAGCCCCACTTGATCAACCTTGAACCCACAACAAATCCTGCTCCGGTCTCGCTCTGGATGTTCGCACGCTCGGAGAGCGAGAGATGTGGAGCCCTTTGGGGTGGGGGGGGTGGGGGGGAGGAGGGGTGGTGGGTGGGGAGGAGGGGTGGCGAGGGATGGGAGCGGGAGAGGCCATAGAAACATCGAAGATAGGAGCAGGAGTAGGCCATTCGGCCCTTCGAGCCTGCTCCGCCATTCAATGCGATCATGGCTGATCATCCAAATTCAGTACCCGGTCCCTGCCTTCTCCCCATATCCCTTGATCCCTTTAGCCTTAAGAGATATATCTACCTCCTTCTTGAATATATTTAATGAATTGGCTTCTACTGCCTTCTGTGGTAGAGAATTCCACAGGTTCTGTAGTGTCCGTGTGTAGATAAAGACACTGAAGACAGGAGTTGGTTCATAGGTATTTACTAAGCAAGTCTGGGGGGGGTTTCTAAAGGATATACACAATACACAGGCTTATATAGCCCAAGTGGCAATTACCGGCATTACGCACACCTGGGGCTCTTAAAGGCACATACACCACAATTCCTCCCCTTCTAACTAACTAGTACATCATATTTTAAGTAATTATTAATTACATGTTATATGCAAAATAATATACATTGCTGTATTAATTAATTATAAGTTAGTCTCTCAGGAGGCTTCCTGACTCGGTCCGGATAACGCCTCGGGGGTGTAGTAGTTTCTGGTGGTGTAGTAGGTTCTTCTGGCAAGGCTGATTTGGCTTGAAGGCCAGTGTCGGGTTCATCGGGCTCCAGTATCACCGGATCGGAGGTAGATATGGGTATCTCTACTTCATCGTTAGATGTATAGAGTGGTGGTGTAGGTTGTCCCTTTTCGGATGACTTGATGATTTGGTCAGCATGGCGCCTTATTATGCTGTCTCCGATGTCCACGGTATACATCAGTGGTCCTAATCGTGTGCAGATAGTTCCAGGCTGCCATTTCTCGGTACGGTAGTCCCGGGCCAAAACCGGTTGGCCTATCTGGAAGGCCCTAGTGGGCCTTTCATTCATGCCCTGAAACTGCCGGTTCTCCACCTCCCTTCGGATGTTGGGCTTGACCAAATCCAGCCGGCATCTTAGGTTTCTATTGTAGAACATCATGGCGGGAGTTTGGTTAGTAACCATATGCGTTGCATTCCTATATGCAAATAAGAAGTTATCCACCTTGTGCTGAAGTTTTATGTCTTCATTACCCATGGCCTTGATGGCCTTCTTGAAGGTCTGGACAAACCTTTCAGCCAATCCATTGGTGGCGGGATGGTATGGGGCGGACGTGTAGTGCTTTACCCCATTGTTCTTTAAGAACTTTCTGAATTCTTCGGACACAAATTGCGGTCCATTATCAGAACATATCTGCTCCGGCAGCCCATTCCTGGCAAATATGGTCCTTAATACTGTGATGGTTTTTTCCGTGGTGGTGGAGGACATCTTTATTACCTCCGGCCACTTGGAGTGTGCATCAACTGCGATTAAGAACATTGAGTCCATAAATGGACCAGCAAAGTCGATGTGCACCCTTTGCCAGGGAGATGAGGGCCACTCCCATGGATGTAGAGGGGCCTGTGGCGGAGCATTTTGGACCTTCTGGCATCCTAGGCAGCTCTTGGTCATGTCTTCGATGTCTCCATCGATACCTGGCCACCATACAAACGCCCTAGCTAGGTTCTTCATTTTCACTCCACCCAGATGCCCCTCGTGAAGCTCCTTTAGCACTTTATCCTGGAGTTTGGGTGGAATCACCACTCTGGATCCACACATCAAGGTTCCTCGGCACACTGACAGCTGTTCTCTTCTTTGCGAGAATGCTGGCAACAGTGGTTCGCCATGTGCTGGCCATCCCTTCACTGTTAAATCGTAGACCCGTGAGAGAGTAGGGTCACTTCTTGTCTCCCTTTCAATGGCAGAGTTTGTCACCGGTAGACATTCCACTATGGTAGAGTGGAATATCTCTACTGGGTCTACTGTAGGTGCCTCTTCTATCGTTGGCAACGGTAGGCGTGATAAACCGTCAGCATTCCCATGCTGTTTTGACCCTTGTTGTATTGGTGTGCCCCTAGAAAAAGGGACCACCTCTGTAGTCTTTGTGCCGTCATAATGGGGACACCTTTTTTAGGGTTGAATATGGAGATGAGGGGTTGATGGTCAGTCAGCAAGGTAAATTTTTGTCCGTGTAGGTAATGGTTGAATTTCTTCACTCCCCATACCAGGCTGAGTGCTTCCCTGTCTATCTGGGCATAGTTACGCTCAGCTGAGTTCAATGAGCGTGACGCAAAAGCTATCGGCCGTTCCGAGCCATCAGGGAATCTATGGGACAATACCGCTCCTATGCCGTAAGGGGATGCATCGCACGCCAGTCTGATTGGTAGTGATGGGTTGTAATGAGCCAAAATTTTCTCGGATGTGATTAAGTCTTTACATTTATGGAAGGCACGTTTACAGTCTTCGTTCCATTTCCAAATCACTCCTGTCTGTAGAAGATCATTAAGAGGGTGTAGAATAGTTGATAAGTTCGGTAAAAATTTATGATAGTAATTTATTAATCCCAGGAATGACCTTAATTGTGAAACATTTTCAGGTGCTGGGGCTTTTATAACTGCTTCAATTTTTTCAGGTGACTTATGCAACCCTTCCTTATTAATTATGTGGCCACAATATGATATCTGATTTTGGAAAAATTCGCACTTGGGGCGATTTGCTCGTAGGCCCCGTTCTTTCAGCCTAGTGAGCACCTGCTCCAAATTGGCAAGGTGCTCGTTGTCGTTTTCTCCTGTTATAAGGATGTCGTCTAGGTAGCATTGAGTCCCCGGAATCCCTTGCAGGACTTGCTCCATAGCTCTTTGCCAGATAGCTGGAGCTGATGCTATTCCAAAAACCAGTCGATTGTACTGGTACAGGCCTTTGTGTGTGTTTATTGTGAGATACTTTTTAGAGGTCTCCTCAACCTCCATCTGTAGATATGCCTGTGCCAAGTCAATTTTTGTGAAACGTTTCCCTCCGGATAGTGAAGCGAAAATATCTTCTATCCTCGGAAGAGGATACTGTACCGTGTGAAGGACCGGGTTTACAGTCACCTTAAAGTCCCCACAGATGCGAATTTTTTTCTGTTCCTCAGAGTTATTTTTCAATGTTTTTTTCATGACTGGAACGATGGGTGTTGCCCATTCGCTCCAATCTATTTTGGATAATACTCCTGCCTTTTCCAAATTCTTCAGCTCTGCCTCGACTGCCGGACGTATTGCGTATGGCACCGGTCTTGCCTTAAAAAATTTTGGAATTGCTGTATCTTCCACTTTTATTGAGGCGGTGATGCCTTTCAAGGTTCCTAGTTTCTCTTGAAACACTTCTTTGGCGTTGGCCAAGATGTCTTTTAATCGTTCAGGTATGATGTCATCATTGTTTTTTTCCTTACTGGTCACCGTCAGTGCCTGAATGGAGTGCCAGTCTAAACGTATCTTCCTTATCCATTCACGTCCCAACAACGGTGGACCACCATCTTGTAGAATGTATAAATACAACTTTTGTATTTCTTTGCCGTTGTATACCACAGGCACCCTTATTTTTCCTTTGGGGTAGACTTTCTGCCCCGTATATGTTTTTAAGATAATGGATGTGTCTTTTAGAGGTATATGCGAAAATAGCCTCTCGTAATCTCGTCGATTTATTACGGTTAGAGCTGATCCTGTATCTAGCTCCATTTTAACTGGGGACCCTGCTATTGTGAGGGTAACCCAAATGGTTTGGTAATCCTCTTTGGCAAGTACATTATGTAATTTGAGACAGCTTAGTCTCTTGTTTCCGGAGTCGCTATCGCTATTCTGGTCTTCGGAGCTATTGTCCGTCATCATTTGTACCTTCCTGTACTTTTCTTTATTGATTTTTTGTTTTCTGTCAGTGGATTTATTTTGTCCAGATTGGCATACCCGTGCAATGTGTCCAATCTTACCATATTGCCTGCATGCTTTGCCCTTGAACCAGCAGTCCCTCTGGTTATGGGTGGATCTGCCGCAGCGATAACATCTTCCGAACTCCTGTGTCATTTTATGGGTGCCGAAGTCCTGTGTCTCTTGTTGTATCTCTGCAGCTCCTTTTGCTGCTGCTTCGTATGATACAGCCATACTGAAAGCTTTGTCCAATGTTAAATCTTTTTCAGAAAGCAGTTTTTTTTGTGTTCCTTCACTTAAGAGACCGCAAACAAATTTGTCTCGAAGATAATCCGATAGTCCTGCTCCGAATTGGCAGTACTTTGATGGCTTTCTTAATTCGGTTAGGTAATCAGCGTTACTTTCATTCTTGTGTTGATTTCTCTTGAAGAACTTGAATCGTTCCGCTATCAGCAGCGGTGTTGGGTTTAAATGCTCCTGCAGGGTATCAACAATTTCTTTAAAAGTCTTGTCCTTTGGTTTGGCTGGAGTGATTAAATTTCGTAACAGCCCGTATGTCTTCGCGCCCATTAAGTTCAAAAGTACTGAAGCTTTTTTTTCATCTGTTATTCCATTTGCAGTGCAATAAACCTCTACTCTTTCCACGTATGTGGTCCAATCTTCTATTTCGCCATCAAAAGCCTCAATATTACCAGATTTAGGCATTTCAGAAAAGATATGGCGCTTCCCGCGCTTTTTTTTTTCTCTGTAGCAACGATATGGCGCTTCCCGCCGCTGCTACCGATAACAACGCTGTTTCCGTTTATTCACTGTTGGAGACTCGTTCCCGACGGAGGTCTAAATGCTGACCTGCTTGCCGCGCCGGCCGTCTCTCGAGTGCACCCTCCCAGTCCGTTATTGCTTGCCTGTCTCAGCTGTAGAGCCCGCCGCTGGAGCTCCAGCCTGACGCCCAGGAAGGATTAGCGCAGTACCTGTCACCAGCTTGGCCAGCTGGTGAAACCACAGTTTCTCTTACTTCCTTGAGTCTTCTGGACGCTGGAGGAATCGATGTCCTTGAGGTGCTGCCGAATTGCAGGTAAGTCCGTTTCCACTTCGTCGCCACTGTAGTGTCCGTGTGTAGATAAAGACACTGAAGACAGGAGTTGGTTCATAGGTATTTACTAAGCAAGTCTGGGGGGGGTTTCTAAAGGATATACACAATACACAGGCTTATATAGCCCAAGTGGCGATTACCGGCATTACGCACACCTGGGGCTCTTAAAGGCACATACACCATAATTGCTCTTAAAGGCACATACACCACAGGTTCACCACTCTCTGGGTGAAGAAATTCCTCCTCATTTCTGTCCTAAATGGCTTACCTCTTATCCTTAGACTGTGACCCCTGGTTCTGGACTCCCCCGCCATCGGGAACATCCTTCCTGCATCTAGTCTGTCCAGTCCTGTCAGAATTTTATAAGTTTCAATGAGATCCCCTCTCATTCTTCTAAACTCCAGTGAGTACAAGCCCAATCGTCCCAATCTCTCCTCATACGTCATTCCTGCCATCCCAGGTATCAGCCTGGTGAATCTTCGCTGAACTCCTTCCATGGCAAGAACATCCTTCCTCAGATAAGGCGACCAAAACTGCACACAATACTCAAGGTGTGGTCTCACCAAGGCCCTGTACAACTGCAGCAAGATATCCTTGTTCCTGTACTCGAACCCTCTCGCTACGAAGGCCAACATGCCATTTGCCTTCTTAACCGCCTGCTGCACCTGCATGCTTACCTTCAGCGACTGGTGCACAAGGACACCCAGGTCTCGTTGCACTTCCCCTTCTCCCAATCTATCCGACGGAGGGAAAGGGGTTTGCTGGAGAGGGGGGACCGGGGGGTAGGGGTGGCAGGGGGTGTGGGCGGGGAACGGAAGGGAGGAACAGAGGAAGGGGGAGAGGGAGTGGAGAAGGGTTGCGGGGGGGGGGGGTACAAGGTCTGGGTGGCGGGGAAGTGGGGGAATGGGGAGGGTGGCCTGGAGAGGGGAGCGGGGCGGAGGAGGGGGAGAGGGGTTGTAGGGTGGATGGGCACGGGTTCGAGTGCAGGAGGCGGAACAGACAGTTTAGACTCAAACAGAGAATGGGGAATGGGTGGACAGACCGACAAATCTAGAATCATAGAATGATGAACAGGAGGAGGCCATTCTGCCCCTTTTACTCCGGCCAGGTTTCCTTTCCAGTGAAGTTGCTGCCTGTTCACTATTGCCCGCGGTAAGGTCAGGACAATGTAGGAGGAGCTCGCACAGCTTGTGTCAGTACTGTAACCGTATGAAAGGGGGAGATGGTCTCTCCCCAGCACACCCTCTCCCTCCTGCTGCCCCTCCCCTTCCCTCCTCCTCCCCCTCCCCCCACTCTGCCCCCCCTCCCTCCCCGCTCCACCCTCCACTCCCCCTCCGCCCACTCTGCCCCTCTCCACTCCCTCTTCCCCCCACTCCGCCCCTCCCCCCGTCTCCTCCCCCACGGGGGAACAATGACGAGTCTCCTTACCTTTCAGGCTTGCGATGGAATCCCCAGATTCAGACGCGCTGATGTAAACGCCATTGTCTATGTCGCTCCCACACACAACGTACTTCCCATCGAAGGAGATATCGCAGCAGGTCAGGGGTCGACGGTGAACAACAGACCACTGAGAGGGCAAAGGGTCGCAGAGTGAGAGGCCACTCAGCCCATCGCGCCTGTGACGGCTCTTTGAATGGCTCTCAATTAGTCCCACTGTTCCTTTGCAAGGGCATATCCAATTTCCACACACCCCGCTCACACTCGCACACCCGCTCACACTCGCACACCCGCTCACACTCGCACACCCGCTCACACTCGCACCTGCTCACACTCGCACCCGCTCACACTCGCGCCCCGCTCATACTCGCACACCCGCTCACACTCGCACACCCGTTCACACTCGCACATCCTTGCACACCCGCTCACTCACACCCGCTCACACTCGCACCCCGCTCACACTCGCACCCCGCTCACACTCACACACCCTGCTCACACACACACCCTGCTCATACTCGCAAACCCGCTCACACTCGCACACCCGCTCACACTCGCGCACCCGCTCACACTCCCGCTCACACTCGCACCCGCTCACACTCGCACCCACTCACACTCGCACCCCGCTCACACTCGCACCCCGCTCACACTCGCACCCCGCTCACACTCGCACACACTCGCACACCCGCTCACACTCGCACACCCGCTCACACTCGCACCCCGCTCACACTCACACCCGCTCACACTCACACCCCGCTCACACTCGCACCCCGCTCACACTCGCACCCCGCTCACACTCCCAAACCCGCTCACACTCACGCACCCGCTCACACGCCCTGCTCACACTCACACCACGCTCACACTCGCACGCCCACTCACACTCGCACACCTGCTCACACTCGCACCCTGCTCACACTCAGACCCGTTCACACTCGCACCCGCTCACACTCGCACACCCGCTCACACTCACACCCTGCTCATACTCGCACACCCGCTCACACTCGCACACCAGCTCTCACTCGCACACCCGCTCACACTCGCACCCTGCTCAAACTCGCACCCGCTCACACTCGCACACCCGCTCACACTCGCACACCCGCTCACACCCTACTCACACTCACACCCTGCTCACACTCACACCCACTCACACTCGCACACCCTGCTCACACTCACACCCTGCTCATACTCGCACACCCGCTCACACTCACACACACCGCTCACACTCGCACACCCGCTCACTCACACACCCGCTCACACTCGCACATCCCGCTCACACTCGCACACCCGCTCACACTCGCAGCCGCTCACTCACCCACCCGCTCACTCACACACACCGCTCACACTCGCACACCCGGCTCACACTCGCACACCCCGCTCACACTCGCACACCCCGCTCACACTCGCACACCCCGCTCACACTTGCACGCCCGCTCACACGCGCACACCCGCTCACACTCGCACACCCGCTCACTCACTCACCCCACTCACACTCACACACCAGCTAACACACCCTGCTCACACTCGCACACCCGCTCACACTCGCACACCCGCTCACACTCGCACACCCTGCTCACACTCACACCCGCTCACACTCGCACACCCTGCTCACTCGCACACCCCGCTCACACTCACACACCCTGCTCACACTCCGCTCACACTCGCACACCCTGCTCACTCGCACCCCGCTCACACTCACACACCCTGCTCACACTCACACACCCTGCTCACACTCACTCACCCTGCTTTCACTCGCACAGCCCGCTCACTCGCACAGCCCGCTCCCACTCGCACAGCCCGCTCACACTCGCGCACCCGCACACCCTGCTCACTCGCACACCCGCTCACACTCGCACCCCGCTCACACACCCTGTTCACACTCACACACCCTGCTCACACTCACACACCCTGCTCACACTCACACACCCTGCTCACACTCACACACCCGCTCACACTCACCCTGCTCACACTCGCACACCCGCTCACCCTGCTCACACTCACACCCTGCTCACACTCACACACCCTGCTCACACTCACACACCCGCTCACACTCGCACACCCGCTCACACACCCCACTCACACTCGCCCCCCCGCTCACACTCGCACCCTGCTCACACTCGCACCCCGCTCACACTCGCACACCCGCTCACACTCACCCCCCGCTCACACTCGCTCACCCGCTGACACTCGCACTCCCTGCTCACACTCGCACACCCCGCTCACTCTCACACCCTGCTCACACTCGCACACCCTGCTCACACTCACACACCCTGCTCACTCACACACCCGCTTTCTCTCCCACATGGCAGCTGTCTCTTATTCTGCCAGCGCATTTCACACTTCATCTCGAGCCACCTTTGTCTCTTTACCTGTCCTATTACCATCTCGTCTCGTCTTGAATATCTCTTAATGTCTCTTCACCTCTCACAGACCTTCCCTTTTGTTCTTTCATCCCCTCCCCCATTTCCCAGCCCCCAAACTTGATTTTTAATCTGTTTCATTTCCTGCTTTTTTCTCAGTTCTGACGAAGGGTCATCGACCTGAAACGTTAACTTTGTTTCTCTCTCCACGGATGTTGCCTGACCAGCTGAGTTTTTCCAGCGTTTTCTGTTGTTATTACAGATTTAAAGTGATTGGCAAAAGAACCAGAGGCGAGATGAGGAGAATTTTTTTAAAGCAACGAGTTGTTGTGATCTGGAACGCGCTGCCTGAAAGGGCGGTGGAAGCAGATTCAATAGCAACTTTCAAAAGGGAATTGGATAAATATGTGAAGGGGAAACATTTACGGGGCTCTGGGGAAAGTGCAGGGGATTGGAACTAATTGGAGTGCTCTTTCAAAGAGCCGGCACAGGCATGCTGGGCTGAATGGCCTTCTTCTGCGCTGTATAATTCTATGATTCCACAGGAGATGATGGAGTTGGGGAAAGCCTTCAGAAACCCGTCCCATGGTGCCACCTACTGGCTACTGCCTGCAACTGCATCGTGACAGGGCAGTGTTTACATACGGGACCTCTATTCTAAATGTTCACACAGAGTTTCAATGTTAAATGTTGACATAAAAGCGTGACCAAAAACCCCGATAACAGGAAGCTGGGCAGGAAATGTGCAGCTACACAAGATTTTAAATAATTTATAGATTCTAAAAGAAATGAAAAAGCTGCTGTATAAATTGTTGTTCGATAAATGGGACTTGTCTGGCTCTAATTTTTAGACTATGCCACTGTGAGCAGCCGAGGAGGAGCGGACCGAGCCGGGAACTGGAGCAGAGGCTGGTAAATAAAGAGCGGGGTCGGAGAGGGGCTTGAACTCACTGTGAGCAGCCGGGGAGAGCGGACCAAGCCGGGAACTGGAGCAGAGGCCAGTAAATAAAGAGCGGGGTCGGAGAGGGGCTTGAACTCACTGTGAGCAGCCGGGGAGAGCGGACCAAGCCGGGAACTGGAGCAGAGGCCAGTAAATAAAGAGCGGGGTCGGAGAGGAGCCTGAACTCACTGTGAGGAGGAGGAGGAGCGGACCGAGCCGGGAACTGGAGCAGAGGCCAGTAAATAAAGAGCGGGGTCGGAGAGGGGCCTGAACTCACTGTGAGAGGAGGAGCGGACCGAGCCCAGTAAATAAAGAGCGGGGTCGGAGAGGGGCCTGAACTCACTGTGAGCAGCCGGGGAGAGCGGACCGAGCCGGGAACCGGAGCAGAGAGGAAAACAATCCAGGAGTCCAAAAAACAAGGCGTGACGTCACAGTACAGCAGGGAAGTGATTGGTTGGTCAGTATTTCTCTCTTTATCTTGGGCATTGGTTTAAATTAAGAGCCAGGATTAAAAACTAAACGTTCAAAAAGAGGGAGCTGATTGGTGAGTATCTGGTAAGTGTTTTTACTTGGTTTTCTTAAAGTTTTAAGTTTATTCCAGCTAGGTTAGTAAATAGTCTGTTAATTAGAGGTATGACAGGGCAGCTCACACCCGTGGATTGCCCATCCTGTGCCATGTGGGAAGTCCTGGACATCTCCCGTGGTCTGGACGACCACATGTGCAGGAACTGTCGCCAGCTACAGAGGCTCGAGCACCGGGTTATGGAGCTTGAGTGGCGGCTGGAGTCACTGCTGGGCATCCGCGAGGCTGAGAGCTCCATGGATAGCACGTTTTGGGAGGTGGTCACCCCGCAGCTTAAGAGTGTGCAGGCAGAGAAGGAATGGGTGACCGTCAGACAGAAGAGGAGGACCAGGCAGATAGTGCAGGAGTACCCAGAGAACATCGCGCTCTCCAACCAGTATTCGGTGCTGAGTACTGGTGAGGGCGATGGTTCCTCTGGGGAGTGCAGCCAGAGCCAAGTCCACAGCACCATGGAAGGCTCAGCTGCACAGGCCGGGGGGGAAGAGGAGAGGGAGAGCAATAGTGATAGGGGATTCAATAGTTAGGGGTGCAGACAGGCGTTTCTGCGGCCTCAGACGTGACTCCAGGATGGTATGTTGCCTCCCTGGTTCCAGGGTCAAGGATGTCACTGAACGGTTGCAGGGCATTCTGATGGGGGAGGGTGAACAGCTAGAGGTCGTTGTCCATATCAGTACCAACGACATAGATAGGAAGAGGGATGAGGTCCTGCAGGCAGAGTTTAGGGAGCTAGGAAAGAGGTTAAAAAGGACTTCAAAGGTAGTAATCTCCGTAATACTACCAGTGCCACGTGCTAGTGAGTTCAGAAATAGGAAGATAGAGCAGATGAATGCGTGGCTGGAGAGATGGTGTCGGAGGGAGGGCTTTAGATTCCTGAGGAATTGGAACCGTTTCTGGGGGAGGTGGGACCTCTACAAGCCAGACGGGTTGCACCTCAATGGGAACGGGACCAATATCCTCGCGGGAGGGTTTGCTAGTGCTGTTGGGGAGGGTTTAAACTAGCTTGGCAGGGGGATGGGAACCTAAGTATAGAGTCAATAGGGAGGGAAAAAAAACTGGAGTTGGGAAACAAAAACGTAGAAAGTAAATTGGAAGGACAGAGGAATGAAGGGCTAGATAGTAGTCAACAAGGAAGTTTGCCTGTACTAAATGGTATAAACTTCAATGCAAGGAGTATAGCGAACAAGGCAGAGGAGCTGAGGGCACAGGTAGATACTTGGGACTATGATATTATAGCTATTACAGAGACGTGGCTGAAAGAGGGGCAGGTATGGCAGCTCAACATTCCTGGTTACAGGATTTTCAGACGGGATAGAGGGGGAGGTAAAAAGGGAGGGGGGGTCGCGGTATTGATTAAAGAAACTATTACAGCTGTGAGGAGGGATGATATGTTGGAGGGATCATCAAACGAGGCCATATGGGTTGAATTGAAAAACAAAAAAGGGGCGATCACACTGCTGGGAGTGTACTACAGACCCCAAACAGTGAGAGGGAGATAGAAGAGCAAAGATGTAGACAAATTTCTGAGAAGTGCAAAAACGATAGGGCAGTAATAGTAGGGGAATTCAACTACCCCAATATTAACTGGGATAAAATTAGTGTGAAGGGTATAGAGGGTGCGGAATTCCTAAAATGCGTCCAGGAGAACTTTTTTAGCCAGTATGTAGCAAGCCCAGCAAGGGAGGGGGCGGTTCTGGACTTCGTTTTAGGGAATGAAGCTGGGCAGGTAGAAGGCGTATCAGTGGGGGAGCATTTTGGTGCTGGTGACCATAATTCTGTTAGATTTAAAGTAGTTATGGAAAAGGACAAGGATAGACCAGGAATAAAAATTCTAAATTGGGGAAAAGCAAATTTTGCTAAGCTCAGAGGGGATTTAGCCATAGTGGACTGGAAACAGCTACTTGAAGGTAAATCAGTGTCAGAGCAGTGGGAGGCATTCAAGGAGGAGATCCGGAGAGTTCAGACCAAATATGTGCCCTTAAAGAAAAAAGGTGGGACTAACAAATCTACAGCCCCCTGGATGTCTAGGGACATACAGGGTAGGATAAAGAAAAAAAGGGAGGCGTATGACAGATACCAAGGGCTAAATACTCCAGAGTCTTTAGAGGAGTACAGAAAGCAAAGAGAGAGAGCATGAAAAATTCTAGGCAAGTAAAATAAAGGAAAATCCAAAGATGTTTTATAAATATTTTAAGAGTAAGAGGATAACTAAAGAAAGGGTAGGGCCTATTAGAGATCATGAGGGTAATCTGTGTGTGGAGGCGGGAGATGTTGGTAGGGTTCTCAATGAACACCCAATTGAGATCCTACATGCAGAATTCTGTAAAAGCATCCTCCGGACTCAAAGGAAAACCGTAAACAATGCATGCAGGGCAGAACTAGGCCAATATCCATTAATAATCACTATCCAAAAAAGAGCCACCAAATTTTGGAAACACCTAGAAATGAGCAACCCCCAATGTTATCATTACGAAGCCCTGAAATGCCAAGAGAGGACCATAAAGAAGAATACCCTCAGTCAACTAGTCCTGGGACTCAGTGAAGTAACTACTAACACTACTAACAATAACCAGCCCCAGGACAGTGACAGCATAACACAAAGAATTCGACCCAACACAATCGTCGCTAAGCAAAAGGAAAAATATCTGTCATATTGGGCAGAAACAACAAAAACCCAAAGCAAACTCAATTGCTACTTGGCCCTAAACAGACAATACAACATGGCTGATTACCTGACCATGGTAAAGGATAGCAAACTGAGAAAAACCTTCACAATGTACAGACTTAGTGAACATAGCCTGGCCATCGAAAAAGGTAGACACAGGCAGACCCGGCTACCAAGAGAGGACAGGATATGCTCTCACTGCAGTCAGGGAGTGGTGGAGACAGAGATGCACTTCCTCACAGCTTGTAGAAAATATCAGGGCATAAGGGAGAATTTCTACCCAAAATTCACAAAAATATGCCCGGAATTCAGAAATTTGAATGACGACCAAAAACTCCCATACCTACTAGGGGAAGAGAGAAATTGTGTAACCTTAGCGGCACACTATGTTACAGCTTGCCATAAACAGAGGGACAACCACTAAATATAAGAAAAGAGTATATACAAATTATATGAATGTATATTTATACACTCAGGGATATATCTGTTTATACACTGTATGGATAGATCTGTATTTTTGTGTACAACCATGAATGTTTTTCGATGCTTTGGCAACATAAGATGTACCTTGTCATGCCAATAAAGCGATTTGAATTGAATTGAATTGAATTGAATTGAATTGAACACTTTGCGTCTGTTTTCACAATGGAGAGGGGTGAATCAGACATTGCTATCAGGGGGGGAGGAGTGTGAAATATTGGATGAAATAAACAGTGAGTGAGGAAGTATTAAGGGGTTTAGCAGCTTTAAAAGTGGATAAATCCCCAGGCCCAGATGAAATGTATCCCAGGCTGTTAAGCGAAGCAAAAGAGGAAATTGCAGAGGCCCTGACCATCATTTTTCAATCCTCTCTGGCTTCAGGTGTGGTGCCGGAGGACTGGAGGACTGCTAATGTGGTACCCTTGTTTAAAAAGGGAGAAAAGGATAGACCGAGTAATTACAGGCCAGTCAGCCTAACCTCGGTGGTGGGAAAATTATTGGAAAGAATTCTGAAGGCCAGGATAAATCTTCATTTAGAAAGACACAGATTAATCAAGGATAGTCAACAGAGATTTGTTAAGGGAAGGTCGTGTCTGACTAACTTGTTTGAATTTTTGTGGAGGTAACAAGGAGGGTAGATGAGGGTAGTGTGTTTGATGTAGTGTACATGGACTTTAGCAAGGCTTTTGATAAGGTTCCACATAGCAGACTGGTCACGAAGTTAAAAGCCCATGGGATCCAGGGCAAAGTGTCAAGTTGGATTCAAAACTGGCTCGGAGACAGGAAGCAGAGGGTAATGGTTGATGGGTGTTTTTGTGACTGGGAGGCTGTTTCCAGTGGGGTTCCGCGGGGCTCAGTAATAGGTCCCTTGCTTTTTGTGTTATATATCAATGATCTAGGCTTGAGTATAGAGGGAATGATTAAGAAGTTTGCAAATGATACTAAAATCGGCTGTGTGGTTGATACTGAAGAAGGAAGCTGTAGACTGCAGGAAGATATCAATAAATTGGTCAGGTGGGCAGAACAGTGGCAAATGGAATTCAATCCGGAGAAGTGTGAGGTAATGCATTTGGGGAGGGCTAACAAGGAAAGACAATACACATTAAATGGTAGGACACCGAGTAGTGTAGAGAAACAAAGGGACCTTGGAGTGCATGTCCACAGATCCCTGAAGGTAGCAGGCCAGGTAGATAAGGTGGTTAAGAAGGCATACAGAATGCTTGCCTTTATTAGCCGTGGCATCGAATACAAGAGCAGGGGGGTTATGCTTCAACTGTATAAAACACTAGTTAGGCCTCAGCTAGAGTACTGCGTGCAGTTCTGGTCACCACATTACAGGAAAGATGTGATTGCACTAGAGAGGGTACAGAGGAGATTTACAAGGATGTTGCTGGGAGTAGAGAATCTTAGCTATGAGGAAAGACTGGATAGGCTGGGTCTGTTTTCCTTGGAACAGAGGAGGCTGAGGGGAGACCTTATTGAGGTGTATAAAATTATGAGGGGCACAGATAAAGTGGATAGGAAGGACCTATTTCCCTTAGCAGAGGGGTCAAAAAGCAGGGGGCACAGATTTAAAGTAATTGGGGGAACGTTTAGAGGGGATTTGAGGGGAAATTTCTTCACCCAGAGGGTTGTGGGGGTCTGGAACTCACTGCCTGAAAGGGTGGTAGAGGCAGGAACCCTAACCACATTTAAAAAGTACTTGGATGTGCACTTGGGATGCTCTAACCTGCAGGGCTACAGACCGAGAGCTGGGAAGTGGGATTAGGCTGGATAGCTCTTTGTTGGCCGGCGTGGACGCAATGGGCCGAAATGGCCTCCTTCCGTGCTGTAACTTTCTATGATTCTATGCCTTCTAGTCCTAGAAACCCCAACCAGCGGAAATAGTTTCTCTCTATCTACCCTATCTGTTCCACTTAATATCTTGAAAACTTCAATCAAATCACCCCTTAACCTTCTAAATTCTAGGGAATATAACCCTAGTTTGTGTAATCTCTCCTCGTAACTTAACCCTTGAAGTCCGGGTATCATTCTGGTAAACCTACGCTGCACTCCCTCCAAGGCCAATATATCCTTCCTAAGGTGTGGTGCCCAGAACTGCTCCCAGTGCTCCAGGTGTGGTCTAACCAGGGCTTTGTACAGCTGCAGCATAATTTCTACCCACTTGTATTCTAGTCCTCTAGATATAAAGGCCAGCATTCCATCAGCCTTTTTGATTATTTTCTGTACCTGTTCCTGACATTTTAATGATCGATGTGCCTGGACTCCCCCCCCACCCCGAGTCTCTCTGGACCTCCACTGTTTTTAGCTTTACACCATTTAGAAAGTACCCTGTTCGATCCTTTTTAGGTCCAAAGTGGATGATCTCAAATTAGTCTACATTGAAATCCATTTGCCACAGTTTTGCCCATTCACTTAATCTGTCGATATCCCTGTGTAATTTTATGCTTCTATCTACACTGCCTACAATGCTGCCTATCTTTGTGTCATCGGCAAATTTGGATATATGACTTTCTATCCCATCATCTAAGTCATTAATAAATACTGTGAATAGTTGAGGCCCCAACACAGATCCCTGCGGGACACCACTAGTCACCTCCTGCCAATTAGAGTACCTGCCCATTATCCCTACTGCCTGTCTCCTGCTGCTCAGCCAATTTCCTAACCAGGCCAATAATTTGCCCTCAATTCCGTGGGCTTCTACCTTAGTTAACAGTCTCTTATGTGGGACTTCATCAAATCATAAAGTTGTGGATCACTAACATATACTCACACTCACTCGTACTCTCATTCACACTCACAATCACACTCTCACACACAGTTACACGCATTAACACTCGCACTCCTCACACTCACTAATGACTGACAGGGACATCAGGGTGTCGGGTTCTGAATAAACACCTACTAGAACTTTCCCGGTTTCGATGTCCCAAGCCTTCAACGCTTTGTCCCAGGAGGAGGTGAAGAGTCTGCAGATTGAAACACAGAAATAGGCTGAGGCTGAGTTACAGACTACAGGCCCATTAAACCAACCCCATACAAATCCTGTACTAATGTTGTGATCGAGAGGAACAGCAGGTCACACAGCCAACATCATGGCAGCATTCACTGCCTACTGCATAATAACCAGCTCTTCCTTCACATTACACTCACCGACCCACAGTATTATCCACACTCAAATCCACACACACTTGTGATATCTTGAGACACAGCATATATCTACAACAGCACAACATGGCTTCCGGTAAGAACTGTACTGCACATGGCTTTATTATCATATACATCAGTAGTCCACCAGATGGCTCTATTACACTTCTCCCTCCTTATTGAAGAAGTTAATCATAGCAAATAATCATTGTACATGACTTGCATGGTATACACAACTCTTGGTATACATTTCTCAAATGGAACCCATTTTATGTTTCCAAATTCTACTATAGAATTCTGTGACACAAACAAAAGATATTAACTTATTTTCCATATTTACAGATTAAACTTAACCACTGGTTTTCTGTTTCAAAGAGGATACCTTCTTTCTTGAACAGAACTTTCAGATCTTGTTGTAGGACCTTGACTCGTTCTAGGCTGAGCCTGCGGAGAATTTTTCTCCAAGGGCTGACCTTGATCTATATTTGGACCCTTTACACTTTCAGACTGTTTGTCTGCCTGACTCGGGCTCAGACTTAAATACTGACTTTGTCTTGGACTTGTTTCTGGTACGTCTGATGTAGGATTTGCTACTGGTACTCTACTCGTAACAAGACTCTCTGACTCATCAGAATAAATTGAATCATCCGAGCTTTCAACTCCTTCCACATCTGTAGGTAAGATACGATCAATGTGAACAAACCTAACCTTTCCATGATCAAACATCTTGACCAAATATGTGCGAGGGCCACATATCTTCACTACTCTTCCTGGTAACCACTTTAACCATTTATGGTGATGGTTTTTCACTCTAACCTTCCGGTTCAACGTCCCACACCTCTCTCTAACTCTACCTTTATCATGACTCGCTTTCGGCCTTGATTGTTTCTCTTCTACGGACTGTGCTAAGTTTGGCTTTAACAACAAGGACCTGGTTCCTGTCGTTTGAGAAACAACTCTGCTAGTTTTCTACCAGTAGTGGTATGAGGAGTATTCCGAGAGGTAATCAGAAAATTTGCCAGTTTGCGGTCGAACGACAACTGACGTTTCTTTGGATTTGGATCCAACATTTGCTTGATGAGGGCACGTTTGACAATTTGTACTGTGCGCTCTGCTGCACCATTTGAAGCAGGGTGGTACGGTGGAACTTTGGTATGTTTCACACTGTTTCTGCTCATGAACTGTGTGAACTCTTCTGAACAAAATTGCAGACCATTATCAGACACAATTTCTTCTGGGAGGCCGTATGAAGAAAACAATCTTCGCAAATTGTCTAGTGTTTTGCTTGTTGTTATTGTCCGCATCAGAAACACCTCTACCCACTTCAAATGACTATCTATCACTATGAACAATTGCTATGTAATCGTACACCTTTGACATAAATGGGTCACGTTTGGTTGCCCTACCAATCTCTTCAGCTGTGACTGGCAGCTCATCAATGTATGAGAAATAGAACACTTCTTCCTTATTGGGTGTAACTTGTGATGGGGATGGCAAACTGGACATAGCAGCAGCATTACTGTGATCAGCTGATCATCTGTACTCAGTGTCATACGTATACGCTGACAAAATCAAAGTCCATCTCTGCATTCGGGCTGCAGCTAAGGTTGGAACTGGGGACTTTGGATGGAGGATTGCTGTCAGGGGCTTATGGTCAGTAACTATAGTAAACATACAACCAAACAAGTATTTGTGAAATTTCTTGACCCCAAAAATTAATGACAAAGCTTCCCTTTCAATCTGCGCATAATTCCGCTCACTGGCACCGAGAGTGCGTGAAGCAAAAGCAATTGGTCTCTCCTCCCCACTATCTAGTACATGAGAGATCACTGCCCCAACTCCGTACGGAGAGGCGTCACACGCTAGCTTGATCTCCTTAGATACATCATAGTGAACTAACATGGTACTCTCTACTAACTGGCTTTTACACTCTTTGAATGCTGTGTCACATTCTTTTGACCATTTCCAAGGGACCTGTTTTCTCAACAGCTCATTCAGTGGATGTAACAATGTAGCCAAGTTTGGGAGGAACTTTCCGTAATAATTCAAAAGACCCAAAAATGATCGAAGTTCAGAGACATTCTTGGGAATGGGAGCATTTCTGATTGCATCCAGCTTTCTCTTGGTTGGATGTAAACCATCTTTGTCTACTCTGTGCCCTAAGTATTCCACTGAGTTTTGAAACAACTCACACTTGTGAGCTGTCACTTGTACTCCGTGCTTCTCGAGTCGTTTGAGCACTTCATTCAACACCTCATCATGGATTTGCTTGTTTGGTGCTGAAATGAGTATGTCATCCAAATAACACACTACCCCTTCAATCCCTTGCAAAATTTGGTTCATCACCCCCTGGAATATGTCGGGGGCAGAAGACACTCCAAATGGTCGCCTCCTGAATTGATATAGGCCTCAGTGAGTATTTATAGTCAAGCATGACTTGGACTCTTCATCTAACTCAAGTTGTAGCTAGGCATTTGTTAGATCTAACTTTGAAAAGATCTGACCACCTGTCAGCCTTGTGAACAAATCTTCAACATTTGGCACCGTATTGGGTAGATTACACTCTAGAACCTGGTTTACGGTTACCTTATAATCACCACACAACCTTACCTTACCATCTGACTTAGGTACAACAACAATGGGTGTAACCCAATTACTCAGATCTACCTCAGAGATAATGTTCTCACTTTCTAGTCTTTTGAGTTCTTGCTCAGCTTTCTCCTCGAGTGCATATGGTACGGGACGTGGCTTGCAGTAAACTGGTCTTGTGTCCTTCTGCACTCTGACACTTGCCTTGAAGTCTTGGATCGGACTGCCCGTTTCACTGAACACCTTCGGATACTGCTCGATGACATCATCTTTCGATGCAAATTTCGCTTCCACACAAAAAATCTCATTCCAATCCAGCTTCAGCGATCCCAACCAATTTCTACCTATCAAGGCAGGCTTGTCTTCTGCCACTACTATGAGAGGCAAGCTCTGACACTGATCCTTGTATTTCACTGGTATGGTGACACTTCCTGCCTCACAGCTCTACCTTCGATTTCTCTCGTCAATAATCACGCAACTTGTCGAGATATAGCGATCCAGTACTACGCTCATGGATGTACCAGTGTTGATTTCCATGGGTATCCTGGTTCCCGTGACATCTACTTGGATGACGATACCTGGTGAATCGCTGTTAGATACCTTCGTGCTCCTGATGACGTGAATCTCCAGATCTCCTCATCCTGCTGCTTCTCTTCAACAGTATGTAGTGTCCGGCGATTTCTACTTCTAGTATTGCCAATCGGTTTACTCTTTGACACGCCTTCGCAAGGTGCCCAGTTTTCTTGTAGTAGAAACACTCTGCCTTCACATATAGACAGCTTTGAGCGATGTGTTGTCCCAGGCACCGATAGCACGACTTCAATGCACTGTTACCTTGGCCAGTTGCTGAGGCCTTGGGGCCCAACTGCCTTTTATTTTTAGCCTGCAGCCGATTCACCTCGGCTGTCTGACGACTGGAAATGGCGCAGAACTCTCGGGAGTATCGGTCGGCCATATCCGTCGACATAGATGTCCGACAAGCTAAGCCAAAAGTCAAGTTAGGGGTTGTCAACAATTTACTTCTGATACGTTCATTTTTCAACCCACAAACAAAGTGGTCATGCAAAGCTCGGTCCTGAAAGTTTCCGAAATGACAGTGAATGGATAAAGCTACACTGTGCTCACTGATGCCCTCATCATTTAATTGATCGCATGTTCCAAAATGCTAACTTTCAGCAATTTCCAGGGGCTCAAGACTGTGGTGCTGTTCTAACTTGGTTAGGATCTCCTTCAGTGGCGTGTCCTTCAGCTTAGCGGGAACAAGCAAATTTTTCAGGGTTTCGTACACCTCGGGCCTGCTTCAGTCAAAAAAAAGCCCGTCATTTCTAAAACCGCCCAGTTACGGCTTACATCATCGGAGACTTCGACGATACTATTCACGGTGAAAAACATTTCTAGCCGCTCCACATACGCTCCAAAAGTCTCTTGGTCACGATGGAACTCACCCAAGCGCCCTGTTATTCCCGTCGGCACGGCCATCTGGACTCTGGCAACGTCGACAATTCAGCCACGTGTGCTCGAAATTTACCTCGGATTTTTAAGTTTTTCTGCAAAATGAAGAATCTCTAACAGTCCCTCCATGGGTTGGCAGGATTATCCTCCAACAAAAATTTCAGCTAGGGAATCCGCAATCACATCCTCATCGCCAATTCTGTGATATCTTGAGACACAGCATATATATACATGTCCATTGTGCTCCTTAGTGGGCGGAATCCGCGTTGTGACTCTGGGAGAAGCTCTTCAGCCACTGGGAGAAGGCGATTGAGGAGGATTCTTGCGATGACTTTCCCTGTGGCAGACAGCAGGGAAACTCCAGATCTTTACCGCACGTCAATTACAAGAGAAATGCAGGGAACAGCACCAACTGCTGTACATGGCCTTCTTTGATCTCACAAAGGCCTTCAACACTGTCAACCATGAGGGATTATGGAGTGTCCTCCTCAAATTCGACTGCCCTCAAAAGTTTGTCACCATCCTCCGCCTGCTTCACGACGACATGCAAGCCATGATCCTGACCAACAGTTCCACCACAGACCCAATTCACATATGAACCGGGGTCAAGCAAGGCTGTGTCATCACACCAACGCTCTTCTCAATCTTCCTTGCTGCAATGCTCCATCTCAACCTCAATAAGCTCCCGGCTGGAGTGGAGCTAATTTACAGAACAAATGGGAAACTGTTCAATCTCCGTCGCCTCCAGTCCAGATCCAAGGTCGTCCCATCCTCTGTCGTCGAATTACAGTATGCAGACAACGCTTGCGTCTGCGCTCACTTGGAGGTCGAACTCCAAACCGTCGTCAACACCTTCACCGAAGTGTACGAGAGCATGGGCCTTACACTAAACATCCGTAAGACAAAGGTCCTCTACCAACCTGCCCCCACCACACAGTGCTGCCCCCCGATTATCAAAGTCCACGACAAGGCCTTGGACAACGTGGACCACTTTCCATACCTCGGGAGCCTACTGTCAACAAGGGCAGACATCGATGACGAAGTCCAACACTGCCTTCAGTGTGCCAGTGCAGCCTTCGGTCGCCTGAGGAAGAGAGTGTTTGAAGACCAGGACCTCAAACCCGGCACTAAGCTCATGGTCTACAAAGCAGCAGTGATACCCGCCCTGCTGTATGCCTCAGAGACATGGACCATGTACAGCAGGCACCTCAAAGCACTGGAGAGGTACCACGAACACTGCCTCCGCAAGATCCTGCAAATTCATTGGCAGGATAGGCGCACCAACGTCAGTGTTCTCGCTCAGGCCAACATCCCCAGCATCGAAGCTTTGACCACGCTCGATCAGCTCTGATGGATGGGTCACATCGTCTGCCAGCCCGATACGAGACTCCCAAAACAAGCGCTCTACTCGGAGCTCCAGCATGGCAAGAGAGCCCCAGGTGGGCAGAGGAAACGCTTCAAGGACACCCTCAAAGCCTCCTTGAAAAAGTGCAACATCCCCACCGACACCTGGGAATCCCTGGCCCAAGACCATACAAAGTGGAGGAGAAGCAACCGAGAAGGCGCCGAACACCTCGAGTCTCTTCGGCGGGAGCAAGCGGAAGCCAAGCGCAAGGAGCGCACATCAACCCAAGCACCCCACCCACCTGCCCCTTCAACCACCGTCTGCCCCGCCTGTGACAGAGACTGTAGTTCCCGCATTGGGCTCATCAGTCACCTGAGAACTCATTTTTAAGCAAGTCATCCTCGGTTCCGAGGGACTGCCTAAGAAGAGAAGAGAAGATATATACAACAGCACAACATGGCTGTACTACAATAGCAAAATACTGCGGATGCTGGAAATCTGAAATAACAACAGAAAACGCTGGAAACACTCAGCAGGCCAGGCAGCATCCGTGGAGAGAGAAACAGAGTTAATGTTTCAAGTCTGGGACCTTTCTCTCCATGTTGAAGAAGCACTGAGAGTAGCAAGGGCACTGAATGTACTCTGGGTTGGGGGACTTCAATGGCTGAGTCCTGAAGGACATAGCTGCCAGTCTGGGCCTGCGACAGGTGGTGAGAGAACCAACACGAGGGGGAAAAACCTACTTGACCTTGTTCTCACCAATCTACCTGTCGCAGAGGCATCTGTCCATGACAGTATTGGTGTAACCTTGACCACCTAGAAGGACAAGGGCAGCAGGCGCATGGGAACACCACCACCTCAAAGTCACACAACATCCTGACTTGAAAGTATATCGCTGTTCCTTCATCGTCGCTGGGTCAAAATCCCGGAACTCCCTCCCTAACAGCACCGTGGGAGCCCCTTCACCACACGGACGGAGGCGGCTCACCACCACAGTCTCAAGGGCAACTGGGGATCAATAATAAATGCCGGCCTTGCCAGTGACGCCCACATCCCATGAACAAATAAAAAAACACACACAACCACTCTCGCATTAACATTCACATACACAAAAACACACTCTTACACCCGGCATCCTCTCCCTAATAGCCAGCATGCACACACATATTCCATCATGTAATATTCTGGTTAGTTCTGGAAATCATGCCAAATCCTGGAATATCTCGGTACATTTCCACCCTGTGCGGGAGTCCTGCTTGCTGTGCTGTAATGTTCTGCGCACCTTATTACCTGGTTACGTTGTCACCCTCACTGCAGGAACAGTGTGGCTCCGCTGCCACATCTACTCAACCGGAATCTCGCTGAGGGCCGCAGCTCGCAACACAGGAGGAGGCCATTCGGCCCATCATGCCTGTGCTGGCTCTTTGAAAGAAACTAGTCCCACTCCCCCTGATCTTTCCCAATAGCCCTGCACGTTCTTTTCCTTTTCAAGAATTTGTCCAATCCCCTTTTGAAAGTTCTTATTGAATCTGTTTCCACCGCCTTTTCAGGCAGCGCATTCCAGATCACAACAACTCACTGTGTAAAAAAATGTCTCATCTCCCCTCGGATTCTTTTGGCAATCACCTTCAATCTGTGCCCTCTGGTTACTGACCCTCCTGCCACTGGAAACAGTTTCTGCTTACTTGCTCTATCAAAATCTCTCATCAATTTGAACACCTCTATCAAATCTCCTCTTAACCTTCTCTGCTCCAAGGAGAACAACCCCAGCTTCTCCAGTCTATCCACATAACTGAAGTCCCTCATCCCTGGCACCAAGACCAGTGCGGTTTAAACAGAGTGCTGCGAGTTGGGTGAGTCAGGGAGTTTGTTTGTTTGTTTGTTTGCTGAAATGAAACTTTTGTTTGTTTCACATTTACTGTTACTGTTTAAAATCTAAATTTCCCAGCTGTAAGCAGGGTTATAAAGGGATATACAAGGCCTACAATTCAGAGCAGCTGAAGGCAGTTAATTAGGGGAACTAGATTAAACTGGTTCTCCTGTAGCTGGGCTCAGCAAGTCTCCTTTGTTTCAGGGCCTATAAAAACAGGTTTTGAAGTGCGATTTTGCACCGAGTGCGGTTTAAACAGAGTGCTGCAAGTTGGGTGAGTCAGGGAGGTAAGTGAGGAGCTCCCTTGCTTTGCCATTGTTTTTCCTAACTTTTCACCCTGTAGGAATTGGTCTTACTTTACACCAAGGAAAGAGTCTGAGAGTGGGAGCAGTCAAACAACAACAACTGTGAAACTGTTAAAGTGATGTCACAACCAGGGAAGGTTGATTGGCAAGTAGGACCTGGTGAGTATTTCTACAGTCCAGTTGTTAAAGTAAAAGTAATGTCTCTAGTTTAGAGTAAGTAGTGTTTAAAGGGAAGTAAGGTCCCTAGTGTATTTAATATTCTTTAATTTAGAGGAAGTAAAGGGAGTAAATGAAGGCTAGGACATGGCAGGGCAGCTCGGCAGCGTGGAGTGCTCCTCCTGTGTTATGTGGGAAGTCAGGGACACTTTCGGTGTCCAGGGTGAACACATGTGCAGGAAGTGTCTCCAGCTGCAGCTACTCGAAATCCGCATTTTGGAGCTGGAGCTGCAGCTGGAGTCACTGTGGAGCATCTGTGAAGCTGAGATCTTCGTGGATAGCATGTTTAACGAGGTGGTCACACCGCAGGTAAAGAGTGCACCGGCAGACAGGATGATCGACAGTTCCGACGGGCCACAGCAAAAAAATCGCATAGACCTCCTCAGAAGACAAACACGGGACACAACCAACAGAATACCCTTCGTCATCCAGTACTTCCCCGGAGCAGAGAAACTACGCCATGTTCTTCGCAGCCTTCAACATGTCATCGATGATGACGAACACCTCGCTAAGGCCATCCCCACGCCGCCACTACGCGCCTTCAAACAGCCGCCTAACCTCAAACAGACCATCGTTCGCAGCAAATTACCCAGCTTTCAGGAGAACAGCGACCACGACACCACACAACCCTGCCACAGCAACCTCTGCAAGACATGCCAGATCATCAACACAGATACCATCATCACACGTGAGGACACCACCCACCAGGTACATGGTACATACTCATGTGACTCGGCCAACGTTGTCTACCTCATACGTTGCAGGAAAGGATGCCCCAGAGCATGGTACATTGGCAAGACCATGCAGACACTGCGACACCGGATGAACGGACACCGCGCAACAATCGCCAGGCAGGAGTGTTCCCTCCCAGTCGGGGAACACTTCAGCAGTCAAGGACATTCAGCCTCCGATCTTCGGGTAAGCATTCTCCAAGGCGGCCTTAGACATACGACAGCGCAAAATCGTAGAGCAGAAACTGATAGCCAAGTTCCGCACTCATGAGGACGGCCTCAACCGGGATCTTGGGTTCCTGTCACGCTACATGTAACCCCACCTGACGTAGGGTCACCCAGACTCGAGTCGTCGTTGGCTTGTTCTCTCTACACAGATGTGGCCGGACCTGCTGTGATTTCCAGCAAAAATAATGTTTTATTGTCTTTTTTGTTTTTCATACAGACCCCAGCATCTGCAACATTTGACCCCTTGTGACCCCACCTCATTGTTCTTTGATGTAATGTTTTCCTGACTAACCTGTTTGGACACCATTCACACCTTTGATTGCTGTGATTATCTCTCTGCCGAGGTGTGATAAATGGCAGTTAGAAAGATTACCTGTAATCATCTGGCATTATTCTCTGACTATATAAGCTGTGTCTTTATGCATCTCTCCACTTCACCTGACGAAGGAGCAGCGCTCCGAAAGCTTGTGATTTCAAATAAAACTGTTGGACTATAACCTGGTGTTGTGACTTCTTACAGAAAGGAAATAGAGAGCGTACAACGCCAACATGTTCCTGTAAAGGTCAAGGGTGGGACCAACAAGCCCAGGGAACCCTGGATGTCAAGGGATATACAAGAATGGATTAGGGAAAAAATGGAGGCTTTTTGCAGATACAAAGGACTAAACAGTGGAAACCCTAGAGGAGTATAGAAAATGCAGGGAGGTACTTAAAAAAGAAATTAGGAGAGCGAAGAGGGGGCATGAAATAACACTGGCGGGAAAAATAAAGGAAAATTCCAAGGTGTTTTATAAGTATATTAAGGGCAAGAGGATAACCAGGGAAAAAGTAGGGCCCATTAGGGACCAAAGTGGCAATCTGTGTAGAGCCGGAAGATGTAGGTGAGGTTTTAAATGAATATTTTGCATCTGTGTTCACTATGGAGAAGGGTGATGTAGGCATAGAAATCAGGCAGGGGGATAGTGATATACTTGAACAAATTAGTATTGAGAGGGAGGAGGTACTAGCGGTTTTAGCAGGCTTAAAAGTGGATAAATCCCCAGGCCCAGATGAGATGTATCCCAGGCTGCTGTGTGAGGCAAGAGAGGAAATTGCAGGGGCTCTGACACAAATTTTCAAAACCTCTCTGGCCACAGGGGAGGTGCCAGAGGACTGGAGAACAGCTAACATAGTACCATTGTTCAAGAAGGGTAGTAGGGATAAACCAGGGAATTACAGGCCAGTGAGCCTAACATCAGTGGTAGGGAAATTATTGGAAAAAATTCTGAGCGACAGAATTAGTCTCCACTTGGAGAGGCAGGGATTAATCAGGAATAGTCAGCATGGCTTTGTCAGGGGGAGATCATATCTGACCAATTTGTTTGAATTTTTCGAGGGGGTGACTAGGTGTGTGCATGAGGGTAGTGCAGTTGATGTAGTCTACATGGACTTCACTAAGGCTTTTGACAAAGTCCCACATGGGAGACTGGTCAAGAAGGTAAGAGCCCATGGGATCCAGGGCAATTTGGCACATTGCATCCAAAATTGGCTTAGTGGCAAGAGGCTGAGGGTGATGGTCGAAGGTTGTTTTTGTGACTGGAAGCCTGTGTCCAGTGGTGTACCGCAGGGATCGGTGCTGGGTCCTTTGCTGTTTGTGGTCTACATTAATGATTTAGATATGAATGTAGGAGGTATGATCATTAAGTTCGCAGATGACACGAAAATTGGTTGGAGTGGTAAATAGCGAGGAGGGAAGCCTCAGGCTACGGGACGATATAGACAGGATGGTTAGATTTAACCCTGAAAAGTGTGAGGTGATGCATTTTGGGAGGACTAACAAGGCAAGGGAATACACAATGAATGGTTGGACCCTAGGAAGGACAGAGGATCAGAGGGACCTTGGTGTGCATGTATATAGATGCCTGAAGACAGCAGGACAGGTAGATAAGGCGGTTAAAGGGCATATGGGATACTTGCCTTCATTAGCCGAGACATAGAATATAAGAGCAGGGAAGTTATGATGGAGCTGTACAAAATGCTAGTTAGGCCACAGCTGGAATACTGTGTGCAGTTCTGGTCGCCACACTATAGGAAGGATGTGACTGCATTGGAGAGGGTACAGAGGAGATTCACCAGGATGTTACCTGGGCTGGAGCGCTTCAGCTATGAAGAGAGACTGGACAGGCTGGGGTTGTTTTCCTTAGAGTAGAGAAGGCTGAGGGGGGACCTGATTGAGGTGTACAAAATTGAGGGGCATAGAAAGAAAGGAACTTTTCCCCTTTAGTAGAGGGGTCAATAACCAGGGGGCATAGTTTCAAGGTAAGGGGCAGGAGGTTTAGAGGGGATTTGAGGAAAAACGTTTTTACCCAGAGGGTGGTTGGAATCTGGAACTCAATGCCTGAAAGGGTGGTAGAGGCAGGAACCCTCACAACATTCAAGAAGCATTTAGATGAGCACTTGAAACGCCATAGCATACAAGGCTACGGACCAAGTGCTGGAAAATGGAATTAGAATAGATAGGGTTTGATGGCCGGTGCGGACACGATGGGCCAAAGGGCCTCTTTCTGTGCTGTATAACTCTGACTCTATGACCACTTGACTCCCGACCTCATTACAGCCTTGGTCCAAACATGGACAAAGGAGCTGAATTCCAGAGGTGAGGAGAGTGACTGCCCTTGACATTAAGGCAGCATTTGACCGAGTGCGGCATCAAGGAGCCCTAGTAAAACTGAAGTCAATGGGAATCGGGGGGGAAAACTCTCCACTGGCTGGAGTCATACCGAGCACAAAGGAAGATGGTTGTGGTGGTTGAAGGTCATTCATCACAGCCCCAGGACATCGCTGCAGGAGTTCCTCAGGGCAGTGTCCCAGGCCCAACCATCTTCAGCTGCTTCATCAATGACCTTCCCTCCAACATAAGGTAAGAAGTGGGGATGTTCGCTGATGACTGCACAGTGTTCAGTGCCATTCACAACACCTCAGATAATGAAGCAGTCCATGCCCGCATGCAACAAGACCTGGACGATGTTCAGGCTTGGGCTGATAAGTGGCAGGTAACATTTGCGACACAGAAGTGCCAGGCAATGACTATCTCCAACAAGCGAGAGTCTAACCACCGCCCCTTGACATTCAACGGCATTACCATCGCCGAATGCCCCACCATCAACATCCTGGGGGTCACCATTGACCAGAAACTTAACTGGACCAGCCACATCAATACTGTGGCTACAAGAGCAGGTCAGAGGCTGGGTATTCTGCGGCAAGTGTCTCACCTCCTGCCTGCCCAAAGCCTTTCCACCATCTACAAGGCACAAGTAAGGAGTGTGATGGAATACGCTCCACTTGCCTGGATGAGTGCAGCTCCAACAACACTCAAGAAGCTCGACACCATCCAGGACAAAGCAGTCCTCTCGATTGGCACCCCATCCACCATGTTAAACATTCACTCCCTCTACCACCGGCACACCGTGGCTGCAGTGTGTACCATCTACAAGATGCACTGCAGCAACTCGCCAAGGCTTCTTCGGCAGCACCTCCCAAACTCGCGACCTCTTCCACCTGGAAGGACAAGGGCAGCAGGCGCATGGGAACACCACCACCTCCAAGTTCCCCTCCAAGTCACACACCATCCTGACTTGGAAATATATCGCCGATCCTTCATCATCGCTGGGTCAAAATCCTAGAACTCCCTCCCTAACAGCACTGTGGGAGCACCTTCACCTCAAGGACTGCAGCGGTTCAAGAAGGTGGCTCACCACCACCTTCTCGAGGGCAATTAGGGTTGGGCATTAAATGCTGGCCTCCAGCGATGCCCTGATCTGATAAACGAATAAAAAAATTAAAAAATTCTAGTAAATCTCCTCTGCACCCTCTCCAAGGCCTTGACATCCTTCCTAAAGTGTGGTGCCCAGAATTGGACACAAAACTGCAGCTGGGGCCGAACCAGTAATTTCTACAGGGTCATCATAACTAAGAGAGTCTCTCAGACATGTGAGAGGCACCAGGTTAATACCGATTCTCCCTTTAAATACGGTGCCGATCAGGAGCTGGCTCAGTTTGAAATCAGCACGCAGTGAGTCTCATATTGAACTCTTGGAATGAAATTGTCAATTACGCCCCAGCCCCTCTCTCTCATTCTCTCTCTCTCTCTCTCTCTCTCTCGTTCTCTGCGGAGAAGCTTTATTTCGCGGACGTTTTGAAATCAGAAGCAGTTGAAAGGTCACCTTCGGTTGTCTGGACTCAGGCAGCAGTCAGTGAGTGGGGCGGAGTGAAGCCCAAACACGGAGACAGTAGTGCCGCTCGACAGATCCTGGCAGGGAGCAAACAAGTCAGATTTTGAGTACTTTACACCATTCAAACAGAGAAAACTAAATTAAATACTTTCATCCCTGGGTATACAGCGCATCATTTCAAAGTTTGCAGATGATACGAAACTCAGAAATGTAGTAAACAGTGAGGAGAATAGTAACCGACTTCAGGACAGCGAGCGATTGGTGAAATAGGCAGACACACGGCAGATGAAATTTAATGCAGGGAAGTGCGAAGTGATTCATTTTGGTGGGAAGAATGAGAGGCATTATAAACTACAGGGTACAATTTTAAAGGGGCTGCAGGAACAGAGAGACCTGATGGAGGGAGGGAGGGAGGGAGGAAGGTACATTTGAAGTGTCAACAGAAGATGCTGGAAAAACTCAGCAGGCCCGGCAACATCCGTGGAGAGAGAAACAGAATCAACGTTTCGGGTCGAAACCCTTCGTCAGAACTGAGAAAAAAAGGCAGGAAATGAAAAGATGAAAAGTCAGTTTGGGGGTTGGGAAATGGGGGAGGGGAGGAAAGAAGAGACATTCAGAGATATTCAAGGTGAGACGAGATGGTAATAGGACAGGTAAAGAAACAGACAATGGCTCGAGATGAAGAGTGAGAGACAGCTGCCCTGTGGGAGAGAGAGAGAAAAGGCACAAACCAAAAGTGTGGATAAAAAATATAAAAATATAATAGGGGCCGAGGTTATGATCTGAAATTGTTGAACCCTATGTTGAGTCCAGAAGGCTGTAAAGTGCCTAATCGAAAGATGAGGTGCTGTTCCTCGAGCTTACGCTGAGCTTCAGTGGAACAATGCAAGAGGCCGAGGACGGTGAGGTCCGAGTGGGAGTGGAGCGGTGGATTGAAATGACAGGCGACCGGAAGCTCGGGGTCACCCTTATGGACTGAACGGAGGTGTTCCGCAAAGCGGTCGCCCAATCTGCGTTTGGTCTCCCCAATGTAGAGGAGACCACATCATGAGCAGCGAATACAGTATACTAGATTGCAAGAAGTACAAGTAAATCGCTGTTTCACCTGGAAGGGGTGTTTGGGGCCCTGGACAGTGGGAAGGGGGGAGGTAAAAGGGCAGGTGTTGCATCTCCTGCACTTGCACGGGAAGGTGCCGGGCGAGGGGGAAGGGGTGCTGGGGGTGATAGAGGAGTGGACTAGGGTGTCTCGGAGGGAGCGGTCCCTACGGAATGCTGAAAGGGGAGGTGAGGGGAAGATGCGTTTGGTGGTGGGATCACGTTGGAGGTAGCGGACATGGCGGAGGATGATCCATTGAATCCGTTTTTTTCTCTCTCCCACATGGCAGCTGTCTTTCACTCTGCGGACACTGGGAAGAACAATCCCTGCTTTTCTTCAAAATAGTGCCATGGGATCTTTTATGTCCACCTGAGAGAGCAGATGGGGCCTCGGTTTAACATCTCATCCAAAAGACAGATGAAAAGCTGGCCTGAAGAATCTTACCCGGAGGATCGCTGTTTCATCAAATGAACAGGTGATAAATCTGGTGTCGTTGAAACAAAACTTGCAGCAGGTAACTTGCTTGCTGTGGCCAGTTACAACTCGGAACGGGATCTGTGCAGAGAAACAAAGAGAGAGATTAGTAACATCCCATAACCCAGGACACCCACAGTGACCCATGACCCCCCACACTAACTCATGACCCCACACTGACCCAGGGCCCCCCACACTGACCCATGGCCCCCCACGCTGACCCATGGCCCCCCACACTGACCCATGGCCCCCCACACTGACCCATGGCCCCCTACACTGACCTATTAACCCCTACCCTGACCACCACACTGACCCATGGCCCCCACGCTGATCCCTGACCCACATACTGACCTTGGACCCCTCACACTGACCCATGACCCCCCACACTGACCCATGACCCCACACTGACCCATGCCCCCCCGCCCTGACCCATGGCCCCCTACACTGACCTATTAACCCTGACCCTGACCACCACACTGACCCATGGCCCCCTCACGCCTGCCCCCTGACCTGTGCCAGCCTCTGGTGCTCCCAGGCGCTCTCCTCCACTGCCCTCTCCGGCTGTTTGGCCTCCAGCGGGTCCCCGGGGTCAGGGGACAGCGCCGGGGTCACCGGGGGGCAGGTCAGCATGCTGCTCCGCCGGGAGAGTCCTCGCGGGAGAGACCCGGTCTCCCGGGCAACGCCTCACAGGCAGAGCCCCGCGCACAGGCCGCCAACCGGACAGACCGGCCCGGAGAGAGAGCGGGAGACCCGCAGCGGCCCGGAGAGAAGCGGCTCCGCGCGGCCCGGTCCCCATGGTGACAGCGCCCCGCCCACAGCCCGCGGTCACAGGTCAGCAGGGCCCGGGTCACTCGCCCCCTCTCCGGTCCTGAGGCCAATTTGCCTTTTTTAAAAATTCATCCTTGGAGTGTGGGCGTTGCTTTTAAGGCCAGCATTTCTTGCCCAGCCCTAATTGCCCTGAGAAGGTGGTGGTGAGCCACCTTCCTGAACCGCTGTAGTCCGTGTGGTGAAGGACATGGGTCAGTGTGGGGGGGTCATGGGTCAGTGTGAGAGTCATGGGTCAGTGCAGGGGGTCCATGGGTCAGTGCGGGGGGGCCATGGGTCAGTGCAGAGGGGTCATGGGTCAGTGTGAGAGTCATGGGTCAGTGCAGGGGGTCTATGGGTCAGTGTGGGGGGGCCATGGGTCAGTGCAGAGGGGTCATGGGTCAGTGTGAGAGTCATGGGTCAGTGCGGGGGGGTTCATGGGTCAGTGTGGGGGGCCATGGGTCAGTGCGGGGGGGTCATGGGTCAGTGTGAGGAGTCATGGGTCAGTGTGGGGTCCCATGGGTCAGTGTGGGGGGTCATGGGTCAGTGTGGAGGAGTCATGGGTCAGTGTGGGGGCCTATGGGTCAGTGTGGGGGCCCATGGGTCAGTGCGGGGGCCCATGGGTCAGTGCGGGGGGGCCATGGGTCAGTGCGGGGGGGCCATGGGGCAGTGCGGGGGGTTATGGGTCAGTGTGGGGGGCCATGGGTCAGTGTGGGGGCCTATGGGTCAGTGTGGGGGCCCATGGGTCACTGTGGGGGCCCATGGGTCACTGTGAGGAGTCATGGGTCAGTGTGGGGGGCCATGGGTCAGTGTGGGGGGTCATGGGTCAGTGATGTTAGAGAGTTCCAGGATTTTGACCCAGCGATGATGAAGGATCGGCGATATATTTCTAAGTCAGGATGGTGCGTGACTGGGAGGGGAACTTGGAGGTGGTGATGTTCCCATGCGCCTGCTGCCCTTGTCCTTCTAGGTGGGAGAGGTCGTGGGTTTGGGAGTTGCTGCAGTGCATCTTATAGATGGTACACATTGCAGCCACGGTACGCCGGTGGTGGAGGGAGTGAATGTTTAAGGTGGTGGATGGGGTGCCAATCGAGAGGACTGCTTTGTCCTGGATGGTGTCGAGCTTCTTGAGTGTTGTTGGAGCTGCACTCATCCAGGCAAGTGGAGAGTATTCCATCACACTCCTTACTTGTGCCTTGTAGATGGTGGAAAGGCTTTGGGGAGTCAGGAGGTGAGACACTCGCCGCAGAATACCCAGCCTCTGACCTGCTCTTGTAGCCACAGTATTTATGTGGTTGGTCCAGTTACGTTTCTGGTCAATGGTGACCCCCCAGGATATTGATGGTGGGGGATTCGGTGATGGTAATCCTGTTGCCAAGGGGCAGTGGTTAGACTCTCTTGTTGGAGATAGTCATTGCCTGGCACTTGTGTGACGCGAATGTTACCTGCCGCTTATCAGCCCAAGTCTGAATGGCATCCAGGTCTTGTTGCATGTGGGCATGGACTGCTTCCTTATCTGTGGAGTTGTGAATGGCACTGAACACTGCAGCCATCAGCGAACATCCCCACTTCTGACCTTATGATGGAGGGAATTTAAACAGCGCTTTTAACGTAGTAAAATGTCCCAAGGTGCTTCACGGGAGCTTAATCAAACAAAATCTTTACACCAAGCCACGTAAAAAGATATTAAGGCAGGAGGAGTGCCGATATCTTGGGGTGGTTGTGGGGCTGCAGGGGGTTACACAGATAGGGAGGGGCGAGGTCATTGAGAGATTTGAACACAAGGATGAGAATTTTAAAATGGAGGTGTTTCCGGACTGGGAGTAGAGCAGCGAGCACAGGGCTGATGGGTGAACGGGACTTGGTGCGAGTTAGGATAGGGGCAGCAGAGTTACAACTACTGCCGTGACTGGAACATCGGAGAGTAGACAATTCAGCCCCTCGAGCCTGTGACGCAGCACAGATTGGGAATCTGGGACAGGTTCTGTGCGGCTGGGACACTAATTGAGACCGACTGTGACAGCCAGAGAAGCTGCTGGTATATTTCTGTCAATCCCTCATCAGTGACAGATAACAGAACAAGTTTAATTAAATATTTTATTACAGACCTCTACAGTAAGAAAACTGTACAAAGTTCGGGGGTTTACATCTGAATTCATTCACGAATTGATTAATTTACAACAGTGTGGCAGATAGAACAGAACATTACACTCTGTCCACCCAAGAGGGAACCTGACCCTAGGAGAGAATTCATTCCTTTCCTTCCGTTTGTTTCTCAGCTGTTTCCGATTCGCTGCTCTGACCACATGCTGTCCTCACTCATTTAAACTTCCGCAGTTGCAGTGGCATTTCTTTGCTGAGAATTATGAAAAGACTTGCATTTCGACCACGCCTTTCACAGCCTCAGGACGTCCCAAAGCACTTCACAGCCAATGAAGTACTTTTGAAGTGTGGTCACTGTTGTAATATAGGAAACGTGGCAGTCAATTTGCGCACAGCAAGCTCCCACAAACACACTGCCATGTCCCCGTTCTGCACCCCCACCCCGGTGTGTGTGTCCCTTCACCCTCGACATTCTCACAGCTGGTTATAAACGGATGAGAAAAACGGTGGGCGAGATCTGTGGAAGGCCTGTGACGCTCACAGGGTGAGTGAGCCGAGCGTTCCTGCCCTGGAGTCACCGGCGTTAGTGTTCCCGGACTGGTTCCCCTCTCACCGGGCAGTTACTGACAATCCACAAGAGAAGCCGCCAGCCCAGAACAGTCAGCTCAGGATCCCGTGCGTATGCGAGGAGAGTGCAGGTGATCACAGAGCGAGTACCCAGCTTCCCGTCTCACCGTCGCCCCGCCAATGGAAGATTTTTCAACCTGTGAACAAGTTAAGCAAACATCATAAGACACACCACCACCCCCCGATAGTGGACGGGTGTCACATCCAACGGTGCCACAGGGGGGGCGGGGGGGTGTCACGGTTCTTTAGAATACTCTAAGGGTATGTCCGAGATGTTCAGGGGTCTAACGCAAGTTAGGTGAGGATTCAATAGACTTTTGAGCGCTAAGGGAATCGAGGGATATGGGGAGCGGGCGGGAAGTGGAGTTGAGGTTGAAGTTCAGCCATGATCTCACTGAATGGCGGAGCAGGCTCGAGGGGCCGAATGGCCGACTCCTGCTCCTGATTCTTATGTTTGAGAAAGTGGAGCACAGACTCAGGAACAGTGCTGGAGAAATGTTTTCACACAAAGGATTGGTAGGTGATCAAATCCATTTCTAAGGGAATTAGATGAACATGGAGAAAGGAAAATATTACAGGGCCGGGTAATGGGATTAGAGTGGACAGCAATGGGACAGGCACGATGGGCCGAATGGCTTCCTTCCATTTTTAAATTTGTTCTTGCATTGCGGTCAAAGCTTAAATTATTGCCATCCCGATCTGCCTCTTCTCAAGAAATCGTGATCATCTTAAGCCACAACAGAGGGTAATAAGAGTCAAGCATGGAGAATGGGACTGGAGTCACATGTAGGCCAGACTGGGTCAGGGTGGGACTGGAGTCACATGTAGGCCAGACTGGGTCAGGGTGGGACTGGAGTCACATGTAGACCAGACTGGGTCAGGGTGGGACTGGAGTCACATGTAGGCCAGACTGGGTCAGGGTGGGACTGGAGTCACATGTAGGCCAGACTGGGTCAGGGTGGGACTGGAGTCACACGTAGGCCAGACTGGGTCAGGGTGGGACTGGAGTCACATGTAGGCCAGACTGGGTCAGGGTGGGACTGGAGTCACATGTAGGCCAGACTGGGTCAGGGTGGGACTGGAGTCACATGTAGGCCAGACTGGGTCAGGGTGGCAGGTTCCCTCCCATGAAGGATGTTAGTTTAGGTCTTTAGGGAGTTTAGGCCCAGGATGGTAAGGAGTAAACTTCAGGGAGTCGTGCTGGACTTAAACCAGGCAGCACAGAGCATCCGCTTAGCTTCCTGCGGCTGCACCAGCCCTCGGGGTACTGGTTTAGGGGGTTCACCTGGAGCAGAGTGGGAAAAACCCAGCCCAACCCCCAGTCCCCAATCTCTACTCCCCCAGGCACCATCGATGGCTGGGCTGGCTCCTCAATCAACAACTTGCATTTATATAGCGCCTTTAACGTAGTAAAACATCCCAAGGCCCTTCACGGGAGCGACTATCAAACAAAATTTGACACCGAGCCAGATGAGATATTAGGACAGGTGACCAAAGGCTTGGTCAAAGAGGTAGGTTTTAAGGAGCGTCTTAAAGGAGGAGAGAGAGGTAGCGAGGTGGAGAGGTTTAGGGAGGGAATTCCAGAGCTTAGGGCCTCAGCAGCTGAAGGCACGGCCACCAATGGTGGGACGATGAAAATCGGGAATGCTCAAGAGGCCAGAATTGGAGGAGCACAGGTATTTCGGAGGGTTGTAGGGCTGGAGGAGATAGGAAGGGGCGAAGCCATGGAGGGATTTCAAAACAAGGATGAGAATTTTAAAATTGAGGCGTTACTGGACCGGGAGCCAATGTAGGTCAGTGAGCACAGGGGGTGATGGGTGAACGGGACTGGGTGTGAGTTAGGACACGGGGCAGTGAGCACAGGGGGTGATGGGTGAACGGGACTGGGTGTGAGTTAGGACACGGGGCAGTGAGCACAGGGGGTGATGGGTGAACGGGACTGGGTGTGAGTTAGGACACGGGGCAGTGAGCACAGGGGGTGATGAGTGAACGGGACTGGGTGCGAGTTAGGACACGGGGCAGTGAGCACAGGGGGTGATGGGTGAACGGGACTGGGTGCGAGTTAGGACACGGGGCAGTGAGCACAGGGGGTGATGGGTGAACGGGACTGGGTGCGAGTTAGGACACGGGGCAGTGAGCACAGGGGGTGATGGGTGAACGGGACTGGGTGCGAGTTAGGACACGGGGCAGTGAGCACAGGGGGTGATGGGTGAACGGGACTGGGTGCGAGTTAGGACACGGGGCAGTGAGCACAGGGGGTGATGGGTGAACGGGACTGGGTGCGAGTTAGGACACGGGGCAGTGAGCACAGGGGGTGATGGGTGAACGGGACTGGGTGCGAGTTAGGACACGGGGCAGTGAGCACAGGGGGTGATGGGTGAACGGGACTGGGTGCGAGTTAGGACACGGGGCAGTGAGCACAGGGGGTGATGGGTGAACGGGACTGGGTGCGAGTTAGGACACGGGGCAGTGAGCACAGGGGGTGTTGGGTGAACGGGACTGGGTGCGAGTTAGGACACGGGGCAGTGAGCACAGGGGGTGATGGGTGAACGGGACTGGGTGCGAGTTAGGACACGGGGCAGTGAGCACAGGGGGTGATGGGTGAACGGGACTGGGTGCGAGTTAGGACACGGGGCAGTGAGCACAGGGGGTGATGGGTGAACGGGACTGGGTGCGAGTTAGGACACGGGGCAGTGAGCACAGGGGGTGATGGGTGAACGGGACTGGGTGCGAGTTAGGACACGGGGCAGTGAGCACAGGGGGTGATGGGTGAACGGGACTGGGTGCGAGTTAGGACACGGGGCAGTGAGCACAGGGGGTGATGGGTGAACGGGACTGGGTGCGAGTTAGGACACGTGGCAGTGAGCACAGGGGGTGTTGGGTGAACGGGACTGGGTGCGAGTTAGGACACGGGGCAGTGAGCACAGGGGGTGATGGGTGAACGGGACTGGGTGCGAGTTAGGACACGGGGCAGTGAGCACAGGGGGTGATGGGTGAACGGGACTGGGTGTGAGTTAGGACACGGGGCAGTGAGCACAGGGGGTGATGGGTGAACGGGACTGGGTGTGAGTTAGGACACAGCGCAGTGATTGGCGATGTTACGGACGTGGAAATAGGCGATGTTTTGGAATGTTGCAGACAAGTCTGTCCCAGCGATCGGTTTAGTGAGTCCGTCACAGAGGGGTTTGCCCCGGGGAACAGCCGAGAGAAACAAAAAAAAACTAAATCGGTGAAACGCTACACCATTGGTGGTTCCCTGGACGGACGACTCACCTCTTCAGCAGATCCAGATGGGGCTCAGGCCGGGGGGCCCCATCTTGTCTGCCTCTGTCACTGTCGCCGGACTCCCCTGAGCTGCTGTCACTGCCCCTCGGGTTCCTGTCCCTCGGCTTCGATCTGTGTTTGTGCTTTTTGTGTTTCTTTTTCTGCAAGGCAAAAGACAGACTTACATTTCTCCAGGATCTTTCACACCTCAGCATGTCCCAGAGCACTTCACAGACAATGAAGTACTTTTGAAGTGTGGTCACTGTTGTAATGCAGGAAGCATGGCAGCCAATTTTTGCACAGTAAGATCCCACAAACAGCAATGTGATAATGACCAGATCATCTGTTTTAGTGATGTTGGTTGAGGGATAAATATTGGCCTCAGGACACCGGGGAGAACTCCCCTGCTCTTCTTCGAAATAGTGCCATGGGATCTTTTACGTTCACCTGAGAGAGCAGACGGGGCCTCGGTTTAACGTCTCATCTGAAAAACGACATCTCTGACAGTGCAGCGCTCCCCCAGGGCTGACCCTCCGACAGTGCAGCGCTCCCCCAGGACTGACCCTCCGACAGTGCAGCGCTCCCCCAGGACTGACCCTCCGACAGTGCAGCACTCCCCCAGGACTGCACTGGAGTGTCTGCCTGGATTATGTATTATGGTGTGGGGCTCAAGGTGGTGGTGTTTCCATGCATCTGCTGCCCTTGTCCTTCTAGGCAGTAGAGGTCACGGGTTTGTGAGGTGCTGTCGAAGAAGCCTTGGTGAGTTGCTGCAGTGCATCTTGTGGATGGTACACACTGCAGCCACGGTACGCCGGTGGTGGAGGGAGTGAATGTTTAAGGTGGTGGATGGGGTGCCAATCAAACGGACTGCTTTGTCCTGGATGGTGTCGAGCGTCTTGAGTGTTGTTGGAGCTGCATTCATCCAGGCAAGCGGAGAGTATTCCATCACACTTTTGACTTTGACCTGCTCTTGAAGCCACAGTATTTATGTGGCTAGTCCATTTAAGTTTCTGGTTAATGGTGACCCCCCCAGGATGTTGATGGTGGGGATTCGGCGATGGTAATCCCCTTGAATGTCATGGGGAGGTTAGAGACTCTCTTGTTGGAGATAGTCATTGCCTGGCAGTTCTGTGGCACGAATGTTACAGCCCAAGTCTGAATGCGTCCAGGTCTTGCTGCATGTGGGCATGGACTGCTTCATTATCTGAGGAGTTGTGAATGGCACTGAACACTGCAATCATCAGCGAACATCCCCACTTATGACCTTATGATGGAGGGAAGGTCGTTGATGAAGCAGCTGAAGATGGGTGGGCCGAGGACACTGCCCTGAGGAACTCCTGCAGCGACGTCCTGGGGCTGTGATGATTGGCCTCCAACAACCACAACCATGTTTCTTTGTGCTAGGTATGACTCCAGCCAGTGGAGCGTTTTCCCCGATTCCCATTGAGTTCAGTTTTACTAGGTCTCCTTGATGCTACACTCTGTCATAGAAACACATAGAAACATAGAGGATAGGAGCAGGAGTCGGCCATTCGGCCCCTCGAGCCTGCTCCGCCATTCAATGAGATCATGGCTGATCATCCAAATTCAGTACCCTGTCCCTGCCTTCTCCCCATACCCCTTGATCCCTTTAGCCTTAAGAAATATATCCAACTCCTTCTTGAATATATTTAATGAATTGGCCTCAACTGCCTTCTGTGGTAGAGAATTCCACAGGTTCACCACTCTCTGGGTGAAGAAATTCCTCATCTCTGTCCTAAATGGCCTACCCCTTATCCTTAGACTGTGACCCCTGGTTCTGGACTCCCTTGCCATCAGGAACATCCTTCCTGCATCTAGTCTGCCTTGATGTCAAGGGCAGTCACTCTCACATCACCTCTGGAATTCAGCTCTTTTGTCCATGTTTGGACCAAGGCTGTAATGGGGTCTGGAGCCGAGTGGTCCTGGTGGAACCCACACTGAGCATCGGTGAGCAGGTTATTTGGTGAGTAAGTGCCACTTGGTAGCACTGTCGATGACATGTTCCATCACTTTGCTGATGATTGAGAGTAGACTGATGGGGCGGTAATTGGCCAGATTGGATTTGTCCTGCTTTTTGTGGGCAGGACACACCTGGGCAGTTTTCGACATTGTTGGATAGATGCCAGTGTTGTAGCTGTACTGGAACAGCTTGGCTAGAGGCGCGGCTAGTTCTGGAGCACAAGTCTTCAGCGTGACAGCTGGGATATTGTCTGGGCCCATAGCCTTTGCTGTATCCAGTGTGCTCAGCCGTTTCTTGATATCACGTGGAGTGAATCGAATTGGCCGAAGACTGGCTTCTGTGATGGTGGGGACCAATTTTCTCCTCTGGTTGTTTTGGGTGTGCGCTCCCTTTAACGCCCATTCAAAATTTAGTGCATGCGCAAAATCTCCCATTCAAAAGCCAGTAAGCCTGCGCGGGACCTCCAGACATCTGCGCCATTGTACCCTCCGGAGGAGGCCGATGGGATCATCCACTCGGCACTACTGGCTGAAGATGGTTGTCTATTGCACTCACGTGCTGGGCTCCACCATCATTGAGGATGGGGATACTCATGGAGCCTCCTCCTCCCGTTAGTTGTTTAATGGACCACCACCATTCATGAATGGATGTGGCAGGACTGCAGAGCTTTGATCTGATCCGTTGATTATGGGATCTCCAAGCCCTGTCTATAGCATGCTGCTTCCGCTGTTTAGCATGCATGTAGTCCTGTTTGTAGCTTCACCAGGTTGGCACCTCATTTTTAGATAAGTCTGGTGCTGCTCCCGGCATGCTCTTCTACACTCCTTATTGAACCAGGGTTGGTCCCCTGGCTTGGTGGTAATGGTAGAGTGAGGGATATGCCGGGCCATGAGGTTAGAGATTGTGGTGGAATACACTTCTGCTGCTGCTGATGGCCCACAGCGCCTCATGGATGCCCAGTTTTGAGCTGCTAGATCTGTTCTGAATCTATACCATTTTGCAGGGTGGTAATGCCACACAACATGATGGAGGGTGTCCTCAGTGTGAAGATGGGACTTCATCTCCACAATGACTGTGCGGTGGTCACTGATACCAATACTGTCATGGGCAGATGCATCTGTGACAGGTAGATTGGTCAGGACGAGGTCAAGTAGGTTTTTCCTTCATGTTGGTTCTCTCGCCACCTGTTGCAGGCCAAGACTGGCAGCTATGTCCTTCAGGACTTGGCCAGCTTGGTCAGTAGCAGTGCTACCGAGCCACTCTTGGTGATGGACATTGAAGTCCCCCACCCAGAGTACATTCTGTGCCCTTGCTACTCTCAGTGCTTCTTCCAAGTGCTGTTCAACAGGGAGGAGTACTGATTCATCAGCTGAGGGAGGGCGGTAGGTGGTAATCAGCAGGAGGTTTCCTTCCCATGCTTGACCTGATGCCATGAGACTTCATGGGGTCCGGAGTCAATGTTGAGGACTCCCAGGGCCACTCCTTCCCGACTGTATACCACTGTGCCACCACCCCTGGTGGGTGTTTCCTGCCGGTGGGACAGGACATACCCAGGGATGGTGATGGAGGAGTTTGGGACATTGGCTGAAAGGTAAGATTCTGTGAGTATGACGATGGGCTGTGTCGAGTATTTTCGAGCTAGATCACACGAGGGTAAAGCACCGAGAGGCACAGGACTGTCACTGGTGGTGGGGGCAATAAGAATATTGCAGGGGAGCACTGGGGGGAATTTACGGGATTTGGGGGGCGGGGGGTGCAGGATATAAACCGCACTAAAAACAATTTGGGGTTGGGAGTGAATCCCCTCTCCCCTCATGCAGTTGTAACCAGTAGGGGGAGTCTCGGGCGGTCAGTATCTGGGGGGTGGGGGTCTTGGACGGTCAGTGTCCGGGGTGGGGGGGGTGGTGGTCTCGGACGGTCAGTGTCCCGGGGGGAGTCTCAGGCGGTCAGTGTTGACCATTCTCCAGCGTTCTCTGTAATGGGGAATCCTGGCTGTGCCAGACACCACCTGAGAGTAACAGAGTAGACACGGCGCTGAGAGAAATGGGTCGTAATGTCCACCCGGCCCCGAGGGTCTTGGGGTGTTGCTGCTCCAGCAGAACCTGCATGCCGTTCCCGCACATCTGTCCCCTCCAGCACACTTCCCGCTGTCTCTGAACTCACCTTGTCCTTTTTCTGTTTCTTTCTCTTCTGCCTGTCTTTGTGTTTCTTTCTCTGTTTCTCCTTCTGGTGAGCTGTGTTGCCGCCGTGTCCCTCTGGCCTCTCGCATCCCTGCACTGGAGAACCCGAGGCACAATCGGGCGAGAGGTGGGAGTTACCTGCAGTGTAAATCACAACCCATGTTACATCAACGTTATAAATCACTGATCCAAAACCGGATAGATACCGAGTGCAGCCTCCTGTATATAATCTATAGTTACTGAATGTGATGCTCCTATATAATCTATACCATGTTATTGGGTGCAACCTCCTGTATCTATCATAGAATGATGCTGCACAGAAGGAGGAGGCCATTCGGCCCATCGTGCCTGTGCCGGCTCTTTGAACGAGCTCTCCAATTAGTCCCACTCTTTCCCCACAGCCCTGCTAATGTTTCTGCTCAAGTATTTCTCCAATTTTCTTTTGAAAGTTACTATTGAATCTGCTTCCACCGCCCTTTCAGGCAGCACGTTCCAGATCACAACAACTCGCTGCAGAAAAAAAATTCTCATCTCCCCTCTGGTTCTTTTGCCAATGATCTTCAATCTGTGTCCTCTGGTTACCGACCCTCCTGCCACTGGAAACAGTTTCTCCTTATTTACTCTATCAAAACCCTTAATGATTTTGAACACCTTTATCAAATCTCCCCCTAACCTTCTCTGCTCTAAGGAGAACAATCCCAGCTTCTCCAATCTCTCCACGTAACTGAAGTCCCTCATCCCTGGCACCATTCCAGTAAATCTCCTCCGCACCCTCTCTAAGGCCTTAACATCCTTCCTAAAGTGTGGTGCCCAGAATGGGACACAATACTCCAGCTGGGGCCTCACCAGTGATTTATACAGGTTGTTTATTGCAGTCTATATTGTTAATGTGCACACACTGAGAATTGTTGCTCCATAAACAGCATTTACAGGAATTAGCATCTCACCGGAGAGGAGAGTCGGTGGGAGCTTGGGCCCGAATTCCTCCGTGTCAGCAGGTTTCTGTGGGCTGCACTGTGCGGGTCGTGGGGTGCGATCAGCTTCTCTCGCTCTAAATCCTGACTCCGTCAATAAACATGGAAACAACAAACCGCGTTCAGTCAACCTGGGCAGCCAACCGCAAATAGACAAAGCACACAGGCAGGTCGAGCGGTGAGGATAGACAAAGCACACAGGCAGGTCGGGCGGTGAAGATAGACAAAGCACACAGGCAGGTCGAGCGGTGAGGATAGACAAAGCTCACAGGCAGGTCGGGCAGTGAGGGTAGACAAAGCACACAGGCAGGTCGGGCGGTGAGGGTAGACAAAGCACACAGGCAGGTCGAGCGGTGAGGATAGACAAAGCACACAGGCAGGTCGGGCGGTGAGGGTAGACAAAGCACACAGGCAGGTCGGGCGGTGAGGGTAGACAAAGCACACAGGCAGGTCGGGCGGTGAGGGTAGACAAAGCACACAGGCAGGTCGAGCGGTGAGGATAGACAAAGCACACAGGCAGGTCGAGCGGTGAGGATAGACAAAGCACACAGGCAGGTCGAGCGGTGAGGATAGACAAAGCACACAGGCAGGTCGAGCGGTGAGGATAGACAAAGCACACAGGCAGGTCGGGCGGTGAGGATAGACAAAGCACACAGGCAGGTCGAGCGGTGAGGATAGACAAAGCACACAGGCAGGTCGAGCGGTGAGGATAGACAAAGCACACAGGCAGGTCGGGTGGTGAGGATAGACAAAGCACACAGGCAGGTCGGGCGGTGAGGATAGACAAAGCACACAGGCAGGTCGAGCGGTGAGGATAGACAAAGCACACAGGCAGGTCGAGCGGTGAGGATAGACAAAGCACACAGGCAGGTCGAGCGGTGAGGATAGACAAAGCACACAGGCAGGTCGAGCGGTGAGGATAGACAAAGCACACAGGCAGGTCGGGTGGTGAGGGTAGACAAAGCTCACAGGCGGGTCGGGCAGTGAGGATAGACAAAGCACACAGGCAGGTCGGGCGGTGAGGATAGACAAAGCACACAGGCGGGTCGGGTGGTGAGGATAGACAAAGCACACAGGCAGGTCGAGCGGTGAGGATAGACAAAGCACACAGGCAGGTCGGGCGGTGAGGATAGACAAAGCACACAGGCAGGTCGGGCGGTGAGGATAGACAAAGCTCACAGGCAGGTCGGGCGGTGAGGATAGACAAAGCTCACAGGCAGGTCGGGCGGTGAGGGTAGACAAAGCACACAGGCAGGTCGGGCGGTGAGGGTAGACAAAGCACACAGGCAGGTCGGGCGGTGAGGGTAGACAAAGCACACAGGCAGGTCGGGCGGTGAGGATAGACAAAGCACACAGGCAGGTCGGGCGGTGAGGGTAGACAAAGCACACAGGCAGGTCGGGCGGTGAGGGTAGACAAAGCACACAGGCAGGTCGGGCGGTGAGGATAGACAAAGCTCACAGGCAGGTCGGGCGGTGAGGATAGACAAAGCACACAGGCAGGTCGGGCGGTGAGGGTAGACAAAGCACACAGGCAGGTCGAGCGGTGAGGATAGACAAAGCTCACAGGCAGGTCGAGCGGTGAGGATAGACAAAGCTCACAGGCAGGTCGAGCGGTGAGGATAGACAAAGCTCACAGGCAGGTCGAGCGGTGAGGATAGACAAAGCACACAGGCAGGTCGGGCGGTGAGGGTAGACAAAGCACACAGGCAGGTCGGGCGGTGAGGATAGACAAAGCACACAGGCAGGTCGAGCGGTGAGGGTAGACAAAGCACACAGGCAGGTCGAGCGGTGAGGATAGACAAAGCACACAGGCAGGTCGGGTGGTGAGGATAGACAAAGCACACAGGCAGGTCGAGCGGTGAGGGTAGACAAAGCACACAGGCAGGTCGGGCGGTGAGGATAGACAAAGCACACAGGCAGGTCAGGCGGTGAGGATAGACAAAGCACACAGGCAGGTCGAGCGGTGAGGATAGACAAAGCTCACAGGCAGGTCGAGCGGTGAGGATAGACAAAGCTCACAGGCAGGTCGAGCGGTGAGGATAGACAAAGCACACAGGCAGGTCGGGCGGTGAGGGTAGACAAAGCACACAGGCAGGTCGGGCGGTGAGGATAGACAAAGCACACAGGCAGGTCGAGCGGTGAGGATAGACAAAGCACACAGGCAGGTCGGGCGGTGAGGATAGACAAAGCACACAGGCAGGTCGGGCGGTGAGGATAGACAAAGCACACAGGCAGGTCGGGCGGTGAGGGTAGACAAAGCACACAGGCAGGTCGAGCGGTGAGGATAGACAAAGCTCACAGGCAGGTCGGGCGGTGAGGATAGACAAAGCACACAGGCAGGTCGGGTGGTGAGGATAGACAAAGCTCACAGGCAGGTCGGGCGGTGAGGATAGACAAAGCTCACAGGCAGGTCGAGCAGTGAGGATAGACAAAGCACACAGGCAGGTCGGGCGGTGAGGATAGACAAAGCACACAGGCAGGTCGGGCGGTGAGGGTAGACAAAGCACACAGGCAGGTCGGGCGGTGAGGATAGACAAAGCACACAGGCAGGTCGGGCGGTGAGGATAGACAAAGCTCACAGGCAGGTCGGGCGGTGAGGGTAGACAAAGCACACAGGCAGGTCGGGCGGTGAGGGTAGACAAAGCACACAGGCAGGTCGGGCGGTGAGGGTAGACAAAGCACACAGGCAGGTCGGGCGGTGAGGGTAGACAAAGCACACAGGCAGGTCGGGCGGTGAGGGTAGACAAAGCACACAGGCAGGTCGGGCGGTGAGGGTAGACAAAGCACACAGGCAGGTCGAGCGGTGAGGGTAGACAAAGCTCACAGGCAGGTCGAGCGGTGAAGATAGACAAAGCTCACAGGCAGGTCGGGCGGTGAGGGTAGACAAAGCACACAGGCAGGTCGAGCGGTGAGGATAGACAAAGCACACAGGCAGGTCGAGCGGTGAGGATAGACAAAGCACACAGGCAGGTCGAGCGGTGAGGATAGACAAAGCACACAGGCAGGTCGGGCGGTGAGGATAGACAAAGCACACAGGCAGGTCGGGCGGTGAGGATAGACAAAGCACACAGGCAGGTCGGGCGGTGAGGATAGACAAAGCACACAGGCAGGTCGGGCGGTGAGGATAGACAAAGCACACAGGCAGGTCGAGCGGTGAGGATAGACAAAGCACACAGGCAGGTCGAGCGGTGAGGATAGACAAAGCACACAGGCAGGTCGAGCGGTGAGGATAGACAAAGCACACAGGCAGGTCGAGCGGTGAGGATAGACAAAGCACACAGGCAGGTCGAGCGGTGAGGATAGACAAAGCACACAGGCAGGTCGGGCGGTGAGGATAGACAAAGCACACAGGCAGGTCGGGCGGTGAGGATAGACAAAGCACACAGGCAGGTCGGGCGGTGAGGATAGACAAAGCACACAGGCAGGTCGAGCGGTGAGGATAGACAAAGCACACAGGCAGGTCGAGCGGTGAGGATAGACAAAGCACACAGGCAGGTCGGGCGGTGAGGATAGACAAAGCACACAGGCAGGTCGGGCGGTGAGGGTAGACAAAGCACACAGGCAGGTCGGGCGGTGAGGATAGACAAAGCTCACAGGCAGGTCGAGCGGTGAGGATAGACAAAGCTCACAGGCAGGTCGGGTGGTGAGGATAGACAAAGCTCACAGGCAGGTCGGGCGGTGAGGATAGACAAAGCTCACAGGCAGGTCGGGCGGTGAGGGTAGACAAAGCACACAGGCAGGTCGGGCGGTGAGGATAGACAAAGCTCACAGGCAGGTCGGGCGGTGAGGATAGACAAAGCTCACAGGCAGGTCGAGCGGTGAGGATAGACAAAGCACACAGGCAGGTCGGGCGGTGAGGGTAGACAAAGCACACAGGCAGGTCGGGCGGTGAGGATAGACAAAGCACACAGGCAGGTCGAGCGGTGAGGGTAGACAAAGCACACAGGCAGGTCGAGCGGTGAGGATAGACAAAGCACACAGGCAGGTCGGGTGGTGAGGATAGACAAAGCACACAGGCAGGTCGAGCGGTGAGGGTAGACAAAGCACACAGGCAGGTCGGGCGGTGAGGATAGACAAAGCACACAGGCAGGTCAGGCGGTGAGGATAGACAAAGCACACAGGCAGGTCGGGCGGTGAGGATAGACAAAGCTCACAGGCAGGTCGGGCGGTGAGGGTAGACAAAGCACACAGGCAGGTCGGGCGGTGAGGATAGACAAAGCACACAGGCAGGTCGAGCGGTGAGGATAGACAAAGCACACAGGCAGGTCGGGCGGTGAGGATAGACAAAGCACACAGGCAGGTCGGGCGGTGAGGATAGACAAAGCACACAGGCAGGTCGGGCGGTGAGGATAGACAAAGCACACAGGCAGGTCGAGCGGTGAGGATAGACAAAGCACACAGGCAGGTCGAGCGGTGAGGATAGACAAAGCACACAGGCAGGTCGGGCGGTGAGGATAGACAAAGCACACAGGCAGGTCGGGCGGTGAGGATAGACAAAGCTCACAGGCAGGTCGGGCGGTGAGGATAGACAAAGCACACAGGCAGGTCGGGCGGTGAGGGTAGACAAAGCACACAGGCAGGTCGAGCGGTGAGGATAGACAAAGCTCACAGGCAGGTCGGGCGGTGAGGATAGACAAAGCTCACAGGCAGGTCGAGCAGTGAGGATAGACAAAGCACACAGGCAGGTCGGGCGGTGAGGATAGACAAAGCACACAGGCAGGTCGGGCGGTGAGGATAGACAAAGCTCACAGGCAGGTCGAGCAGTGAGGATAGACAAAGCACACAGGCAGGTCGGGCGGTGAGGATAGACAAAGCACACAGGCAGGTCGGGCGGTGAGGGTAGACAAAGCACACAGGCAGGTCGGGCGGTGAGGATAGACAAAGCACACAGGCAGGTCGGGCGGTGAGGATAGACAAAGCTCACAGGCAGGTCGGGCGGTGAGGGTAGACAAAGCACACAGGCAGGTCGGGCGGTGAGGGTAGACAAAGCACACAGGCAGGTCGGGCGGTGAGGGTAGACAAAGCACACAGGCAGGTCGGGCGGTGAGGGTAGACAAAGCACACAGGCAGGTCGGGCGGTGAGGGTAGACAAAGCACACAGGCAGGTCGGGCGGTGAGGGTAGACAAAGCACACAGGCAGGTCGAGCGGTGAGGGTAGACAAAGCTCACAGGCAGGTCGAGCGGTGAAGATAGACAAAGCTCACAGGCAGGTCGGGCGGTGAGGGTAGACAAAGCACACAGGCAGGTCGAGCGGTGAGGATAGACAAAGCACACAGGCAGGTCGAGCGGTGAGGATAGACAAAGCACACAGGCAGGTCGGGCGGTGAGGATAGACAAAGCACACAGGCAGGTCGGGCGGTGAGGATAGACAAAGCACACAGGCAGGTCGAGCGGTGAGGATAGACAAAGCACACAGGCAGGTCGAGCGGTGAGGATAGACAAAGCACACAGGCAGGTCGAGCGGTGAGGATAGACAAAGCACACAGGCAGGTCGAGCGGTGAGGATAGACAAAGCACACAGGCAGGTCGAGCGGTGAGGATAGACAAAGCACACAGGCAGGTCGAGCGGTGAGGATAGACAAAGCACACAGGCAGGTCGAGCGGTGAGGATAGACAAAGCACACAGGCAGGTCGGGCGGTGAGGATAGACAAAGCACACAGGCAGGTCGGGCGGTGAGGATAGACAAAGCACACAGGCAGGTCGGGCGGTGAGGATAGACAAAGCACACAGGCAGGTCGAGCGGTGAGGATAGACAAAGCACACAGGCAGGTCGAGCGGTGAGGATAGACAAAGCACACAGGCAGGTCGGGCGGTGAGGATAGACAAAGCACACAGGCAGGTCGGGCGGTGAGGGTAGACAAAGCACACAGGCAGGTCGGGCGGTGAGGATAGACAAAGCTCACAGGCAGGTCGAGCGGTGAGGATAGACAAAGCTCACAGGCAGGTCGGGTGGTGAGGATAGACAAAGCTCACAGGCAGGTCGGGCGGTGAGGGTAGACAAAGCACACAGGCAGGTCGAGCGGTGAGGATAGACAAAGCTCACAGGCAGGTCGAGCGGTGAAGATAGACAAAGCTCACAGGCAGGTCGGGCGGTGAGGATAGACAAAGCTCACAGGCAGGTCGAGCGGTGAAGATAGACAAAGCTCACAGGCAGGTCGGGCGGTGAGGATAGACAAAGCTCACAGGCAGGTCGAGCGGTGAGGATAGACAAAGCTCACAGGCAGGTCGGGTGGTGAGGATAGACAAAGCTCACAGGCAGGTCGGGCGGTGAGGATAGACAAAGCACACAGGCAGGTCGGGCGGTGAGGATAGACAAAGCACACAGGCAGGTCGGGCGGTGAGGATAGACAAAGCACACAGGCAGGTCGGGCGGTGAGGATAGACAAAGCACACAGGCAGGTCGGGCGGTGAGGATAGACAAAGCTCACAGGCAGGTCGGGCGGTGAGGGTAGACAAAGCACACAGGCAGGTTGGGCGGTGAGGGTAGACAAAGCACACAGGCAGGTCGGGCGGTGAGGGTAGACAAAGCACACAGGCAGGTCGAGCGGTGAGGGTAGACAAAGCTCACAGGCAGGTCGAGCGGTGAAGATAGACAAAGCTCACAGGCAGGTCGGGCGGTGAGGGTAGACAAAGCTCACAGGCAGGTCGGGCGGTGAGGATAGACAAAGCACACAGGCAGGTCGGGCGGTGAGGATAGACAAAGCACACAGGCAGGTCGGGCGGTGAGGATAGACAAAGCTCACAGGCAGGTCGAGCGGTGAGGATAGACAAAGCACACAGGCAGGTCGAGCAGTGAGGATAGACAAAGCACACAGGCAGGTCGGGCGGTGAGGATAGACAAAGCACACAGGCAGGTCGAGCGGTGAGGATAGACAAAGCTCACAGGCAGGTCGGGCAGTGAGGATAGACAAAGCACACAGGCAGGTCGAGCGGTGAGGGTAGACAAAGCACACAGGCAGGTCGGGCGGTGAGGATAGACAAAGCACACAGGCAGGTCGGGTGGTGAGGATAGACAAAGCTCACAGGCAGGTCGAGCGGTGAGGGTAGACAAAGCACACAGGCAGGTCGGGCGGTGAGGATAGACAAAGCTCACAGGCGGGTCGGGCGGTGAGGATAGACAAAGCACACAGGCAGGTCGGGCGGTGAGGATAGACAAAGCACACAGGCAGGTCGGGCGGTGAGGATAGACAAAGCTCACAGGCGGGTCGGGCGGTGAGGATAGACAAAGCACACAGGCAGGTCGGGCGGTGAGGGTAGACAAAGCTCACAGGCAGGTCGGGCGGTGAGGGTAGACAAAGCACACAGGCAGGTCGGGCAGTGAGGATAGACAAAGCACACAGGCAGGTCGGGTGGTGAGGATAGACAAAGCACACAGGCAGGTCGGGCGGTGAGGATAGACAAAGCACACAGGCAGGTCGGGCGGTGAGGATAGACAAAGCTCACAGGCAGGTCGGGCAGTGAGGATAGACAAAGCGCACGGGCAGGTCGGGCGGTGAGGATAGACAAAGCTCACAGGCAGGTCGAGCGGTGAGGATAGACAAAGCACACAGGCAGGTCGGGCGGTGAGGATAGACAAAGCACACAGGCAGGTCGGGCGGTGAGGATAGACAAAGCACACAGGCAGGTCGGGCGGTGAGGATAGACAAAGCGCACGGGCAGGTCGGGCGGTGAGGGTAGACAAAGCGCACGGGCAGGTCGGGCGGTGAGGATAGACAAAGCTCACAGGCAGGTCGGGCGGTGAGGATAGACAAAGCACACAGGCAGGTCGGGCGGTGAGGATAGACAAAGCACACAGGCAGGTCGGGTGGTGAGGATAGACAAAGCACACAGGCAGGTCGAGCGGTGAGGATAGACAAAGCACACAGGCAGGTCGAGCGGTGAGGATAGACAAAGCACACAGGCAGGTCGGGCGGTGAGGATAGACAAAGCACACAGGCAGGTCGGGCGGTGAGGGTAGACAAAGCACACAGGCAGGTCGGGCGGTGAGGATAGACAAAGCACACAGGCAGGTCGGGTGGTGAGGATAGACAAAGCACACAGGCAGGTCGAGCGGTGAGGATAGACAAAGCACACAGGCAGGTCGAGCGGTGAGGATAGACAAAGCTCACAGGCAGGTCGGGCGGTGAGGGTAGACAAAGCTCACAGGCAGGTCGGGTGGTGAGGGTAGACAAAGCACACAGGCAGGTCGAGCGGTGAGGATAGACAAAGCTCACAGGCGGGTCGGGCGGTGAGGGTAGACAAAGCTCACAGGCAGGTCGGGTGGTGAGGATAGACAAAGCACACAGGCAGGTCGGGTGGTGAGGATAGACAAAGCACACAGGCAGGTCGGGCGGTGAGGATAGACAAAGCACACAGGCAGGTCGGGCGGTGAGGGTAGACAAAGCACACAGGCAGGTCGGGCGGTGAGGATAGACAAAGCACACAGGCAGGTCGGGCGGTGAGGATAGACAAAGCACACAGGCAGGTCGGGTGGTGAGGATAGACAAAGCACACAGGCAGGTCGGGCGGTGAGGATAGACAAAGCACACAGGCAGGTCGGGCGGTGAGGATAGACAAAGCTCACAGGCAGGTCGAGCGGTGAGGGTAGACAAAGCTCACAGGCAGGTCGGGCGGTGAGGATAGACAAAGCACACAGGCAGGTCGGGCGGTGAGGGTAGACAAAGCTCACAGGCAGGTCGGGCGGTGAGGATAGACAAAGCACACAGGCAGGTCGGGCGGTGAGGATAGACAAAGCACACAGGCAGGTCGGGCGGTGAGGATAGACAAAGCACACAGGCAGGTCGGGTGGTGAGGATAGACAAAGCACACAGGCAGGTCGGGTGGTGAGGATAGACAAAGCACACAGGCAGGTCGGGCGGTGAGGATAGACAAAGCACACAGGCAGGTCGGGTGGTGAGGATAGACAAAGCACACAGGCAGGTCGGGCGGTGAGGATAGACAAAGCACACAGGCAGGTCGAGCGGTGAGGATAGACAAAGCTCACAGGCGGGTCGGGCGGTGAGGGTAGACAAAGCTCACAGGCAGGTCGGGTGGTGAGGATAGACAAAGCACACAGGCAGGTCGGGTGGTGAGGATAGACAAAGCACACAGGCAGGTCGGGCGGTGAGGATAGACAAAGCACACAGGCAGGTCGGGCGGTGAGGATAGACAAAGCACACAGGCAGGTCGAGCGGTGAGGATAGACAAAGCACACAGGCAGGTCGAGCGGTGAGGGTAGACAAAGCACACAGGCAGGTCGGGCGGTGAGGATAGACAAAGCACACAGGCAGGTCGAGCGGTGAGGATAGACAAAGCACACAGGCAGGTCGAGCGGTGAGGGTAGACAAAGCACACAGGCAGGTCGAGCGGTGAGGATAGACAAAGCTCACAGGCAGGTCGGGTGGTGAGGGTAGACAAAGCACACAGGCAGGTCGGGCGGTGAGGATAGACAAAGCACACAGGCAGGTCGGGCGGTGAGGATAGACAAAGCACACAGGCAGGTCGAGCGGTGAGGATAGACAAAGCACACAGGCAGGTCGGGTGGTGAGGGTAGACAAAGCACACAGGCAGGTCGAGCAGTGAGGATAGACAAAGCACACAGGCAGGTCGGGCGGTGAGGATAGACAAAGCACACAGGCAGGTCGGGCGGTGAGGATAGACAAAGCACACAGGCAGGTCGAGCAGTGAGGATAGACAAAGCACACAGGCAGGTCGGGCGGTGAGGATAGACAAAGCACACAGGCAGGTCGGGCGGTGAGGATAGACAAAGCACACAGGCAGGTCGAGCAGTGAGGATAGACAAAGCTCACAGGCAGGTCGGGCGGTGAGGATAGACAAAGCACACAGGCAGGTCGAGCAGTGAGGATAGACAAAGCACACAGGCAGGTCGGGCGGTGAGGATAGACAAAGCACACAGGCAGGTCGGGCGGTGAGGATAGACAAAGCACACAGGCAGGTCGGGCGGTGAGGATAGACAAAGCACACAGGCAGGTCGGGCGGTGAGGATAGACAAAGCACACAGGCAGGTCGAGCGGTGAGGATAGACAAAGCACACAGGCAGGTCGAGCAGTGAGGATAGACAAAGCACACAGGCAGGTCGGGCGGTGAGGATAGACAAAGCACACAGGCAGGTCGGGCGGTGAGGATAGACAAAGCACACAGGCAGGTCGGGCGGTGAGGATAGACAAAGCTCACAGGCAGGTCGGGCGGTGAGGATAGACAAAGCTCACAGGCAGGTCGAGCGGTGAGGATAGACAAAGCTCACAGGCAGGTCGAGCGGTGAGGATAGACAAAGCACACAGGCAGGTCGGGCGGTGAGGATAGACAAAGCTCACAGGCAGGTCGGGCGGTGAGGATAGACAAAGCTCACAAGCAGGTCGGGCGGTGAGGATAGACAAAGCTCACAAGCAGGTCGGGCGGTGAGGATAGACAAAGCTCACAAGCAGGTCGGGCGGTGAGGATAGACAAAGCTCACAGGCAGGTCGGGCGGTGAGGATAGACAAAGCTCACAGGCAGGTCGGGCGGTGAGGATAGACAAAGCACACAGGCAGGTCGGGCGGTGAGGATAGACAAAGCACACGGGCAGGTCGGGCGGTGAGGATAGACAAAGCTCACAGGCAGGTCGGGCGGTGAGGATAGACAAAGCACACAGGCAGGTCGGGCGGTGAGGATAGACAAAGCACACGGGCAGGTCGGGCGGTGAGGATAGACAAAGCTCACAGGCAGGTCGGGCGGTGAGGATAGACAAAGCACACGGGCAGGTCGGGCGGTGAGGATAGACAAAGCTCACAAGCAGGTCGGGCGGTGAGGATAGACAAAGCACACAGGCAGGTCGGGCGGTGAGGATAGACAAAGCGCACAGGCAGGTCGAGCGGTGAGGATAGACAAAGCACACAGGCAGGTCGAGCGGTGAGGATAGACAAAGCACACAGGCAGGTCGGGCGGTGAGGATAGACAAAGCTCACAGGCAGGTCGGGCGGTGAGGGTAGACAAAGCACACAGGCAGGTCGAGCGGTGAGGGTAGACAAAGCTCACAGGCAGGTCGGGCGGTGAGGATAGACAAAGCTCACAAGCAGGTCGGGCGGTGAGGATAGACAAAGCTCACAAGCAGGTCGGGCGGTGAGGATAGACAAAGCTCACAGGCAGGTCGGGCGGTGAGGATAGACAAAGCACACGGGCAGGTCGGGCGGTGAGGATAGACAAAGCTCACAAGCAGGTCGGGCGGTGAGGATAGACAAAGCACACAGGCAGGTCGGGCGGTGAGGATAGACAAAGCGCACAGGCAGGTCGAGCGGTGAGGATAGACAAAGCACACAGGCAGGTCGAGCGGTGAGGATAGACAAAGCGCACAGGCAGGTCGAGCGGTGAGGATAGACAAAGCGCACAAGCAGGTCGGGCGGTGAGGGTAGACAAAGCTCACAGGCAGGTCGGGCGGTGAGGGTAGACAAAGCACACAGGCAGGTCGGGCGGTGAGGATAGACAAAGCGCACAAGCAGGTCGGGCGGTGAGGGTAGACAAAGCACACAGGCAGGTCGGGCGGTGAGGGTAGACAAAGCACACAGGCAGGTCGAGCGGTGAGGATAGACAAAGCACACAGGCAGGTCGGGCGGTGAGGATAGACAAAGCGCACAAGCAGGTCGGGTGGTGAGGGTAGACAAAGCACACAGGCAGGTCGAGCGGTGAGGATAGACAAAGCACACAGGCAGGTCGGGCGGTGAGGGTAGACAAAGCACACAGGCAGGTCGGGCGGTGAGGATAGACAAAGCACACAGGCAGGTCGGGCGGTGAGGATAGACAAAGCACACAGGCAGGTCGGGCGGTGAGGATAGACAAAGCACACAGGCAGGTCGGGCGGTGAGGATAGACAAAGCACACAGGCAGGTCGGGCGGTGAGGGTAGACAAAGCTCACAGGCAGGTCGGGCGGTGAGGGTAGACAAAGCACACAGGCAGGTCGGGCGGTGAGGGTAGACAAAGCTCACAGGCAGGTCGGGCGGTGAGGATAGACAAAGCTCACAGGCAGGTCGGGTGGTGAGGATAGACAAAGCTCACAGGCAGGTCGGGTGGTGAGGATAGACAAAGCTCACAGGCAGGTCGAGCGGTGAGGATAGACAAAGCTCACAGGCAGGTCGGGTGGTGAGGATAGACAAAGCTCACAGGCAGGTCGGGTGGTGAGGATAGACAAAGCTCACAGGCAGGTCGGGTGGTGAGGATAGACAAAGCACACAGGCAGGTCGAGCGGTGAGGATAGACAAAGCGCACGGGCAGGTCGGGCGGTGAGGATAGACAAAGCACACAGGCAGGTCGGGCGGTGAGGATAGACAAAGCACACAGGAAGGTCGAGCGGTGAGGGTAGACAAAGCACACAGGCAGGTCGAGCGGTGAGGATAGACAAAGCACACAGGCAGGTCGGGCGGTGAGGATAGACAAAGCACACAGGCAGGTCGAGCGGTGAGGATAGACAAAGCACACAGGCAGGTCGGGCGGTGAGGATAGACAAAGCTCACAGGCAGGTCGAGCGGTGAGGGTAGACAAAGCTCACAGGCAGGTCGAGCGGTGAGGGTAGACAAAGCTCACAGGCAGGTCGGGCGGTGAGGATAGACAAAGCTCACAGGCAGGTCGAGCGGTGAGGATAGACAAAGCACACAGGCAGGTCGGGCGGTGAGGATAGACAAAGCTCACAGGCAGGTCGAGCGGTGAGGGTAGACAAAGCTCACAGGCAGGTCGAGCAGTGAGGATAGACAAAGCTCACAGGCAGGTCGGGCGGTGAGGATAGACAAAGCTCACAGGCAGGTCGAGCGGTGAGGATAGACAAAGCTCACAGGCAGGTCGAGCAGTGAGGATAGACAAAGCTCACAGGCAGGTCGAGCGGTGAGGATAGACAAAGCTCACAGGCAGGTCGGGTGGTGAGGATAGACAAAGCACACAGGCAGGTCGAGCAGTGAGGATAGACAAAGCACACAGGCAGGTCGGGCGGTGAGGGTAGACAAAGCTCACAGGCAGGTCGGGCGGTGAGGATAGACAAAGCTCACAGGCAGGTCGGGCGGTGAGGATAGACAAAGCACACAGGCAGGTCGGGCGGTGAGGGTAGACAAAGCACACAGGCAGGTCGAGCAGTGAGGGTAGACAAAGCACACAGGCAGGTCGAGCAGTGAGGATAGACAAAGCACACAGGCAGGTCGAGCGGTGAGGATAGACAAAGCTCACAGGCAGGTCGGGCGGTGAGGATAGACAAAGCACACAGGCAGGTCGAGCAGTGAGGGTAGACAAAGCACACAGGCAGGTCGAGCAGTGAGGGTAGACAAAGCTCACAGGCAGGTCGGGCGGTGAGGATAGACAAAGCAGACAGGCAGGTCGGGCGGTGAGGGTAGACAAAGCACACAGGCAGGTCGGGCGGTGAGGATAGACAAAGCTCACAGGCAGGTCGGGCGGTGAGGATAGACAAAGCTCACAGGCAGGTCGGGCGGTGAGGGTAGACAAAGCACACAGGCAGGTCGGGCGGTGAGGATAGACAAAGCTCACAGGCAGGTCGGGCGGTGAGGATAGACAAAGCTCACAGGCAGGTCGGGCGGTGAGGATAGACAAAGCACACAGGCAGGTCGGGCGGTGAGGATAGACAAAGCACACAGGCAGGTCGGGCGGTGAGGATAGACAAAGCTCACAGGCAGGTCGGGCGGTGAGGATAGACAAAGCACACAGGCAGGTCGGGCGGTGAGGATAGACAAAGCTCACAGGCAGGTCGAGCGGTGAGGATAGACAAAGCACACAGGCAGGTCGGGCGGTGAGGATAGACAAAGCACACAGGCAGGTCGGGCGGTGAGGATAGACAAAGCACACAGGCAGGTCGGGCGGTGAGGATAGACAAAGCACACAGGCAGGTCGGGCGGTGAGGATAGACAAAGCTCACAGGCAGGTCGAGCGGTGAGGGTAGACAAAGCACACAGGCAGGTCGGGTGGTGAGGATAGACAAAGCACACAGGCAGGTCGGGCGGTGAGGATAGACAAAGCACACAGGCAGGTCGGGCGGTGAGGATAGACAAAGCACACAGGCAGTTCGAGCGGTGAGGATAGACAAAGCTCACAGGCAGGTCGAGCGGTGAGGATAGACAAAGCACACAGGCAGGTCGGGCGGTGAGGATAGACAAAGCACACAGGCAGGTCGGGTGGTGAGGATAGACAAAGCACACAGGCAGGTCGGGCGGTGAGGATAGACAAAGCACACAGGCAGGTCGGGCGGTGAGGATAGACAAAGCACACAGGCAGGTCGGGCGGTGAGGATAGACAAAGCACACAGGCAGGTCGGGTGGTGAGGATAGACAAAGCACACAGGCAGGTCGGGCGGTGAGGATAGACAAAGCACACAGGCAGGTCGGGAGGTGAGGATAGACAAAGCACACAGGCAGGTCGGGCGGTGAGGGTAGACAAAGCACACAGGCAGGTCGGGCGGTGAGGATAGACAAAGCTCACAAGCAGGTCGGGCGGTGAGGGTAGACAAAGCACACAGGCAGGTCGGGCGGTGAGGGTAGACAAAGCTCACAAGCAGGTCGGGCGGTGAGGATAGACAAAGCTCACAGGCAGGTCGGGCGGTGAGGGTAGACAAAGCACACAGGCAGGTCGAGCGGTGAGGATAGACAAAGCTCACAAGCAGGTCGGGCGGTGAGGATAGACAAAGCTCACAAGCAGGTCGGGCGGTGAGGATAGACAAAGCACACAGGCAGGTCGGGCGGTGAGGATAGACAAAGCTCACAGGCAGGTCGGGCGGTGAGGGTACACAAAGCTCACAAGCAGGTCGGGCGGTGAGGATAGACAAAGCACACAGGCAGGTCGGGCGGTGAGGATAGACAAAGCACACAGGCAGGTCGGGCGGTGAGGGTAGACAAAGCACACAGGCAGGTCGGGCGGTGAGGATAGACAAAGCACACAGGCAGGTCGGGCGGTGAGGATAGACAAAGCTCACAGGCAGGTTGGGCGGTGAGGGTAGACAAAGCACACAGGCAGGTCGGGCGGTGAGGGTAGACAAAGCTCACAGGCAGGTCGGGCGGTGAGGATAGACAAAGCACACAGGCAGGTCGGGCGGTGAGGGTAGACAAAGCACACAGGCAGGTCGAGCGGTGAGGATAGACAAAGCACACAGGCAGGTCGGGCGGTGAGGGTAGACAAAGCACACAGGCAGGTTGGGCGGTGAGGGTAGACAAAGCACACAGGCAGGTCGGGCGGTGAGGATAGACAAAGCTCACAGGCAGGTCGGGCGGTGAGGGTAGACAAAGCACACAGGCAGGTCGGGCGGTGAGGATAGACAAAGCACACAGGCAGGTCGGGCGGTGAGGATAGACAAAGCTCACAGGCAGGTCGAGCGGTGAGGATAGACAAAGCACACAGGCAGGTCGGGCGGTGAGGATAGACAAAGCACACAGGCAGGTCGAGCGGTGAGGATAGACAAAGCACACAGGCAGGTCGGGCGGTGAGGATAGACAAAGCACACAGGCAGGTCGGGTGGTGAGGATAGACAAAGCTCACAGGCAGGTCGGGCGGTGAGGATAGACAAAGCTCACAGGCAGGTCAGGCGGTGAGGATAGACAAAGCACACAGGCAGGTCAGGCGGTGAGGATAGACAAAGCACACAGGCAGGTCGGGCGGTGAGGATAGACAAAGCTCACAGGCAGGTCGGGTGGTGAGGATAGACAAAGCACACAGGCAGGTCGGGCGGTGAGGATAGACAAAGCTCACAGGCAGGTCGGGCGGTGAGGATAGACAAAGCTCACAGGCAGGTCGGGTGGTGAGGATAGACAAAGCTCACAGTCAGGTCGGGCGGTGAGGGTAGACAAAGCACACAGGCAGGTCGGGCGGTGAGGATAGACAAAGCTCACAGGCAGGTCGGGTGGTGAGGATAGACAAAGCTCACAGTCAGGTCGGGTGGTGAGGATAGACAAAGCACACAGGCAGGTCGGGCGGTGAGGGTAGACAAAGCACACAGGCAGGTCGGGCGGTGAGGGTAGACAAAGCACACAGGCAGGTCGAGCGGTGAGGATAGACAAAGCTCACAGGCAGGTCGGGCGGTGAGGGTAGACAAAGCACACAGGCAGGTCGAGCGGTGAGGATAGACAAAGCACACAGGCAGGTCGGGCGGTGAGGGTAGACAAAGCACACAGGCAGGTCGAGCGGTGAGGATAGACAAAGCTCACAGGCAGGTCGGGCGGTGAGGGTAGACAAAGCACACAGGCAGGTCGAGCGGTGAGGATAGACAAAGCACACAGGCAGGTCGGGCGGTGAGGATAGACAAAGCTCACAGGCAGGTCGGGTGGTGAGGATAGACAAAGCACACAGGCAGGTCGAGCGGTGAGGATAGACAAAGCACACAGGCAGGTCGAGCGGTGAGGGTAGACAAAGCACACAGGCAGGTCGGGCGGTGAGGATAGACAAAGCACACAGGCAGGTCGGGCGGTGAGGATAGACAAAGCTCACAGGCAGGTCGAGCGGTGAGGATAGACAAAGCTCACAGTCAGGTCGGGCGGTGAGGGTAGACAAAGCACACAGGCAGGTCGGGCGGTGAGGATAGACAAAGCTCACAGGCAGGTCGGGCGGTGAGGATAGACAAAGCACACAGGCAGGTCGGGCGGTGAGGATAGACAAAGCACACAGGCAGGTCGGGCGGTGAGGATAGACAAAGCTCACAGGCAGGTCGGGCGGTGAGGATAGACAAAGCACACAGGCAGGTCGGGCGGTGAGGATAGACAAAGCACACAGGCAGGTCGAGCGGTGAAGATAGACAAAGCTCACAAGCAGGTCGGGCGGTGAGGGTAGACAAAGCACACAGGCAGGTCGGGCGGTGAGGATAGACAAAGCACACAGGCAGGTCGGGCGGTGAGGATAGACAAAGCACACAGGCAGGTCGAGCGGTGAGGATAGACAAAGCACACAGGCAGGTCGGGCGGTGAAGATAGACAAAGCTCACAGGCAGGTCGGGCGGTGAAGATAGACAAAGCTCACAGGCAGGTCGGGCGGTGAGGATAGACAAAGCACACAGGCGGGTCGGGCGGTGAGGATAGACAAAGCACACAGGCAGGTCGGGCGGTGAGGATAGACAAAGCTCACAGGCAGGTCGGGCAGTGAGGATAGACAAAGCACACAGGCAGGTCGGGCGGTGAGGATAGACAAAGCACACAGGCAGGTCGGGCGGTGAGGATAGACAAAGCACACAGGCAGGTCGAGCGGTGAGGGTAGACAAAGCACACAGGCAGGTCGGGCGGTGAGGATAGACAAAGCTCACAGGCAGGTCGGGCGGTGAGGATAGACAAAGCTCACAGGCAGGTCGGGCGGTGAGGATAGACAAAGCTCACAGGCAGGTCGGGCGGTGAGGATAGACAAAGCACACAGGCAGGTCGGGCGGTGAGGATAGACAAAGCACACAGGCAGGTCGAGCGGTGAGGGTAGACAAAGCACACAGGCAGGTCGGGCGGTGAGGGTAGACAAAGCTCACAGGCAGGTCGAGCGGTGAGGATAGACAAAGCTCACAGGCAGGTCGAGCGGTGAGGATAGACAAAGCTCACAGGCGGGTCGGGCGGTGAGGATAGACAAAGCACACAGGCAGGTCGGGCGGTGAGGATAGACAAAGCACACAGGCGGGTCGGGTGGTGAGGATAGACAAAGCTCACAGGCAGGTCGGGTGGTGAGGATAGACAAAGCACACAGGCAGGTCGGGTGGTGAGGATAGACAAAGCTCACAGGCAGGTCGGGCGGTGAGGATAGACAAAGCACACAGGCAGGTTGGGCGGTGAGGGTAGACAAAGCACACAGGCAGGTTGGGCGGTGAGGATAGACAAAGCACACAGGCAGGTCGGGCGGTGAGGATAGACAAAGCACACAGGCAGGTCGGGCGGTGAGGATAGACAAAGCACACAGGCAGGTCGGGCGGTGAGGATAGACAAAGCACACAGGCAGGTTGGGCGGTGAGGATAGACAAAGCACACAGGCAGGTCGGGCGGTGAGGATAGACAAAGCTCACAGGCAGGTTGGGCGGTGAGGATAGACAAAGCACACAGGCAGGTCGGGCGGTGAGGATAGACAAAGCTCACAGGCAGGTTGGGCGGTGAGGATAGACAAAGCACACAGGCAGGTCGGGCGGTGAGGGTAGACAAAGCACACAGGCAGGTCGGGCGGTGAGGGTAGACAAAGCTCACAAGCAGGTCGGGTGGTGAGGATAGACAAAGCACACAGGCAGGTCGGGCGGTGAGGGTAGACAAAGCTCACAAGCAGGTCGGGCGGTGAGGATAGACAAAGCACACAGGCAGGTCGGGCGGTGAGGATAGACAAAGCACACAGGCAGGTCGGGCGGTGAGGATAGACAAAGCACACAGGCAGGTCGGGCGGTGAGGGTAGACAAAGCACACAGGCAGGTCGGGCGGTGAGGGTAGACAAAGCACACAGGCAGGTCGGGCGGTGAGGATAGACAAAGCTCACAGGCAGGTCGGGCGGTGAGGATAGACAAAGCTCACAGGCAGGTCGGGCGGTGAGGGTAGACAAAGCGCACGGGCAGGTCGGGCGGTGAGGATAGACAAAGCACACAGGCAGGTCGGGCGGTGAGGATAGACAAAGCTCACAGGCAGGTCGGGCGGTGAGGATAGACAAAGCACACAGGCAGGTCGGGCGGTGAGGGTAGACAAAGCACACAGGCAGGTCGGGCGGTGAGGATAGACAAAGCACACAGGCAGGTCGAGCGGTGAGGATAGACAAAGCTCACAGGCGGGTCGGGCGGTGAGGATAGACAAAGCACACAGGCAGGTCGGGCGGTGAGGATAGACAAAGCACACAAGCAGGTCGAGCGGTGAGGATAGACAAAGCACACAGGCGGGTCGGGTGGTGAGGATAGACAAAGCACACAGGCAGGTCGGGCGGTGAGGAAACGTCTTGTGATTTGCTTTGGTGAGGCACTGCACATGAGCAATGGAGCAGATAAGACTTTGGGGAACTGGTTATTGGATTCAAAAACAGCTCATGTAACACGCAGAGTGAAGCTCCCTCTACACTGTCCCATCAAACACTCCCAGGGCAGGTACAGCACGGGTTAGATACAGAGAAAAGCTCCTTCTACACTGTCCCATCAAACACTCCCAGGGCAGGTACAGCACGGGTTAGATACAGAGAAAAGCTCCTTCTACACTGTCCCATCAAACACTCCCAGGGCAGGTACAGCACGGGTTAGATACAGAGAAAAGCTCCCTCTACACTGTCCCATCAAACACTCCCAGGACAGGTGCAGCACGGGTTAGATACAGAGTAAAGCTCCCTCTACACTGTCCCATCAAACACTCCCAGGACAGGTACAGCACGGGTTAGATACAGAGTAAAGCTCCCTCTACACTGTCCCATCAAACACTCCCAGGACAGGTACAGCACGGGTTAGATACAGAGTAAAGCTCCCTCTACACTGTCCCATCAAACACTCCCAGGGCAGGTACAGCACGGGTTAGATACAGAGTAAAGCTCCCTCTACACTGTCCCATCAAACACTCCCAGGGCAGGTGCAGCACAGGTTAGATACAGAGTAAAGCTCCCTCTACACTGTCCCATCAAACACTCCCAGGGCAGGTAGAGCACGGGTTAGATACAGAGTAAAGCTCCCTCTACACTGTCCCATCAAACACTCCCAGGGCAGGTACAGCACGGGTTAGATACAGAGTAAAGCTCCGTCTACACTGTCCCATCAAACACTCCCAGGGCAGGTACAGCACGGGTTAGATACAGAGTAAAACTCCATTTACACAATGGAACACTATAGCTGACCACAGCAGAGCCCTGTACAGAGGAGCATTGTCCAAGTAAACTGTCCGGGAACCATCCCCTTACCTGGCTGATTGGCCGAGGGAGGAGTTGGCTGCACGGGCTCCACCACATCTTGCACTCCAGGACTGGACTCCTGCTCATCTTCATCCTCGTCTGCCTCATCGGAGGAGGAAGACGAGGACTTTTCCTCGGATGAGCTGGCGAAGATGGCTTTGAATAAGTCCATGGACGGTCGGCTTTCTTCCTCCTCAGCCTCTGCCTGCAAGGAAGAAAGAAAACTTACCTTCAAAACAACAGCAAAAATCACGGCCAGAACTCAGGGAAAGATTGCAGTGAAATGTCTCCAATACCAAGCTGCAAGGGGAGCTGAATCGCTGGGAGTAGAGAGGTGGATCCAGTGTTACCCTCTCTCTGTGCTGTCCTCATTCTTCGCCTAACATTGAATGTACAGCACAGAAACAGGCCATTCGCTCGGATGTTTCTGCTCCACACGAGCCTCCTCCCACACTACTTCATCTCACCCTCAAGGGATATGGGGAGAAGGCAGGGACAGGGTACTGAGTTTGGATGATCAGCCATGATCTCATTGAATGGCGGAGCAGGCTCGAGGGGCCGAATGGCCGACTCCTGCTCCTACCTTCTATGTTTCTATCACCATATCGCTCTATTCCTTTCTCCCTCATATGCTTGTCTAGCTTCCCCTTAAATGCATCGATACTATTCGCCTCAACCACTCCCTGTGGTAGCGAGTTCCACATTCTCCCCACTCTCTGGGTAAAGAAGTTTCTCCTGAATTCCCGATTGGATTTATTAACGACTATCTTCTATTGATGGCCCCGAGTTCTGGTCTCCCCCACAAGTGGAAACTGCTGAAAGTACAAGGGAGACAGCTAAACGGAGACATGGTGTTCGGAGTGGGAGTCTGTGTTTGCAGAAGTTACAGATCATATTGATGGGGGTGAGACAGAGTATTATCCAGCCAGATTTTAAAACTGGCCTTTGGCACTGCCTACATAAACCAGCACTGGGTAAGGATCGGGCACAGGAGGAGGGCTTTTATACATTATTTGTGCTTGGGATGCGGGCTGTGATTATTGCCAATCGCTAGTTGCCCCGGGGGCATGAAAAGTCAATCCCACCGTGCGAGGTGGAGTCACGGGTCGATCGGGGAGGCAGATTGCATTCCCTGAAGGGCATTAGTTGGATTTTTAAGGCAATCCGACGGGTTTTTTGATCCTTTATCCATGCCACAGATTTACTGAATTGAGTTTAACAACTTGCCCTGGTGTGATTGGAGCTCACGAGCTCTGGGTTGGGAGGCGAGTATCAGAACCACCAGGCTACCGTCCCCATGGAAATGTACTGATTAAAGAATGGCTGGGTGAAAGAAAGCAACAAGTAAACACAGAAAGCTCTGCACAGGAGGAGGCCATTTGGCCCTTCTTTGACTGGATTGTATTTAGCCCCCTGTCAGGGACAGAATTATAGACACATTTTAACTGCTCTCTCCCCAACTAATCCCATTTGCTGCTCTCTCCCCAGATCTGTCATACTCTCCTCCTTGCAGTCATTACCTGTTTCAATACATCCATCACCTTGTGTGGGAAAACATGCCAACGACTGTGAAGTTTATTGATTTCCTGTATTTAGTACTCCAGGTACCTTGTCTGCAGGTGGATTTCCTCCGTCCTGTTCAATTTCTCTTTCCGTGTGTAGAGTTGAACTTGTTTCTGCTGCTGTATCTGACCCAGCCAGATTCGGAGCCTGACCAGCACCACCTTTCTCCTTGTCCTCTGCCGACATGTCCCACCTGGACCGTCTTCTTGATTCAGAAGGTTTCGGAGCTTCTGATTGAAACAGCAGAGAATTTATTACATTTGAATTGATATATGTGATTCACCAGCAAAATCTCAGTCATGTTCACAAAGCACCGAGAGTTGCACACGGCCTCTGTCAGTTTGGAGATCCGGGTCCCATCAGTTTCTGCCCCAGTGTTTCTTTGGCCTGTTACCCACTCAGCCCCTCACATTTCTCCCCTCCTCTCTCTGAAGGGGCTGCCTCTTGCTGCAGTACTGATCTAGAATGCTGGCCGCTGTCTGGTACTGCACACAAGTCACCGTTGTGTGAAGCTAGACAGTGAGGTTTTTTAAAAATTCATTCACGGGATGTGGGTGTCGCTGGCAAGGCCAGCATTTATTGCCCATCCCTAATTGCCCTTACCAGAGTGGCTTGCTAGGCTATTTCAGAGGGCAGTTAAAAGTCAACCACATTGCTGTGGGTCTGGAGTCACATATAGGCCAGACCGGGTAAGGGCAGCAGATTTCCTTCCCTAAAGACATTAGTAAACGAGATGGGTTTTCATGGTCACCATTACTGACACCAGTTTTTTATTCCAGATTTATTGAATTAACTGAATTTAAATTCCTCAAGCTGCCATGCCATGGTAGGATTTGAACTCACGTCTCACAGATCATTAGTCCAGTCCATTACTAGTCCAGTAACATAGCCACTATGGTACCGTACCCTTTATCGGCTGACTGACTGTGGGAGGCATCACAGCTGAGCTGATCCTGCTTACACTCACTGGGAGGGGTTAATGAATGACACACTCGCTGGGGGGAGAGGTTAATCAGTGGCACACTCGCTGGGGGGAGAGGTTAATCAGTGACACACTCGCTGGGGGGAGAGGTTCATCAGTGACACTCGCTGAGGGAGGGGTTAATCAGTGACACTCGTGGGGGGAGGGGTTAATCAGTGACACTCGTGGGGGGAGGAGTTAATCAATGACACTCGCTGGGGAAGGGTTAATCAGTGACACTCGCTGGGGGAGGGTTTATTTTATAACACACTCACTGAATGATTTGTCCTGTTGCACACTTTCCCTTTTTGTTTCCATTCCGCTGGGTGCAGGAGTTGTAGGGACGGTTAAAAAGTTGAACACCGAAAATTTGTCCCGTTTCACCTTGAGGAGCCCGGCAATTGTTGACCTGCAAAATCAAAAATAAAACAAACGGTAAAACTCCGGGAGCGGCTCGAAGCTGAAGGAAGAGAGAGATCACGAACAGCAGCTCACCCGGGGCAGATCGGCAGCAGCGCGCTCCCACACCAATACCAACAAATAGTCCCAGCGTCTCGGAAACAGCCTCACTCCACTCTGTCCACCTTTCCCCGCTCTTGCCTTAGAATCAGAAGTTTGTGGTTTCAAGCCCCACAGCGGGAGAAGTTTGACACTCCAGTGCAGGATTGAGGGAGTGCTGCACTGTCGGAGCTGGCTTCCTTCAGACGAGACCTTAAACCCGAGCTCCTGTCTGCCTCGCCGGTGCTTCAGACGGATGCTGAAAGGCCCCATTATTTGAAGAGTGCAGAGTTCTCCCGGCAACATGGCCAACATTACTCTCTCAGCCTCCTAAACCCTGATTAACTGCTCGTTCATATCATTGCTGATGTGGGATCTTGCTGTTTGCTAACACATAGAAACATAGAAGATAGGAGCAGGAGTAGGACATTCGGCCCCTCGAGCCTGCTCCGCCATTCAATGAGATCATGGCTGATCATCCAAATTCAGTACCCGGTCCCTGCTTTCTCCCCATATCCCTTGATCCCTTTAGCCGTAAGAAATATATCTAACTCCTTCTTGAATATATTTAATGAATTGGCCTCAACTGTCTTCTGTGGTAGAGAATTCCACAGGTTCACCACTCTCTGGGTGAAGAAATTCCTCCTCATCTCTGTCCTAAATGGCTTACCCCTTATCCTTAGACTGTGACCCCTGGTTCTGGACTCCCCCGACCATCGGGAACATCCTTCCTGCATCTAGCCTGTCCAGTACTGTCAGAATTTTATAAGTTTCGATGAGATCCCCTCTCATTCTTCTAAACTCCAGCGAGTACAAGCCCAATCGACCCAATCTCTCCTCATACGTCATTCCTGCCATCCCAGGTATCAGTCTGGTGAATCTTCGCTGCACTAACTCCATGGCAAGAACATCCTTCCTCAGATAAGGCGGCCAAAACTGCACACAATACTCAAGGTGTGGTCTCACCAAGGCCCTGTACAACTGCAGCAAGACATCCTTGCTCCTGTACTCAAATGACAAAGAACACAGTGACAATCATCTCACTTCAGCGTAACTCTGTGTGAAATTGCCTCGAGTTGTTACAATTTTGGAGAATCCGGTGCTCCGTACATACCCAGGGTAGGGATCCGGGACGTTGAATCGTTTGCAGAGTAGTTTCTCAGGATGCCACTCAAACTTGTCCCTGGTGAGACTCCCAAACATCTTCATTTTCACCGCAGCCTCTTTGTCACGGACATCACCCTGTGCAGAGAGAGGGGAGGAGAGCAGTCAAAAGCAGGGTCACCGGGAGGGTCAGACACTCACTGCCAGGGGCTGCAGATTCAAAATCCAATCCAATCCTACCCATGGTGCTCTGGGGGGTGGGTGTGGGAGGCGGGGGGGGGGGGGGGGGACCCCGGGTGAGACTGACGGGCTGAATTCCCGTTCTGGTGATCATGTTATCTGCTGTTCTGCTGCCCCAGCGCTGATCAGCTAACTCTGCAAAGATCGGGACTCCCTGTGTGGCTCCGTGCGACACTGGGGGGATTCACTCACTCAGCTAACTATTCACATCCACGTGGCCACGCACTCAGCAATGAAATGGCATTTGTAAAATTACAGTTTATATCCCGCAGGCACTCGGGGAATGTGGTCAGTTAAGACGCCGCTTCTCTCTCTCTAAATCAATACCAGGGACACGTGCAGTTCGGGTGCTTTCTGTTGAGTCCTGTGACCTTTGCCCTGCCTGCTGAAGGTCAAAGGCCGGCCCTCAGGCTCAGCGTTGCCGTACCTCCTGCTCTTCAGGCACTTCCACCTTGTCCGCGTCCTCTGCAAACTTGCCGCGCATAAAGCGGGACGACAGCGAGACGCTGGTGGGACGATACAGCTCGGCTGCGCGGCCAAACTCGTCCTGCTCCCGGGCTCGCTCCCATTCCGTCATGCTGGGGTCCAGGCTGCTGTGCAGGGCATCTAGGAGAAGGCACATACATCAATACTGGGGCTAAAAGGGTGAAATCACGAGGACAATTTGCACAGACTGGGCTTGTATTCCCTCGAGTGTAGTAGATTAAGGGGTGATCTAATCAAAGTGTTCAAGATGATTAAAAAATTTGATACAGGAAACTTTGGTTTATCCGGAGGTTAACTGTCCGGAATGCTCGAGCCACCGGCAAAAATCAGGAGCCGTTTCGTTAGGTTTTTTTTTCTTTTCGTTGCTTTTTTTTCCACCAGTCAGGCTCTGCAAGGTCTCGCTGAAGCTGTTGCTAAGCTACAGAGACGCTTGCAAGGTACGGCCGACTGTTTAGAAGCTGTAACAGGGTTTGTTGCCAGATACGGAGCTCAAAATCTCCGTATGTTTCAACATTAACGCTGGTGTGTCCGGCAGTTTTGATGGGACGGCAACAGCTCGGTCCCGTCGGTGCCGGATAGCACAAAGTTTCCTGTAGTGTAGATAGAGAGAAACTATTTCCTCTGGTGGGGGGAGTCCAGAACAAGGGGGGCAGAACCTTAAAATCAGAGCCAGGCCGTTCAGGGGGTGATGTCAGGAAGCACTTCTTCACACAAAGGGTGGTGGAAATCTGGAACTCTCCCCTATAAAAAGCTGTTGAGGCTGGGGGTCAATTGGAAATTTTGCAACTGAGATAGATCGATTTTTGTTGGGCAAGGGTATTAAGGGTTACGGAGGCCAATTGCAAAGGCCCGACAGTAAAGCAATAACCTCAATCTCGGATAACTTACCACTCTGTCCGGACCTGAGCTTCTCCACATACTCCTCGTACCTCTTCTGCTTCTCAGGATCCTTTAGAAAGGGTTTAAATTCGCTCGATCCCGCGACCCTTCCTCCGCCAAGTGCCGCGAGCTGCGGAGCCCAGGGCTTCTCCGAGGTTGGTGCCTGGGATCGGTTGGAGAGATCCCGGGAGGCGGGAGCACGGCACGCTGCCTGCTGCTGCTGCACCTCCTTCAGTCTCTCCTGGTCTTTTGCAGCTAGTAGCTCGAACACTGAGCGGGGACCTGGAGATACAGAACCGAGTCGGTTACTGAGCACCTTCAGCTCACCAGAAACCATCCAGGACATAAATGACAGAATTCTATCGACATCAGTTCATCAATAACCAACAACAGCTTGCATCATCTATAGAGCGCCTTTAACCTAGTAACACGTCCCAAGGTGCTTCACAGGAGCGTTAGCAAACAATATTTGATCCCGAGCCACATTTACTGCTACCCCAGGTACTGTACAGGAAACTCTCGTTTAAACGGCAGCTAAATATCCGGAATTCTCTATTAACCGGCAAAAATCTCACTCCGAAAACACCTCCATAACCGGCAATGGCCCGACAGTAAAGAAGTTGGTGTACCAAGGTAAAGGGGTTTAGGAAGAGAACGGAGCATGGGGGGGTAAGACAGTTGAAAGCTCTGCCCCAGTGATGAAGCAGAGATGATAACAAACCAAAGTCTACTGCAGGAAACTCTCGTTCAAACGGCACCTAAATATCCGGAATTCTCTATTAACTGGCAAAATTCTCACTCCGAAAACAACACCTCAATAACCGGAAATGTTGCCGAGTCCGAGTCAGAGTCTCCCGCGGTGGCTGAGATAGTCAGTGGGGGTAGTTCTCCAAACTGCCACGACTCGGCGTCTTGGTGCTGTCGGAAGTCCGAACACCTCAATAACAGGAGTCTGACTCTCCCGCGCTGCCGGTAGTCTCTTCTGATCCGCCATTTTACAGGGGTACTGTGTGTCTCCTGCGCTGCTGGTAGTCATTGCATTGCATTACCCTCAACTGGCAGTACTGTACTTAATCAAGCATCTTCCACCATCCATTTAACACAACATTCTGCAGGTGAGTACCCAATTACTGTATACTGCACAGTTCTTGATTTTTTTATTTTCTTTGTTAAAAATAGCTTCGGTAGATAACCCTCTCCATCATCTGGAATTTTTGATCAACCGGCAACACGCCGGTCCCGTCAGTGCCGGATACCAAAGAGTTTCCTGTATTTACTTTTACCCAAAAGCTTGGTCAAAAAGGTATGTTTTAAGGAGTGTCTTAGAATCACAGAATGGTTACAGCACAGAAGGGGGCCATTCGGCCCGTCGAGCCCGTGCCGGCTCTCTGCAAGAGCACTCCAGCTAGTCCCGCTCCCCCGCCCTTTCCCCACAGCTCTTGTCGCCTTTGATTCGTCTGCCAATCACCTTAAATCTGTGTCCTCTGGTTCTTGACCCTTCTGCCAATGGGAACACTTTCTCTCTATCTACTCTGTCTAGACCTCTCTAGAATTGGACACAATACTCCAGTTGAGGCCAAACCAGTGTTTTATAAAGGTTCATCATAATTTCCTTGCTTTTGTACTCTATGCCTCTATTTATGAAGCCCAGGATCCCGTATGCTTTTTAACTGCTTTCTCAACCTGCCCTGCCACCTTCAACGATTTGTGCACATATACCCCCAGGTCTCTCTGTTCGTGCACCCCCTTTAGGATTGTACCCTTTAGTTTATATTGCCTCTCCTTCTTCCTACCAGAATGTATCACTTCGCACTTTTCTGCGTTAAATTTCATCTGCCACGTGTCCGCCCATTTCACCAGCCTGTTTATGTCCTCTTGAAGTCTATCACTATCCTCCTCGCTGTTCACTATACTTCCAAGTTTTGTGTCATCTGCAAATTTTGAAATTGTGCCCTGTACACCCAGGTCCAAGTCATTAATATATATCAAGAAAAGCAGTGGTCCTAGTACCGACCCCTGGGGAACACCACTGTGTACCTTCCTCCAGTCAGAAAACAACCGTTCACCACTACTCTCTGTTTCCTGTCACTTAACCAATTCCGTATCCATGCTGCCACTGTCCCTTTTATTCCATGGGCTTCAACTTTGCTGGCAAGCCTATTATGTGGCACTTTGTCGAACGCCTTTTGGAAATCCATGTACACCACGTCAACCGCATTACCCTCATCAACCCTCTCTGTTACCTCATCAAAAAACTCAATCAAGTTAGTTAAACACGATTTGCTTCTAACAAGTCCGTGCTGGCTTTCCTTAATTAATCCACACTTGTCCAATTGACTGTTAATTTTATCCCCGATTGTCGTTTCTAAAAGCTTCCCCACTACCGAGGTTACACTGACTGGCCTGTAGTTGCTGGGTTTATCCTTACACCCTTTCTTGAACTAGGGTGTAACATTTGCAATTCTCCAGTCCTCTGGCACCACCCCCGTATCTAAGGAGGATTGGAAGATTATGGCCAGTACCTCCGCAATTTCCAACTTAACTTCTCTCAGCATCCTAGGATGCATCCCATCCGGTTCTGGTGACTTACAGGAAACTTTGGTTTATCCGGAGGTTGTATGTCCGGAAACCTCGATCTAACGGCAGAAATCAGCAGCCGTTTTGGTTAGGTTTTTTTTTTTTAAAAACAGTCAGGCTCTGGAAAGCGTCTCTGTAGCTTAGCAACAGCTTCAGAGACGCTTCGAAGGTATGGGCCGAGTGTTTACAAGCTGTTTCTAAGCAACAGTGTTTGTTGTCAGATACGGAGATGAAAACCTCCGTATCCTTCAACATTAGCGCTGGTCTATCTGGAAGTTTTGATAGATCGGCAGCAGCTCGGTCCCGTCGGTGCCGGATATCGCAAAGTTTCCTGTATCTACTTTAAGTAAAGCCAGCCTTTCTAGTACCTCCTTCTTGTCTTAAACATAGAAACATAGAAGATAGGAGCAGGAGTAGGCCATTTGGCCCTTCGAGCCTGCTCCGCCATTCAATGCGATCATGGCTGATCATCCAAATTCAGTACCCTGTCCCTGCCTTCTCCCCATATCCCTTGATCCCTTTAGCCTCAAGAAATATATCCAACTCTTTCTTGAATATATTTAATGAACTGGCCTCCACCGCCCTCTGTGGCAGAGAATTCCACAGGTTCACCACTCTCTGGGTGAAGAAATTCCTCCTCATTTCAGTCCTAAATGGCTTACCCCTTATCCTTAGACTATGACCCCTGGTTCTGGACTCCCCGGCCATCAGAAACATCCTTCCTGCATCTAGTCTGTCCAGACCTGACAGAATTTTATAGGTTTCGATGAGATCCCCTCTCAATCTTCTAAACTCCAGCGAGTATAACCCCAATCGACACAATCTCTCCTCATACGTCATTCTTGCCATCCCAGGTATCAGCCTGGTGAATCTTCGTTGCACTCCCTCCATGGCAAGAACGTCCTTCCTCAGGTAAGGTGACCAAAACTGCACACAATACTCAAGGTGCGGTCTGACCAAGGCCCTGTACAACTGTAGCAAGACATGCTTGTTCCTGTACTCGAACCCTCTTGCCACGAAAGCCAACATACCATTTGCCTTCTTAACCGCCTGCTGCACCTGCATGCTTACCTTCAGCGACTGGTGCACAAGGACACCCAGGTCTCTTTGCACTTCCCCTTCTCCCAATCTATTGCCGTTCAGATAATAATCTGCCTTCCTGTTTTTGCCACCAAAGTGGATAACCTCACATTTATCCACATTATAGTGCATTTGCCATGTTTCTGCCCAATCACCCAACCTGTCCAAATCGTACTGGAGTTTCTCGGCATCCTCCTCACAGCTTACCCTCCCACCCAGCTTTATGTCGTCTGCAAATTTGGAGATTTTACATCCAATTCCCTCGTCCAGATCATTTATATTGTGAACAGCTGGGGTCCTAGGACCGATCCTTGAGGTACCCCACTAGTCACTGCCTGCCACTCGGAAAACAACCCGTTTATTCCAACTCTTTGCTTTCTGTCCGCCAACCAATTCTCTATCCAAGTCAATACCTTGCCCCAATCCCATGTGCCTTAATTTTGCACGCTAATCTCTTGTGTGGGACCTTATCGAAAGCCTTCTGAAAGTCCAAATACACCAAATCCACTGGTTCTCCCTTATCTATTTTAGAAAGACAGAAAGGTTTAGGGAGGGAATTCCAGAGCTTAGAGCCTCGGCAGCTGAAGGCACAGCCGCCAATGATGGAGCGATGGAAATCGGTGATGTGCAAGAGGCCATAATTGGAGCAATGCAGAGATCTCGGAGGGCTGTAGGGCATTACGGAGATAGGGAGGGGCGAGGTCATGGAGGAATTTGAAAATAAGGATGAGAATTTTAAAATCGAGGCGTTGCCGGATCGGGATCCAATGTAGGTCAGCGAGCACTGGGGTGATGGGTGAATGGGACTCGGTGCGAGTTCTGATACGAGTCAGGAACCTGGCAATCAAATTGCTCAACACATCCAGAAGCGCTCAGAACTTACAAACTGGCAGTAAATAATACTGCCAACACTCCACGGAGACTTCCTGCGATGTCATGAGAGGGACTGCTACTGTACGGTGAGCGCAATCCCTCTACCGCACAAAACTATGCTGCAGAACAAACTGTAAGCAGTTCAATCCTGCTCCCTCACCCGGTGTCCATCCTTCATGTGTGAGCCTAGGCAGCAGGCTATTCCACCCGTTGTAAGCCGTGGCTCAGTGGGCAGCACTCTTGCCTTCGAGTCAGAAGGTCGTGGGTTCAAGTCCCACTCCAGAGACTTGAGCACAAAAAAAATAGGCCAACACTCCAGTGCAGTACTGAGGGAGCGCCGCACTGTCGGAGGGTCAGTACTGAGGGAGTGCCGCACTGTCGGAGGGTCAGTGCTGAGGGAGCGCCGCACTGTCGGAGGGTCAGTACTGAGGGAGCGCCGCACTGTCGGAGGGTCAGTACTGAGGGAGCGCCGCACTGTCGGAGGGGCAGTACTGAGGGAGCGCCGCACTGTCGGAGGGGCAGTACTGAGGGAGCGCCGCACTGTCCGAGGGGCAGTACTGAGGGAGCGCCGCACTGTCCGAGGGGCAGTACTGAGGGAGCGCCGCACTGTCAGAGGGGCAGTACTGAGGGAGCGCCGCACTGTCCGAGGGGCAGTACTGAGGGAGCGCCGCACTGTCAGAGGAGCAGTACTGAGGGAGCGCCGCACTGTCGGAGGAGCAGTACTGAGGGAGTGCCGCACTGTCAGAGGGGCAGTACTGAGGGAGCGCCGCACTGTCAGAGGGGCAGTACTGAGGGAGCGCCGCACTGTCAGAGGGGCAGTACTGAGGGAGCGCCGCACTGTCAGAGGGGCAGTACTGAGGGAGCGCCGCACTGTCAGAGGGGCAGTACTGAGGGAGCGCCGCACTGTCAGAGGGGCAGTACTGAGGGAGCGCCGCACTGTCAGAGGGGCAGTACTGAGGGAGCGCCGCACTGTCAGAGGAGCAGTACTGAGGGAGTGCCGCACTGTCAGAGGGGCAGTACTGAGGGAGCGCCGCACTGTCAGAGGAGCAGTACTGAGGGAGCGCCGCACTGTCGGAGGAGCAGTACTGAGGGAGCGCCGCACTGTCGGAGGGTCAGTACTGAGGGAGCGCCGCACTGTCGGAGGGGCAGTACTGAGGGAGCGCCGCACTGTCGGAGGGGCAGTACTGAGGGAGCGCCGCACTGTCGGAGGGGCAGTACTGAGGGAGCGCCGCACTGTCGGAGGGGCAGTACTGAGGGAGCGCCGCACTGTCGGAGGGACAGTACTAAGGGAGCGCCGCACTGTCGGAGGGACAGTACGAAGGGAGTGCTGCACTGTCGGAGGTGCTGTCTTTGGATGAGACCTTAAACCGAGGCCCCGTCCTCCCTCTCAGGTGGACGTAAAATATCCCATGGGCACAATTCGAAGAAGAGCAGGGGAGTCCTGGTCAATATTTATCCCTCAACCAACATCACTAAAACAGATGACCAGGTCATTAACAGATTGCTGTTTGTGGGAGCTTGCTGTGCACAAAGTGGTTGCTGTGTTTCCTACATTACAACAGTGCCTACACTTCATTGGCTGTGAAGTGCTTTGGGACGTCCCGAGGTTGTGAAAGGCGCTATCGAAATGCGAGTCTGTCTTTCTTGCATCGAACATCATTCTTTCTGACCTTGGAGAGCACCTTCTCCGAGCAGTTCTCGTCGCTGCGTTGCGTTCAGCTGGTGCCGGCCCTTTGGTCCCGCGTCAGCGCTGAGCTGCCCCTCTGATGCCACGAGTGCTTGCGCCATGGCGGTGCTGACGGTCCCCGGTGCCACGACTGGTCGGAAATAGTGAACCGGCCTGTAGTCCCTCGGCAGCTCGGGGGGGCCATAAACCTGGTACAACGGGCAAGGTGTTAGACTGAGAGCGCCTATGACAAACCTCCTCCCCGGTCTCCGCACAGAGGACCGCCCCCCCGCCCCGCTCTGTCACAGCGCTGATACAATGCAGGAGGGCTGGTGATTTACTGCCACTCCGCTCCCAGCACAGTCAATGCTCTAGAACCTTTGTGGAAAAGCGTAGAACGTGAACATCAACCACACTGTGCACTCTCTAATTTTAGAATGATAACAGCACAGGAGGCCATTCGGCCCATCGTGCCTGTGCCGGCTCTTTGAACGAGCTCTCCAATTAGTCCCACTCCCCCTGCTCTTTCCCCACAGCCCTGCACATTTTCCCCTTCAAGTATTTTACCCAATTCCCTTTTGAAAGTTACTACTGAATCTGCTTCTACCACCCTTTCAGGCAGCGCATTCCAGATCACAACAACTTGCTGTGGAAAAACATTCTCCTTCCCTTCCCCTCCCCTCCAACCAACCACCCCCCACCGCCCCCCTCACAACCCCCGTCCTCCGGTCACTTTGCCAATCACCTTAAATCTATGTCCTCTGGTTATGATCAATTATGGGGGCGGAGCCTCCATTTTAGCCCCGCCTGGTGGGGAGGGGAGGTGAATAGGGCAGGACAGGGCAGGGCGGGGTAGCTTCTCGTGGGTCAGCTCCGGTCCCGGCAAAAATAGCCATTCTCAGGTCCAGGAGGAGCAGGGTGGGGGCGGTGGGTAGGTCACTCTGGCTGCCCACCTCTGCTCCACGGTCTTTTCCGTGCCCGGGAGTCCCTGGAGAGGGAATGTGCAGTGCCCGCCCGTACGTGACCGGTGGGGCAACCAATCTGTGCCCCAGAACTAACGGAGTCTCATTAACTGCGTTCAGTTCTGGGCACCCAACCTCAGGAAGGATATATTGGTCTTGGAGGAGGCACTAACTTGGCTTGTAAGAGAAACTATTTACGTGGTATGGGTATCAGGGGATGTGGAGCAAAGGCGGGTAAATGGAGTGGAGGTACAGATCAGCTACGATCTAACGGGATGGGGAACAGGCTCCAGGGGCTGGATGGGGAACAGGCTCCAGGGGCTGGATGGGGAACAGGCTCCAGGGGCTGGATGGCCAGTCTTGCAGCCAAAGAGATCTGTCTTTAAACGTCGTGCCAGCGCTGCAGGGGAGTGAGGCCAGACTGACGTTCAGCAACGCTTCTATTTAAAGTCCATCTTTAGAGAGAAAGTGGGTGGCATGTTTATTATTTCATGTATCAAAGAGATGGATATATATTTCACTCGGTTACACTGTTTCCTCGCCTGTCTTATGTTAGTGCAGAGCCTCTCTCAAGGAGGGCCCGGTATTGAAGATTTACTGCAAAATACCAGAAGAGCTGCACAAAAACCCAATAAAGTAATAAACAAATTTGCAGAATGGAGGAGGACATTCAATCTGCTCTGCGCGGAGGGAGTATCACATGGTGGGGGGTGATGCATTCCAGTAGCTGGTGTAGAATCAGAGTTCACCATTACAATCCCTGGCTCTCATTATCCTTTACCTGTATACTGGGCCCATAACAGTACTCTCCAGATTGTAGAGGACCCGTGGGCTGCTTACTGAGTGGCTGGTGGCGTTGGATGCGGGAAACTCTCCAGCCAGCCCCATGGAACCAAACGCGAGTCAGGAACACGAGGAAACCATGGGCTCAATCAGGCAGTGCCTGTTAACCCCGTGTCTCTGCGCTGCTGAGTTACACACAGCACAGAAACAGGCCATTCAGCCATGCCAGTATTTGTGCTCCACACAAGCCTCCTCCCACCCTCTTCATCTCACCCTATCAGCATATCCTTCTATTCCTTTCTCCCTCATGCGATTATCCAGCTTCCCCTTAAATGCATCTGTGCTATTCCACCATCTACAAGGCACAAGTCGGGAGTGTGATGGAATACTCTCCACTTGCCTGGATGAGTGCAGCTCCAACAATACTCAAGAAGCTCGACACCATCCAGGACAAAGCAGCCCACTTGATCGGCGCCCCATCCACCACCTTAAACATTCACTCCCTCCACCACCGGCGTACCGTGGCTGCAGTGTGCACCATCTACAAGATGCACTGCAGCAACTCGCCAAGGCTTCTTCAGCAGGACCTCCCAAACCCGCGACCTCTACCACCTAGAAGGACAAGGGCAGCAGACGCATGGGAACACCACCACTTCCAAGTTCCCCTCCAAGTCACACACCATCCTGACTTGGAAATATATCAGCCGTTCCTTCATCGTCGCTGGGTCAAAATCCTGGAACTCCCTCCCTAACAGCACTGTGGGAGCACCTTCACCACACGGACTGCAGCGGTTCAAGAAGGCGGCTCACCACCACCTTCTCAAGGGCAACTAGGGCTGGGCAATAAATGCTGGCCTTGCCAGCAACGCCCACATCCCATGAACGAATAAAAAAATAATACGCCTCAACCACTCCCTGTGGTAGCGAGTTCCACATTCTCACCACTCTCTGGGTAAAGCAGTTTCTCCTGAATTCCCGATTGAATTTCTTGGTGGCTATCTTATATTGATGGCCCCTAATTTTGGTATTCCCCACTCCTCTTTTCTTGTCTGTTACCATACAAACAGGCACACGTAAAGCAGACTAGACGACAGAGCAACTACCTTTTTGGATTTAGTCAACTTGGATCCCAAGGAGAAGCCCTCCAGCAGTTTTCCGATGTATCCTGTCTGAGCGTCCAAACCTGCACACACAAAGTCTGGTTTCAGTTAATGCCACAGGGTCCACGCAAAGTTGTGTGCCCCAGAGCACCCTGCAGGAAGCTCCCCTTCCCCACCCTGCGCTCACTCACCTTTCGCCTTCTTGTATTGCTGCGGTGCTGTCCAGCCGTACAGCCCGTCCCCTGGCTCTTCCTCTCCCAGCACCATATCGTACCGTGATAGCGTATCCCTGGTGTAAATATCGTCGTCATCTTCCTCAAGCGCACCCACACCAAACGCCTTTTAATAAATAAATATAAAAGAACACGTCTTCAGCGTGACATTCCGGTGCCCGCGCTTCCCGTGACTTTACCAGGATACCAAACACCTTCACAAACGGGTGGGGAGGGGTGGGGGCAACATTCCTTTTAAGCTGCGCAGCACTCCAGGGGTCCCGCGCAGCTGGTGAGCTGGCTTTTAAATCAAAATAAACCATGCATGCACGGACTTCTGAATGGGTCACGCAGCCCAAAGAAACATTCGAGGGAACATTGGGTAGGAATAAATGGTCAGTCAATGTGAACTTAGCTGGACTCCCACCAGCTGTTCAAACCTGGACGGTTCAGTACAGCCTCTGGGGGCGGGGACCCAACAACAATGACTATACTTACAAAGTAATTCAATGTGAAACCCTTAGTGGCATCTTTAAGATGAGACCGGTTGTATTATAAATGCTAGTTCCTTCGTTCTTTCCTTAGCTCGTCTGTATAGATTATCGAACACTGTGTTTGTGGGTAGAGTTGCTATATTCTCCTCCAATGCCTCTCCTCCACTGTCCAGCTCAGTGGGACTCTCGTCCAGGTCCACTCTTACCTATCCAATTGTAGCCAGAGAATCACCTGCATCGGCTTCTCTACCCGCTCCCGCTCCGTTATCTCTGGAGCCCCCAAGGATCTATCCTTGGCTCCCTCCTATTTCTCATTTACCTGCTTCCCTCTGCGACATCATCCGAAAACACAGCGTCAGTTTCCATGTGGACGCTGACGACACCCAGCTCCACCTCACCACCGCTGTCTCGGATTTGTCAGACTGCTCGTCCGGCATCCAGTCCTGGAGAGGCCGCAGTTTCATAGAAACATAGAAAAATAGGAGCAGGAGTTGGCCATTCGGCCCTTCGAGCTTGCTCCGCCATTCAATATGATCATGGCTGATCCTCTATCTCAATACCATATTCCCGCTCTCCCCATACCCCTTGATGCCTTTTATGCCTAGAAATCTATCTCCTTCTTAAATATATTCAGTGACTTGGCCTCCACAGCCTTCTGTGGTCGAGAATTCCACAGGTTCACACCCTCTGAATGAAGAAATTTCTCCTCATCTCAGTCCTAAATGTCCTACCCCGTATCCTGAGACTGTGACCCCTGGTTCTAGACCCCCCAGCCAGGGGAAACATCCTCCCTGCATCCAGTCTGTCGAGCCCCGTCAGAATTTTATATGTTTCAATGAGATCCCCTCTCATTCTTCTAAACTCTAGTGAATACAGGCCTAGTCGACCCAATCTCTCCTCATACGACAGTCCTGCCATCCCAGGAATCAGTCTGGTGAACCTTCGCTGCACTCCCTCTATGGCAAGTATATCCTTTCTTAGGTAAGGAGACCAAACGGCACACAGTACTCTAGGTGTGGTCTCACCAAGGCCCTGTATAACTGTAGTAAGACATCCTTGTTCCTGTACTCTAATCCTCTTGCAATGAAGGCCAACATACCATTTGCCTTCCTAACTGCCTGCTGCACCTGCATGTTTGCTCTCAGTGACTGGTGTACAAGGACACCCAGGTCCCTTTGTACATCAGCATTCCCCAATCGATCACCGTTTAAATAATACTCTGCCTTTCTGGATAACTTCACAATTGTTTCCTCCAATTAAACACTGCGAAGACCGGAGCCAATGGGCAGGATTTTCATTGGGCCGTGGAGTCGGGATTGGAGGCGTGCGGGGGGTGAAAATCCCGAAATCAGGGGTCCCAACTCCATCCCGCACCCAAACCTGCCTCCGTGCCAGTTTCAAAGGAGGCGGGTACCCGCCTACCCGAGGCGGGAAGGGATTAGTGCCAATTAACTGCCTGTTAACAGGCAGTTTTTAGCCTAATCCCTATTTTTAAGGTTGAAGTGTGGGATTCCCGACGGCTCCAAACCACGCCAAGTTAGAGGAGGCGGGCCGTCGGGTTGAAGGAGGGGTCGAGATGTCGGTGTTCAGGTGAGTGATGTGTGCAAAGGTAAGTGTGTTTGGTATGTGTAAAGTGATTAAATAAGTCTAAATTACCTTTTCTTACCTTTTCAGCCTTCCTTCCTTTAGGTCCCGGGAGTCCCTCATCTCACCGGCACAGAAAGCAGAATGGCTGCGATCTGTCAAAAGTGACAGCCTGCAGCTTTCTGTGCAGGAGAGATTTCTAACTGAGTCTGTGGAGAAGGACTCAGGTTAGAAGTAAGACTGTCAGTGTTTGACAGCTTCAAACAGCTGTGAAACACTGATATTACATCTGTCAAAACCTCTTGACAGATGAAATTTCAGTCTGTGACGTCACCTATTGCCGGGTGGCCCTTAATTGGCCTGCTGAGCCCGCTGGGCGGGCTCAACAAAGTCAATCTAGTTAAAATCGCGTGGATTGGCCACATCTCGATGGAGGCGGGACGACAACCCCGAAAGTTGTAGTCCCGCCTCCAACCCGGCTCCGGAGTTAAATTCTTGCCCTTTGTCTTCAGTCCCCGCCACAAACTCCGTTCCCTCACCACCGACTCCATCCCGCTTCCTGGCCAATGTCGGAGGCTGAACCTCTGGATCTATTTGACCCTGAGCTGAGCTTCCAACCCCATATCCTCTCTATCATCAAGACCGTCTACTTCCACCTCCCTATCATCACCCGTCTCCGTCTCCGCCTTAACCCATCTCCTGAAACGCTCATCCATGCCTCCGTCACCTCCAGACTCTCCAGGCCGGCCTCCCATTCTCCAACCTCCATAAACTTAGACTCAGCCAAAACTCTGCTGCCCATATCCTAACTCGCACCAAGTCCTGTTCACCCATCACCCGTGTTCACTGATCTATACTGGTTCCCAGTCCACCAACTCCTCAAATTTAAAATTTTCATCCTCCTGTTCAAATCCCTCCATGGCCTCGCCCCTCCCTATCTCTGTAACCTCCTCCAGCCGCTACAATTCTCATCCTCCTGTTCAAATCCCTCCATGGCCTCGCCCCTCCCTATCTCTGTAACCTCCTCCAGCCGCTACAATTCTCATCCTCCTGTTCAAATCCCTCCATGGCCTCGCCCCTCCCTATCTCTGTAACCTCCTCCAGCCCTACAACCCTCCGAGATCTCTGCACTCCTCCAATTCTGGCCACTTGCGCTTCCCCGATTTCCTTCGGTCCACCATTGGCGGCCGTGCCTTCAGTTCTGTAATATGGCCAAAAGCCAGCTGCATTAGTAGGTTCACCTGCCCGGTGATGCCGAGTTTCCTCCCCTTGCTGGATTGGACATCGCCCAGTAGATTCCTGGATCTGTCGGAGTCCATGCTGAACAAGCTAAAGGACCCCTCTCCAGACGCTCCGTACAAAGCCTTGCGAGGATCAATCCCGCTGTACCCAAGCCCGTGCCGGTCATCCTTTTGTGTGAAGTCCATCGGCATCACGTCTTTTGGTGCGAAGGTGATGTTTTCGGGCTGATACTCATCCTCTTCCTCCTGGAGGGAAAACCAGAGACCACACTTGGATTCCCCATTAAATTACATCAAAACTTTGAAATTACGATGCAATATTAAAGATAGGAAGAACGTTGGTATGAAACTCCTTTGAGTGTTTAGGAACAGAAGAACAGGAGGAGGCCATTCAGCCCTTCGAACCTGTTCCGCCATTCAATTAGATCATGGCTGATTAACTCCATCTACCCGTCTTAGTTTGTAACCCTTAATACCCTTAAGGTCTAACAAAAATCTATCAATCTCAGTTTTGAAATTTGCAATTGACCCCCAGTCTCAACAGCTTTTTTGGGGGGGGGGGGGGGGGGGGGGGGGAAAGAGTTCCAGATTTCCACCACCCTTTGTGTGAAGAAGTGCTTCCCGACATCACCCCTGAACGGCCTGGCTCTAATTTTAAGGTTCTGCCCCCTTGTTCTGGACTCCCCCCACCAGAGGAAATAGTTTCTCTCTATCGACCCAATCAACTCCTTTAATCTTAAACACCTCGATTAGATCACCCCTTAATCTTCTAAACTCGAGGGAATACAAGCCCAGTCTGTGCAGCCTGTCCTTGTGATTTAACCCTTTTAGCCCTGGTATCAGTCTGGTGAATCTGCGCTGCTCCCCCTCCGAGGGCACTATATCCTTCCTGAGGTGCGGGGCCCAGAACTGAACCCAGTTACTCCAGGTGGGGTCTGACCAGGGCTCTGTACAGCTGTAACATCACTTCCACCCCTGTGTACTCCAGCCCCTGGAGATAAAGGCCAACATTCCATCAGCCTTTTGAATTATTTTTTGTACCTGTCCACTAGCTTGGAGTGATTTCTTGGGCCCCTAAATCTCTCGGCTCCTCCACAGTTCCTCGTCTCTCACTATTTATCTTTCTTAGGTCCAAAGTGGATGACCTCACACTTCCCCACATTCAACATTCACTAAGATCACACGGTGTAGCACTGCTGGTAACTGAGTGCCAAACACTGGGGAATCGAGAGGTTTACTCAACGTGGACACACGAGAGTCGGGACTGCACGACGTACCTGCGATTCTTCCTCCCCTTCGCCAGGCAGGGAGCACCCGTATACTTTCACACCCGTACCTGTGTGGCAGACAAAACACAAACACAGTAAGCGAGGGTGCGCCTTCTGACTACGTCCAAGGTCCCCTGAAAGCTCAGTCAGTAGCTGAACGATACATGACTGGGGGCCCAGGTGTGATCCCTGGTCTCCACCAAGCTGGCAGAGGTCAGCCCAGCCTGTGGTGCTGCAATTAGCCTCAGAGCCCTGGGCTGGGGGGCGGGAATCAGACAGAGTTTTCGCTCCTGATCACTTTTTTTTTTTAAAGTGGGTGTCTAATGCACAGACCAGAACTAGAGGCCATCAATATAAGATAGTCACTAATAAATCCAATAGGGAATTCAGGAGAGACTTCTTTACCCAGAGAGTGGCGAGAATGTGGAACTCGCTCCCACAGGGAGTGGTTGAGGCGAATAGTATAGATACATTTAAGGGGAAGCTAGATAAGCAGGAGGCAGAAAGGAATAGAGAGTTATGCTGATCGAGTGAGATGAAGAGGGGTGGCAAGAGGCTCATGTGAAGCATAAACACCGGCACGGACCAGTTGGGCCGAATGGCCTGTTTCTGTGCTGTAAATACTTTCTAATACTTTGTAAACTAAACTGCTGAGAAATCCACATGGGTAGAGTTCCTGCTGGACGGATGCCAAGTGCACACTCCATAGGGATTCACCCCACTTACCTCAATACAGAGACTTCAGGTGCAGGTTGGCAACAGCCCAGGTTTAGGCACCCCGTGTGTGCCCTTTCCATAATGGGGCACCCCAAAATCAAAACCCAGCAACCCCCTCCCTAACAACACTGTGGGAGAACCTTCACCGCAGGGGCTGCAGCGGCTCACCACCACCTCAGGGCAATTAGGGATGGGCAATAAATGCCGGCCTTGCCAGCGATGCCCACACCCCGAGAATGTATTAAAAATAGGTGTTTGCCCTTTCTAACCTGCATACAGTACTCTAACCATGGCCTGACCAATGCTATGCTTCTTTACTCTGTACTCCGTGCCCCTTTTAATAAAATCAAAGAATCTATTGGCATTTCTATGCCTTTATCTCCCTGCACTCGCACCTTCAGGGAGTTCTGTATTTGGATTGGTCTCTCTGCTCACCCACACCCCTCAGTGTCCGTCCTTTAACTGTATAGCTCCCATTCCTTGGTTGCTCCTCCCAAAATAAATGATCCCATACTTACCCACATTAAATTGCATTTGCCACCTGTCTGCCCATTCCCCTGACCTGTCTCAGTCTTCCTGAAGTCTGTTACAGGGCTTCTTGCTATTTGCCAAACCTCCTACTTGTGTGTACTCAGCAAATTTCGACATTCTGTTCTCTATGCCCAAGTCCAAATTATCTATAAATAAAAAGTGAAGCATGCACGTCCAACCAACTCGACTCCTCTCCGAGAAACGCCCATTTACCCACACTCTCTGTTTCCTGACAGTCAGCCAACTTTCAATCCCTGCTGTTCATTTCCTCTTGTACCATATGCCTGCATTTGTTTCTAACTGGCCACTTTTGAGACCTCAAACACATTTACCAAAATGGTACCGGGGATGAGGGACTTCAGTGATGTGGCGAGACTGGAGAAGCTGGGGTTGTTCTCCTTCGAGCAGAGAAGGCTAAGAGGAGATTTGATAGAGGTGTTCAAAATAATGAAGGGTTTTGAACGAGTAAATAAAGAGAAACTGTTTCCATTGGCAGGAGGGTCGGTAACCAGAGGACACAGATTTAAGGTGATTGGCAGAAGAATCAGAGGCGAGATGAGGAAACACTTTTTTACGCAGCGAGTTGTTGTGATCTGGAATGTGCCTGAAAGGGCAGTGGAAGCAGATTCAATAGTAACTTTCAAAAGGGAATTGGATAAATACTGGAAGGGGGAAAAAATTACAGGACTACGGGGAAAGAGCAGGGGGAGTGGGACAAATTAGATAGTTCTACCAAAGAGCCGGCACAGGCACGATGGGCCGAATAGCCTCCTTCTGTGCTGTATCATGCTACGATACCTTCTCATCCTTGTTTTCAAATCCCTCCATGGCCTCGCACCTCCCTATCTCCATAACCTTCTCCGGCCCCACAATCCTCCGAGATCTCTGCGCTCCTCCAATTCTGGCCTCTTGCGCATCCCTGATTTTAATCGCTTCACCATTAGTGGCCGTGCTTTCAGCAGGTATGTTGGCCTTCGTAGTGAGGGGGTTTGAGTACAGGAACAAGGATGTCTTGCTGCAGTTGTACGGGGCCTTGGTGAGACCACATCTTGAGTATTGTGTGCAGTTTTGGTCGCCTTATCTGAGGAAGGATGTTCTTGCCATGGAAGGAGTGCAGCGAAGATTCACCAGGGATGGCAGGAATGACGTATGAGGAGAGATTGAGTCGATTGGGCTTATACTCGCTGGAGTTTAGAAGAATGAGAGGGGATCTCATTGAAACTTATAAAATTCCAACAGGACTAGACAGACTAGATGTAGGAAGGATGTTCCCGATGGTCGGGGAGTCCAGAACCAGGGGTCACAGTCTAAGGATAAGGGGTAAGCCATTTAGGACAGAGATGAGGAGGAATTTCTTCACCCAGAGAGTGGTGAACCTGTGGAATTCTCTTCCACAGAAGGCAGTAGAGGCCAATTCATTAAATATATTCAAGAAGGAGTTGGATATATTCCTTAAGGCTAAAGGGATCCAGGGGTATGGGGAGAAGGCAGGGACAGGGTACTGAATTTGGATGCTCAGCCATGATCTCACTGAATGGCGGAGCAGGCTCGAGGGGCCGAATGGCCTACTCCTGCTCCTATCTTCGATGTTTCTATGTTTCTGCCTGGGCCCTAAGCTCTGGAATTCCCCGCCTAAACCTCTCCGCCTCTCTACCTCTCTTTCATAGAAACATAGAAGATAGGAGCAGGAGTAGGCCATTCGGCCCTTCAAGCCTGCTCCGCCATTTAATGAGATCATGGCTGATCATCCAAATTCAGTACCCCGTCCCTGCCTTCTCCCCATATCCCTTGATCCCTTTAGCCTTAAGAAATATATCTAACTCCTTCTTGAATATATTTAATGAATTGGCTTCAACTGCCTTCTGTGGTAGAGAATTCCACAGGTTCACCACTCTCTGGGTGAAGAAATTCCTCCTCATTTCTGTCCTAAATGGCTTACCCCTTATCCTTAGACTATGACCCCTGGATCTGGACTTCCCGGCCATCGGGAACATCCTTCCTGCATCTAGTCTGTCCAGGACTGACAGAATTTTATAGGTTTCGATGAGATCCCCTCTCAATCTTCTAAACTCCAGTGAGTATAAGCCCAATCGACACAATCTCTCCTCATACGTCATTCCTGCCATCCCAGGTATCAGCCTGGTGAATCTTCACTGCACTTCTTCCATGGCAAGAACGTCCTTCCTCAGATAAGGCAACCAAAACTGCACACAATACTCAAGGTGCGGTCTCACCAAGGCCCTGTACAACTGTAGCAAGACATCCTCGTTCCTGTACTCGAACCCTCTTGCTACGAAGGCCAACATACCATTTGCCTTCTTAACCGCCTGCTGCACCTGCATGCTTACCTTCAGCGACTGGTGCACAAGAACACCCAGGTCTCTTTGCACTTCCCCTTCTCCCAATCTATTGCCATTCAAGTAATAATCTGCCTTCCTGTTTTTGCCACCAAAGTGGATAACCTCACATTTATCCACATTAATAGTGCATTTGCCATGTTTCTGCCCAATCACCCAATCTGTCCAAATCGTACTGGAGTTTCACGACATCCTCCTCACAGCATACCCTCCCACCCAGCTTTGTGTCGTCTGCAAATTTGGAGATATTACATCCAATTCCTTCGTCCAGATCATTAATATATATTGTGAACAGCTGGGGTCCTAGGACCGATCCTTGCGGTACCCTACTAGTCACTGCCTGCCACCTGGAAAATGACCCGTTTATTCCAACTCTTTGCTTTCTGTCCGCCAACCAGTTCTCTATCCAAGTCAATACCTTGCCTCCAATCCCATGTGCCTTAATTTTGCACGCTAATCTCTTATGCGGGACCTTATCGAAAGCCTTCTGAAAGTCCAAATACACCACATCCACTGGTTCTCCCTTATCTATTTTACCAGTTACATCCTCAAAAAACTCCAGCAGATTAGCCAAGCATGATTTACCTTTTGTAAATCCATGTTGACTTTGTCCGATCCTGTCACTGCTTTCCAAGTGCTCTGCTATTACATCTTTTATAATGGATGCAGGGCAGAACTAGGCCAATATCCACTACTAATTACTATCCAAAAAAGAGCTACCAAATTTTGGAAACACCTAAAAATGAGCAACCCCCACTGCTATCATTACGAAGCCCTGAAATGCCAAGAGAGGATCATAAAGAAGAGTCCCCTCAGTCAACTAGTCCTGGGACTCAGTGAAGTAACCACTAACACTACTAATAATAACCAGCCCCAGGACAGTGACATCGTAGCACAGAGAATTCGACCCAACACAATTGTCACTGAACAAAAGGAAAAATATCTGACATATTGGACAGAAACAACAAAAACCCAAAACAAACTCGATTGCTACTTGGCCCTAAACAGACAATACAACATGGCTGAATACCTGACCACGGTAAAAGATAGCAAATTGAGAAAAACCTTGACTATGTACAGACTTAGTGAGCATAGCCTGGCCATCGAAAAAGGCAGACACAGACAGACCTGGCTGCCAAGAGAGGACAGGATATGCTCTCACTGCAGTCAGGGAGTGGTGGAGACAGAGATGCACTTCCTCACAGCTTGTGGAAAATATCAGGGCATAAGGGGGAATTTCTACCCAAAATTCATAAAAATATGCCCTGAATTCAAAAATTTGAATGACGACCAAAAACTCCCATACCTATTAGGGGAACAGAGAAATTGCGTAACTTTAGCGGCAAACTATGTCACAGCTTGCCATAAGCAGAGGGACAACCATTAAATCTAAGAAAAGAGTATATACATATTATATGAGTGTATATTTATACACACAGGGATATATCTGTTTATACACTGTATGGATAGATCTGCGTTTATGTGTTCAACCATAAATGTTTTCTTCGGTGCTTTGGCAACATAAGATGTACCTTGTCATGCCAATAAAGCAATTTGAATTGAATTGAATTAATGGACTCTAGCATTTTCCCCACTACCGATGTCAGGCTTACCGGTCTATAATTCCCCGCTTTTTCTCTACCACCTTTTTTGAATAGTGGGGTAACATTAGCTACCCTCCAATCCATGGGTACTGTTCCAGAGTCTATTGAGTTCTGGAAGATGACCAGCAATGCATCTACTATTTCTAGAGCCACTTCCTTAAGTACCCTAGGATGTAGATTATCAGGCCCTGGGGATTTATCGGCCTTCAGTCCCATCAATTTTCCTAACACCATTTCCCTACAAATACTGATTTCTTTCAGTTCCACCCTTTCATCAGACCCTACGTTCCCCAGTATCTCTGGGAGGTTATTTGTGTCCTCCTTTGTGAAGACAGAACCAAAATATGTATTTAGTTGGTCTGCCATTTCTTTGTTCCCCATTATAAATTCCCCTGATTCTGACTGCAAGGGACCTACGCTTGACTTCACCAATCTTTTTCTCTTCACATATCTATAAAAGCTTTTACAGTCAGTTTTTATGTTCCTTGCAAGCTTACTCTCATATTCTATTTTCCCTTTCTTAATTAATCCCTTTGTCCTCCTCTGTTGAATCCTAAACTGCTCCCAATCCTCAGGATTATTGCTTTTTCTGGCCAATTTATATGTCTTCTCCTTGGATCTTATGCTATCCTTAATTTCCCTTGTTAGCCACGGTTGAGTCACCTTTTTTGTTTTATTTTTATGCCAAACTGGGATGAACAAATTCTGTAGTTCATCCATTCGGTCTTTGAATGTTTGCCATTGCCTATCCACCGTCAACCCTTTGAGTGACATTCCCCAATCAATCCTACCCAACTCGCTCCTCAGACCATCGTAGTTTCCTTTATTTAAATTGAGGACCCTAGTCTCTGAGTCAACTACTTCATTCTCCATCTTAATGAAGAATTCGATCATATTATGATCGCTCCGACACAGGGGGCCTCGTACAACAAGATTGCTAATTAATCCTTTCTCGTTACATAATACCCAGTCTAAGATGGCCTGATCTCTGGTTGGTTCCTCGACATATTGGTCCAGGAAACCATCCCGTAAACACTCCAGGAATTCCTCCTCCACAGTATTGTTACTAATCTGGTTAGCCCAATCTATATGTAGATTAAAGTCACCCATGATGACAGCTGTGCCCTTATTGCATGCTTCTTTAATTTCCCTTTTAATGCCATCCCCAACCTCCGCCTTACTGTTTGGAGGTCTATATACCACTCCCACTAACGTTTTCTTCCCCTTAGTATTTCTCAATTCTACCCATACAGATTCCACATCATCAGAGCTAATATCCTTCATTACAATTGTGTTAATCCTTTCTTTAACCAGTAATGCTACCCCACCTCCCTTTCCTTTTTGCCTATCTTTCCGGAATATCGAATACCCCTGGATGTTGAGTTCCCAGTCCTGGCCTTCCTTGAGCCACGTTTCCGTAATCCCAACCAAATCATATTCGTTTACCTCTATTTGCGCAGCCAATTCATCCACCTTATTACGAAGGCTCCTCGCATTAAGACACAAAGCCTTCAGGTTTGTTTTTTTAACGTTCTTAGAATTATTATTTACTGTGGCCACGTTTGATTTAAACCGTTGATTTCTCTGACTGCCACTTTTGCTTTTCTCCTTCCTATCTTTTGCTTTTATCCTTGTTTCCCTTTCCTCTGTCTCCCTGCTCAGGTTCCCAACCCCCTGCCATTTTAGTTTAAACCCTCCCCCAGAGCACTAGCAAACACTCCCCCTAGGACATCAGTTCCAGCCCTGCCCAGGTGCAAACCATCCGGTTTGAACTGGTCCCACCTCCCCCAGAACCGGTTCCAATGTCCCAGGAACTTGAATCCCTCCCCCTGGCACCATTCCTCTAGCCACGTATTCATCTGAAATATCCTTCTATTTCTACTCTGACTAGCACGTGGCACTGGTAGCAATCCTGAGATTACTACCTTTGAGGTCCTATTTTTTAATTTACCTAACTCCCTATATTCCGCTTTTAGGACTTCATCCCGCTTTTTACCTATATCATTGGTGCCTATATGCACCACGTCAACTGGCTGTTCACCCTCCCCTTCCAAGATGTTCTGCAGCCGCTCGGAGACATCCTTGACCCTTGCACCAGGGAGGCAACATACCATCCTGGAGTCTCGTTTGCGGCCGCAGAAACGCCTATCTATTCCCCTTACAATAGAATCCCCTATTACTATAATAATAATAATAATAATAATAATCAACTTTATTGTCATTGTTAGTGCACAAGTGCAGTACAATGAAATGTAGGCTTGCAGCTCCCGAGACTGTACATTTTGATTAAGACATTTAACATTCAGCATTCATTTGGCTTGTAATACATAAACATAAACATAATAAAGTGCATTGGCAGATGTGCAGGCTTTAGAGTTTAATTGTAGAGTTCAGTAGGATGACAGCCCTGGGAAAGAAGCTGTTCCTAAATCTGGTCGTGCGGGTGCGAATGCATCTGTAGCGTCTCCCAGATGGCAGGGGGGCGAACAAACTGTGGCTGGGGTGGGTAGGGTCTTTGATGATGGTCAGTGACCTCCGTAAACAGCGTTTCTGGTAGATGTTCTCTATGGTCGGTAGCCGGGTGCCGGTAATGCGTTGGGCAGTTTTGACTACCCGCTGCAGGGCTTTCCGGTCATAGTAGCTACAGCTGCCATACCACACTGTGATACAGTTCGTCAGGATGCTCTCTATTGTGCAGCGGTAAAAGTTAGAGAGGATCAGGGGTGACAGGTTGCATCCCTTCAGCCTCCTTAGGAAATATAGGCGCTGCTGGGCCTTCTTTACCAGAGAGGAGGTATTGAGGGACCAGGAGAGGTCTTCCGTGGTGTGGACTCCGAGGAACTTAAAGCTGTCCACCCTTTCCACCACAGCCCCATGGATGTGGATGGGGGTGTGACTTCCGCCTTTAGACTTCCTGAAGTCCACAATGATTTCCTTGGTTTTCTTGATGTTAAGGGCCAGGTTATTATCGGCGCACCACTTCACGAGATGCTGGACCTCCTCCCTGTAGCTCTCCCCCTCTTTTTCCTCCCGTTCTGTGCAGCAGAGCCACCCCTGGTGCCAGGAAGTTGGCTGCTGCTGCCTTCCCCTGGTAAGCCACCCCCCCAACAGTACTCAAAGTGGTGTATCTGTTTGAGAGGGGGGTGGCCACAGGGGACCCCTGCACTACCTGCCTGCGCCTAGTACTCTGCCTGTTGGTCACCCATTCCCTTTCTTCCTGTCCAACCTCTACCTGCGGTGTGTCCAACTCCGTAAACGTGCTATTCGCGATGTCCTGAGCATCGCGAACGCTCCAGTATGCATCCAATCGCAGCTCCAGTGCCGCAATGCGGTCTTTCAGTAGCTGCAGCTGGATGCACTTCCTGCACATGTAGTTGTCAGGGACACAGGAAGTGTCCCCGAGTTCCCACATATCGCAGGAGGAGCATACCACGTGGCCGGGCTGTCCTGCCATGACTTACCCTTTAATTAATTGAATTTAAATTAAATCAATCAATCCCACTAATTACACTACAGTTAAATGGTTTACCAACAGTCCCCACTACACCAGAGAGACCTTAGAAACTATAAACCAGAGTTAAAGTTTAAAAAAAAGAGAAATACTCACCAACCAATCACTTACCTGATTCCTGGTGACGTCACACCTTGATTACTTTTTACCTCTCTCCCCCGCTGCTGAGTTGGTAAGCCTCGCTGAATCCGCCGCTTTTTATACCCGCCGCGCTCGCTGCCCCACACACAGGTCCGCTCTGGTCAGGCCTCGCTGAATCCGCCACTTTTAAGCCTCGCTGCTCGCTCTGCACACCTCACCCAGGTCTGTCGCTCTGGTCGGGCCTCGCTCCATCCGCCGCTTTTAAACCTCGCTGCTCACTCTGCACGCCTCACCCAGGTCCGTCGCTCTGGTCGGGCCTCGCTCCATCCGCCGCTTTTAAACCTCGCTGCTCACTCTGCACGCCTCACCCAGGTCTGTCGCTCTGGTCGGGCCTCGCTCCATCCGCCGCTTTTAAACCTCGCTGCTCGCTCTGCACTCCTCACCCAGGTCCGTCGCTCCTCCTTTAAGACGCTCCTTAAAATCTACCTGTTTGACCAAACATTTGGTCATCTGCCCTAATGTCTCATGTGGCTCGGTGTCAAATTTTGTTTGATAACGCTCCTGTGAAGCGCCCTGGGATGTTTTACTATGTTAAAGGCACTATATAAATACAAGTTGTTGTTGTTGAAAATCCATCAACTGCATCACTACCTTCTAGCTTCTTCCTCTAATAAAAGCAAAGCCTTCGGCTTCTACTCCAGCAGCTTAATTAATCCTGCTCTCCCTCTCTATGCTCAAACCCTGACTTTCCCCCACCCTCTTGTTGCATTAGTTTAAATCCTGCTCTATTTGCCCCCTCAGCAAGGATATTTGTACCGTTTGGGTTCAGGTGAAGGCAGACCCATCGGCATAACCTGCCCGTGTTCAGAGTTCACTCCAGTCCCCGAAGTGCAGGAATCCTTCCCTCCTGCACCAGCACTGCAGCCACACACTGACTGTCCTAATCTCCCTCCCCTTAACCTGTCCAGCACGTGGCACCAAGAACAATCCAGGGATTACCACCCTAGGGGGATTCCTTTTCAATCTAGTGCCTAACTCCTTAAACGCCCTCTGCAAGAACTCAAACAGACTTCTATTTGTCAGCCGTGGCTCAGTGGGTCGCACTCTCGCCTCCGAAGGTCGTGGGATCAAGTCCCACTCCAGAGAGTTGAGCACAAAATCCAGGCCGACACTAGGAAGTGCAGTACTGAGTGAACGCCGCACTGTCAGAGGGGCAGTACTGAGTGAACGCCGCACTGTCGGAGGGGCAGTACTGAGGGAGCGCCGCACTGTCGGAGGGGCCGTACTGAGTGAACGCCGCACTGTCAGAGGGGCAGTACTGAGTGAACGCCGCACTGTCGGAGGGGCAGTACTGAGGGAGCGCCGCACTGTCGGAGGGTCAGTACTGAGTGAACGCCGCACTGTCAGAGGGGCAGTACTGAGTGAACGCCGCACTGTCAGAGGGGCAGTACTGAGTGAACGCCGCACTGTCAGAGGGGCAGTACTGAGTGAACGCCGCACTGTCGGAGGGGCAGTACTGAGGGAGCGCCGCACTGTCGGAGGGGCAGTACTGAGGGAGCGCCGCACTGTCGGAGGGGCAGTACTGAGTGAACGCCGCACTGTCAGAGGGGCAGTACTGAGTGAACGCCGCACTGTCGGAGGGGCAGTACTGAGGGAGCGCCGCACTGTCGGAGGGGCAATACTGAGGGAGCGCCGCACTGTCAGAGGGGCAGTACTGAGGGAGCGCCGCACTGTCGGAGGGGCAGTACTGAGGGAGCGCCGCACTGTCGGAGGGGCAGTACTGAGTGAACGCCGCACTGTCAGAGGGGCAGTACTGAGTGAACGCCGCACTGTCGGAGGGGCAGTACTGAGGGAGCGCCGCACTGTCGGAGGGGCAATACTGAGGGAGCGCCGCACTGTCGGAGGGGCAGTACTGAGGGAGCGCCGCACTGTCGGAGGGGCAATACTGAGGGAGCGCCGCACTGTCGGAGGGGCAGTACTGAGGGAGCGCCGCACTGTCGGAGGGGCAGTACTGAGGGAGCGCCGCACTGTCGGAGGGGCAATACTGAGGGAGCGCCGCACTGTCGGAGGGGCAGTACTGAGGGAGCGCCGCACTGTCGGAGGGGCAGTACTGAGGGAGAGCCGCACTGTCGGAGGGGCAGTACTGAGGGAGCGCCGCACTGTCGGAGGGGCAGTACTGAGGGAGCGCCGCACTGTCAGAGGGGCAGTACTGAGGGAGCGCCGCACTGTCGGAGGGGCAGTACTGAGGGAGCGCCGCACTGTCGGAGGGGCAGTACTGAGGGAGCGCCGCACTGTCGGAGGGGCAGTACTGAGGGAGCGCCGCACTGTCGGAGGGTCAGTACTGAGGGAGCGCCGCACTGTCGGAGGGGCAGTACTGAGTGAGCGCCGCACTGTCAGAGGGTCAGTACTGAGGGAGCGCCGCACTGTCGGAGGGGCAGTACTGAGGGAGCGCCGCACTGTCAGAGGGGCAGTACTGAGGGAGCGCCGCACTGTCGGGGGGCAGTACTGAGGGAGTGCCGCACTGTCGGGGGGCAGTACTGAGGGAGTGCTGCACTGTCGGAGGGGCAGTACGGAGGGAGCGCTGCACTGTCGGAGGGGCCGTCTTTCGGATGAGATGTCCTGAGATATCCCCGGTGTCCTGGGGCCAATATTTATCCATCAATCAGCACCACTAAAACAGATTCTCTGGTTATTATCACATTTGTGGGAGCTTGCTGTGCGCAAATTGGCTGCCGCGTTTCCTACATTACAACAGCGACTACACTTCAAAACCTAATTAATTGGCTGTAAAGCACTTTGGGACGTCCTGAGGTTGTGAAAGGCGCTATTGAAATTCAAGTTTGTTCTTTCTAACATCCAACTGAGATCAGAAACCAAACTGAAAATGAGCAGCGATATTCCTCACCACATTGTTGCCTCCGAGGCTTCCTCTTCACACGTGGTCCGAGCCCTTGTCCTTCCTTCCAGCCCATTTTCCGCAGTAACTGCACGCCAATTGTTATCCTGGGCGAAAGTTTAGAGACATTACTTTATATCCTTGAATTAACGAAAGCGCTCGATAAACGTTAACTAGGTCCTGGCAGTGTCGGTGAGACTAAACAATTGATCACCAGGACACACCGGAGCTCTGAACAGACTGTCCCACAGAAGGAGCACGTCACTCCCCTTCTTGCTCTCCATCTCTCTGCCCTGCTTTAACAGACAAACCTCCGGTGCTGCTCCAGTTCGAGCACACAATATGATGGCTTTGGAACGTAAATCGCTCCGACCTCGGTACCAGAGGGACCTGCTGAGTTTCAGCGACGTAGATGTTCCTGAGGAAGCTCCACAGTCACCCCTTGTGGGACACGGTGTGTGACCGAGAGACCCCCAAAAATAACCAGCACAAAAGGCTCGTGATCATCACAGACACTCGTGCTCACGGTCAGAGTGACTTCAATAACAACAATCCCAGAGCTTCACCCCTTCCAGACATGACAGCATCCGATCCAGACTTGAAAATAAGCGAGAGTCCCGAAGGCTGTGTTGCCTGCCCGGTGCCAGGGTTAAGGACATCTCCTCTGGACTGGAGAGAAACTTGGAGTGGGAGGGGGAGGATCCAGTTGTCGTGGTCCATGTTGGTACCAACGACATAGATAGGACAAGGAAGGAGGTTCTGCTGAGGGAGTTTGAGCAGCTAGGGGCCAAATTAAAAAGCAGAACCACAAGGGTAATAATGAGCCACGAGCGAATTTGGCTAGGACAAATAAAATTAGAGAGTTAAATGCGTGGCTCAAAGACTGGTGTGGGAGAAATAGGTTTTGCTTCCTGGGACACTGGCACCAGTACTGGGGCAGGAGGGAGCTGTTCCGTTGGGACGGGCTTCACTTGGCCAGTGCTGGGACTAGAGTCCTGGCGGATCATATAACTAGGGCTGTAGAGAGGGCTTTAAACTAACTAGTGGGGGGGGGGGAGGTTCCTAGAGAGCAAATAATAAAAATGACAACAGAGAAGGTCATAGACTTAGGTAGCAGTGGGGAAATTAAAAACCAGAGCGTGTCAGGAAGGTGCAGAAGGTATGGAGTAAAAGGTAAAGTAATAAAAAGGGCAAAAGCAGGAACTAAGTGTCACAAAACATATTTGAAAGTTCTCTATCTGAATGCACGTAGCATTCGTAACAAAATAGACGAGTTAATGGCACAAATAACTACATATGGGTATGATCTTGTGGCCATTACAGAAACATGGCTGCAGGGTGACAATGCCTGGGAATTAAACATACCAGGTTATTTAACAATCAGGACAGACAGGCAGGAAGGAAGGGGAGGTGGGGTGGCTATGTTAATAAAGGAAGGAATCACTGTAATACAGAGAAATGATATTGGGTCAAAAGATCAGGATAATGAAACAGTTTGGGTGGAGGTAAGGAATAATAAGGGGAAAAAAGCACTAGTGGGTGTAGTCTATAGGCCTCTGAACAGTGGCAACTCTGTTGGGCGGAGTATCAATCAGGAAATAGTTGAGGCTTGTAATAAGGGAACATCTATAATTATGGGGAATTTTAACTATCATATTAATTGGACAAATCAAATTGGGCAGGGCTGCCTTGAGGATGAGTTCATTGAGTGTATTAGGGATGGGTTTCTTGAGCAGTATGTAACTGAACCGACCAGGGGGCAAGCAACCTTAGATCTGGTCCTGTGTAACGAGACAGGATTAATTAAAAATGTCCCAGTAAAGGATCCCCTTGGAATGAGTGACCATAACATGGTTGAATTCCATATTCAATTAGAGGGTGAGAAGGTTGGATCTCAAACAAGCGTGCTAAGCTTGAATAAAGGAAACTATGAAGGTATGAGAGCGGGATTGAGTAGAGTGGATTGGGAAAATAGATTAAAGGGTAAGACGATACATGATCAGTGGTGTACATTTAAGGAGTTATTTTACAACTTCCAAAAAATATATATTCCACTGAGAAGAAAAGGGTGTAAAAGAAAAGACAGCCATCCGTGGCTAAGTAAAGAAATTAAGGATAATATTCGACTAAAAACAAGGGCATATAAGGTAGCCAAATCTAGTGGGAGGATAGAGGATTGGGAAAACTTTAAAAGACAGCAAAAAATAACAAAAAGATTGATTAAGAAAGGGAAGGTAGATTATGAAAGTAAATTAGCAAAAAATATAAAAACAGATAGTAAGAGTTTTTATAGTTATATAAAAAGAAAAAGGGTGGCTAAAGTAAATGTTGGTCCCTTAGAGGATGAGACCGGGAAATTAATGGTGGGAAATATGGAGATGGCAAAAACACTGAATGAATATTTTATATCAGTCTTTACAGTAGAAGACACAAAGAATATCCCAACACTGGACAAACAGGGGGCTAAAGGGGGGGGAAGAGCTAAACATGATCAAAATCACTAAGGAAGTGGTACTCGGTAAAATAATGGGACTCAAGGCGGATAAATCACCTGGGCCTGATGGCTTACATCCTAGGGTCTTGAGGGAAGTGGCGGTAGGGATTGTGGCTGCATTGGTAATAATTTTCCAAAACTCCCTGGACTCGGCAAAGGTCCCGGCAGACTGGAAAACTGCTAATGTAACACCCTTATTTAAAAAGGGCAGTAGACAGAAGGCTGGAAACTAACATCTGTGGTAGGTAAAATTTTGGAGTCCATTATTAAGGAGACGGTAACAGGACATTTGGATAATCATAATTTAATAGGACAAAGTCAGCATGGTTTTATGAAGGGGAAGTCATGTTTGACAAATTTGCTGGAGTTCTTTGAGGAAGTAACATATAGGGTGGATAAAGGGGAACCAGTGGACGTAGTGTATTTAGACTTCCAAAAGGCATTTGACAAAGTGCCACACAAAAGATTATTGCTTAAGATAAAAAATCACGGGATTGGGGGTAATATTCTGGCATGGATAGAGGATTGGCTATCTAACAGAAGGCAGAGAGTTGGGATAAATGGTTCATTCTCAGACTGGCAATCAGTAGCTAGTGGTGTTCCGCAGGGGTCAGTGCTGGGTCCCCAACTCTTTACAATCTATATTAACGATTTGGAGGAGGGGACCGAGTGTAACATATCAAAGTTTGCAGATGATACTAAGATGGGAGGGAAAGTAGTGAGTGAGGAGGACATAAAAAACCTGCAAGGGGACATAGACAGGCTAAGTAAGTGGGCAGAGATTTGGCAGATGGAATACAATACTGGAAAGTGTGAGGTTATGCACTTTGGCAGGAAAAATCGTAGAGCAAGTTATTATCTTAATGGCAAGAAACTGGAAAGTACTGAAGTACAAAGGGATCTGGGGGTCCTGGTGCACGAAACTCAAAAGGTTAGTATGCAGGTGCAGCAAGTGATTAAGAAGGCCAATGGAATGTTGGCTTTCATTGCTAGGGGGATAGAATATAAAAATAGGGAGGTATTGCTTCAGTTGTACAAGGTATTGGTGAGACCGCACCTGGAATACTGCACACAGTTTTGGTGTCCATACTTAAGAAAGGACATACTTGCTCTCGAGTCAGTACAAAGAAGGTTCACTCGGTTAATCCCAGGGATGAGGGGATGGACATATGAGGAGAGGTTGAGTAGATTGGGACTCTACTCATTGGAGTTCAGAAGAATGAGAGGCGATCTTATTGAAACATATAAGATTGTGAAGGGGTTGGATCGGGTGGATGCGGGGAGGATGTTCCCGATGATGGGTGAAACTAGAACTAGGGGGCATAGTCTTAGAATAAGGGGCTGCTCTTTCAAAACTGAGATGAGGAGGAACTACTTCACTCAGAGGGTGGTAGGTCCATGGAATATGCTGCCCCAAAAAGCTGTAGAAGCTACATCATTACATAAATTTAAAACAGAAATAGACAGTTTCCTAGAAGTAAAGGGAATTAAGGGTTACGGGGAGCGGGCAGGAATTTGGACAGGAGTCTAGGTTCGGATCGGTCATGGCCCTGTGGGTAGCGGAGCGGGCCCAGGGGCCGTGTAGCCTGATCCTGCTCCTATTTCGTGTGTCTAATTCTGTTAGATTCAGGAGATGGTTCTGTGATAGTAGATTGGCGGTTAGGATCAGATCAGCCATGATCTTATTGAATGGCGGAGCAGGCTCGAGGGGCTGATTGGCCTACTCCTGCTCCTATTTCTTATGTTCTTATGTTCATTGTCCAGTGACCCCTGGGTTAGGGAGAGGGGGAATCAGCCAGGGTCCCTGCTCCTGATTACTGTCCAGTGACCCCTGGGTTAGAGAGAGGGGGAATCAGCCAGGGTTCCTGCCCCTGATCACTGCCCTGTGCTGCAAAAAGCGTACGTGTAGACGATGGGCGAGGACAGTATCGCTCACCACAGCCAAACAGCCTTTAGACACTCACGTGCGCACGGTAAAGAGGGCGCCCGGACAACTCCTCCCCCAGTGAGAGGCAGCCACTCCAGGGAAGGAGGGGGGGGAAAAAAAACTGAGAATGAACTTCTATTTCATCATAAAATGTCTAAATTCGACAGGTGTTTTTACTTTGTGGCCGCCCCACGACACGGGAACCTATGAGGGAGGGGCATCTTCAATCCTCACAAATATACACGATTCCACCCCCCACCCCCACTGCCCCGGCCAGCTTTGCCCACACTGTTGGCCTTTTCCCCCAAACACAGCTGTATTTCAATCACATCCAGTGATCGCTTCACCCAGGCGGAGAGAGCCTCTGCTATCGAGAGTTAATGTGTGTGGCAGTCCACCCGAGACTAGGACCGTCTCCCATTCAAAAGTAACCCACTCCCCCGTCACGTCCCCTCCCTCCACTCCCTCCCCTGCCACATCCCCTCCCTCCCCTGTCACGTCCCCCCCCGTCCCCTCCCTCCCCTGCCACGTTCCCTCCCTCCCCTCCCCTGCCACGTCCCCTCCCTCGCCTCCCCTGCCACGTCCCCTCCCCTGCCACGTCCCCTCCCCTGCCACGTCCCCTCCCCTCCCCTGCCACGTTCCCTCCCTCCCCTCCCCTCCCACATCCCCTCCCTCCCCTCCCCTGCCACATCCCCTCCCTCCCCTGCCACATTCCCCTCCCTCCCCTCCCCCCCGCCACATTCCCCTCCCTCCCTTCCCCCCCGCCACATCCCCTCCCTCCCCTCCCCAGCCACGTCCCCTCCCCTCCCCCCCGCCACATCCCCTCCCTCCCCTCCCCAGCCACGTCCCCTCCCCTCCCCTCCCGCCACGTCCCCTCCCCCCCGCCACATCCCCTCCCTCCCCTCCCCAGCCACATTCCCCTCCCCTCCCCTCCCCAGCCACATTCCCCTCCCTCCCCTCCCCAGCCACGTCCCCTCCCTCCCCTCCCCTCCCTCCCCAGCCACGTTCCCCTCCCCCCCGCCACATTCCCTTCCCTCCCCTCCCCAGCCATGTCCCCTCCCCTCCCCCCGCCACATCCCCTCCCTCCCCTCCCCAGCCACATTCCCCTCCCCTCCCCAGCCACATTCCCCTCCCCTCCCCCCCTGCCACATCCCCTCCCTCCCCTCCCCAGCCACATTCCCCTCCCCTCCCCCCCCCCCGCCACATCCCCTCCCTCTCCTCCCCTCCCCTGCCACATTCCCCTCCCTCCCCCTCACTTTGCTGGAGCGATCAAGTCATCCAAGATGGTGGCGCCAGGAATGGGAGCTGCTGTGCTCGACTTCTCCTGGATCTTGTCTTTAGCCTTCGAGGCAAAGTCATCCGTTGTCGTTATTCCTTTCGGTGCAATTCCGTGCTCCTTGAGATCCTTAAAAAAGATTAAAAAATCATAGAATGATACAGCACAGGAGGAGGCCATTTGACCCATCGTGCCTGTGCCAGCTCTTTGAACGAGCTCTCCAATTAGTCCCACTCCCCCTGCTCTTTCCCCACAGCCCTGCACATTTTTCCCTTTCAAATATTTATCTAATTCCCTTTTGAAAGTTACGATTGAATCTGCTTCCACCGCCCTGTCAGGCAGCGCGTTCCAGATCACAACAACTCGCTGTGAAAAAAAATATTTCCTTCATGTCCCTCTGGTTCTTTTGCCAATTATCTTCAATCTGTGTCCTCTGGTTACCGACCCTCCTGCCACTGGAAACAGTTTCTCCTTATTTACTCCATCAAAACCCTTCATAATTTTGAGCCCCTCTATTAAATCTTCCCTCAACCTTCTCTGCTCGAAGGAGAACAATCCCAGCTTCTCCAGTCTCTCCACATGTAAAACTTAGTAGATGTTGACTGAAGAAAAGTGTGAGGGACCCCGAGGATCCGACTGGCTCCCTCCCTCCCTCCTCGCTCACACCCACCCTCCTCCCTCCCTCCTCGCTCACACCCACCCTCCTCGCTCCCTCCTCGCTCACACCCACCCTCCTCGCTCACACCCACCCCCATCACTCCCACCCACCCTCCTCGCTCTCTCCCTCCTCGCTCCCTCCCTCCCTCCTCGCTCCCTCCCTCGCTCCTCCCACCCTCCTCGCTCCCTCCCACCCTCCTCGCTCCCTCCTCGCTCCCTCCCACCCTCCTCGCTCCCTCCTCGCTCCCTCCTCGCTCCCTCCCACCCTCCTCGCTCCCACCCACCCTCCTCGCTCCCACCCACCCTCCTCGCTCCCACCCACCCTCCTCGCTCCCACCCTCCTCGCTCCCTCCCACCCTCCTCGCTCCCACCCACCCTCCTCGCTCCCACCCACCCTCCTCGCTCCCTCCCTCCCTCCTCGCTCCCACCCACCCTCCTCGCTCCCTCCCTCCTCGCTCCCCTCCTCGCTCCCACCCACCCTCCTCGCTCCCACCCACCCTCCTCGCTCCACCCACCCTCCTCGCTCCCTCCCACCCTCCTCGCTCCCTCCCACCCTCCTCGCTCCCTCCCACCCTCCTCGCTCCTCCCACCCTCCTCGCTCCCTCCCACCCTCCTCGCTCCCTCCCACCCTCCTCGCTCCCACCCACCCTCCTCGCTCCCTCCCACCCTCCTCGCTCCCTCCCTCCCTCCTCGCTCCCACCCACCCTCCTCGCTCCCACCCACCCTCCTCGCTCCCACCCACCCTCCTCGCTCCCTCCCTCCTACCCTCCTCGCTCCCTCCCTGCTCCCTCCCTCCTCGCTCCCTCCTCCCCTCCTCGCTCACACCCACCCTCGTCGTTCACTCTCTCCCTCCTCGCTCCCTCCTTCCCTCCTCGCTCCCTCCTCGCTCACTCCCTCCCACCCTCCTCGCTCACACCCACCCTCGTCGTTCACTCTCTCCCTCCTCGCCTCCTCCCTCCCACCCTCCTCGCTGCCTCCCACCCTCCTCGCTGCCTCCCACCCTCCTCGCTGCCTCCCACCTCACTCCCACCCTCCCCCCCCTCTCTCCCTCGATGTGGGGTAGCAGCCAGCCTCCACCCGGTGCCTCCTCATAGCAGCATGACAGAGGCCTTAGAATCATAGAATGGTTACAGCACAGAAGGAGGTCATTCGGCCCGTCGAGCCCGTGCCAGCTCTCTGCAAGAGCACTTCAGCTAGTCCCACTCCCCCGCCCTTTCCCCGTAGCCCTGCAATTTTTTTCCTTCAGGTGCTTATCCAACTCCCTTTTGAAAGCCACGATTGAATCTGCCTCCACCACCCTTTCAGGCAGTGCATTCCAGATCCTAACCACTCGCTGCGTAAAAAAGATTTTCCTCATGTCACCTTTGGTCTTTCTGCCAATCACCTTAAATCTGTGTCATCTGGTTCTCAACCCTTCCATCAATGGGAACAGTTTTTCTTTATCTACTCTGTCCAGACCCCTCATAAGAACATAAGACGTAGGAGCAGGAGTCGGTCATTCGGCCCCTCGAGCCTGCTCCGCCATTCAATAAGATCATGGCTGATCTGATCTTGGCCTCAACTCCACTTCCCTGCCCGCTCCCCGTAACCCTCGACTCCCTTATCGTTCAAAAATCTGTCTATCTCCACCTTAAATATATTCAATGACCCAGCCTCCACAGCTCTCTGGGGAAGAGAATTCCACAGATTCACAACCCTCAGAGAAGAAATTCCTCATCTCCGGTTTAAAAGGGTGCCCCCTTATTCTGAAATTATGCTCCCTAGTTCTAGATTCCCCCACGAGGGGAAACATCCTCTCTGCATCTACCCTGTCAAGCCCCTTCAGAATCTTATATGTTTCAATAAGATCCCCTCTCATTCTTCTAAACTCCAATGAGTACAGGCCCAACCTGCTCAACCTTTCTTCATAGACAACCCCTTCATCTCCGGAATCAACCCAGTGAACCTTCTCTGAACTGCCTCCAATGCAAGTATATCCCTCCTTAAATAAGGAGACCAAAACTGTACGCAGTACTCCAGGTGTGGTCTCACCAACGCCCTGTACAGTTGTAACAGGACTTCCCTACTTTTATACCCCATTCCCTTTACAATAAAGGCCAACATTCCATTTGCCTTCCTAATTACTTGCTGTACCTGCATGCTAACTTTTTGTGTTCCATGTACGAGGACCCCCAGATCCCTCTGTACCGCAGCATTTTGTAGTCTCTCCATTTAAATAATAATTTGCTTTTTTATTTTTCCTACCAAAATGGATAACCTCACATTTTCCCACATTATACTCCATCTGCCAAATGTTTGCCCACTCACTGAACCTCTCTATATCCCTTTGCAGATTCTTTGTGTCCTCCTCACAACTTGCTTTCCCACCTATCTTTGTATCATCAGCAAATTTGGCTACAGTACACTCGGTCCCTTCATCCAAGTCATTAATATAGATTGTAAACAGCTGAGGCCCCAGCACTGATCCCTGTGGCACCCCACTAGTTACAGTTTGCCAACCTGAAAATGACCCATTTATCCCGACTCTCTGTTTTCTGTTAGTTAGCCAATCCTCTATCCATGCTAATATATTACCCCCAACCCCGTGAGCTCTTATCTTGTGCAGTAACCTTTTATGTGGCACCTTATCGAATGCCTTCTGGAAATCCAAATACACCACATCCACTGGTTCCCCTTTATCCACCCTGCTCATTACATCCTCAAAGAACTCTAGCAAATTTGTCAAACACGATTTCCCTTTCATAATAAAACCATGTTGACTCTGTTTGATTGTCTTATGATTTTCTAAATGTCCTATTACTTCCTTAATAATGGATTCCAGCATTTTCCCAATGACAGATGTTAGGCTAACTGGCCTATAGTTTCTTGCTTTTTGCCTCCCTCATTTCTTGAATAGGGGTGTTACACTTGCGGTTTTCCAATCCGCTGGGACCTCTCCAGGATCCAGGGAATTTTGGTAGATTACAACCAACACATCCACAATCTCTGCAGCCACTTCTTTTAAGACCCTAGGATGTAGGCCATCAGGTCCAGGGGACTTGTCAGCCTTTAGTTTGCCTAGTGCTTTTTCTCTAGTGATAGTCATTGTTTTAAGTTCCTCCCTCCCTATAGCCTCTTGATTATCAATTATTGGGATGCTTTTAGTGTCTTCTACCGTGAAGACCAATACAAAATATTTGTTCAAAAGTCTCTGCCATTTCCCTGTTTCCCATTATTAATTCCCCAGTCCCATCCTCTAAAGGATCAACATTTACTTCAGCTACTCTCTTCCCTTTTATATACCTGTAGAAGCTCTTACTATCTGCTTTTATATTTTTTGCTAGTTTACTTTCATAATCTATCTTCGCCCTCTATTGTTTTTTTAGTCATCCTTTGCTGGTTTCTAAAAATTTCCCAATCCTCTGGCCTACCACTAATCTTCACAACATTGTATGCCTTTTCTTTCAATTTGATTCCATCCTTAACTTCCTTCGTTAGCCACGGATGGTTCATTCTTCTCATAGAGTCTTTCTCACTGGAATAACCCTTTGCTGAGAGTTATGAAATATCTCCTTAAATGTCTGCCACTGCTTATAGAAACATAGAAACATAGGAGCAGGAGTCGGCCATTCGGCCCTTCGAGCCTGCTCCGCCATTCAATATCATCATGGCTGATCCTCCATCTCAATACCATATTCCCGCTCTCTCCCCATACTCCTTGATGCCTTTTGTGTCTAGAAATCTATCTTTCTCCTTCTTAAATATATTCAGTGACTTGGCCTCCACAGCCTTCTGTGGTAGAGAATTCCACAGGTTCACCACCCTCTGAGTGAAGAAATTTCTCCTCATCTCAGTCCTAAATGTCCTGCCCGTATCCTGAGACTGTGACCCCTTATTATAGACCCCCCAGCCAGGGGAAACATCCTCCCTGCAGCCAGTCTGTCTAGCCCTGTCAGAATTTTATACGTTTCAATGAGATCCCCTCTCATTCTTCTAAACTCTAGTGAATACAAGCCTAGTCGACCCAATCTCTCCTCATACGACAGTCCTGCCATCCCAGGAATCAGTCTGGTGAGCCTTCGCTGCACTCCCTCTATGGCAAGTATATGCTTTCTTAGGTAAGGAGACCAAAACTGCACACAGTACTCAAAGTGTGGTCTCACCAAGGCCCTGTATAACTGTAGTTAGACATCCTTGCTCCTGTACTCAAGTCCTCTTGCAGTGAAGGCCAACATACCATTTGCCTTCCTAACTGCTTGCTGCACCTGCATGTTTGCTTTCAGTGACTGGTGTACAAGGACATCCAGGTCCCTTTGTACATCAACATTTCCCAATCTATCACCATTTAAATAATACTCTACCTTTCTGTTTTTCCTACCGAAGTGGATAACTTCACATTTATCCACATTATACTGCATCTGCCATGTATTTGCCCACTCACTCAACTTGTCTAAATCGCCTTGAAGCCTCTTTGCATCCTCCTCACAACTCACAATCCCACCTAGATTCGTGTCGTCAGCAAACTTGGAAATATTATATTTGGTTCCCTCATCCAAATCATTGATATATATTGTGAATAGCTGGGGCCCAAGCACTGATCCCTGCGGTACCTCACTAGTCACCGCCTGCCACCCTGAAAAAGACCCATTTATTCCTACTCTCTGTTTCCTGTCTGTTAACCAATTTTCAATCCAAGCCAGTATATTACCCCCAATCCCATGTGCTTTAATTTTGCACATTAACCTCTTATGTGGGACTTTATCAAAGGCCTTCTGAAAATCCAAATACACCACATCCACTGGTTCTCCCTTATCTATTCTATCAGTTACATCCTCAAAAAACTCCAGTAGGTTTGTCAAACACGATTTCCCTTTCATAAAACATGTTGACTTTGTCTAATCCCGTTGATATTTTCTAAGTGTCCTGTTATCACATTCTTTATAATAGACTCTAGCATTTTCCCCACTACTGATGTTAGGCTAGCCGGTCTGTAGTTCCCGGTTTTCTCTCTCTTTCCTTTTTTAAATAGTGGGGTTACATTTGCCACCCTCCAATCTGCAGGAACTGTTCCATAATCTATAGAATTTTGGAAGATGACAACCAATTCATCCACTATTTCCATGGCTACCTCTTTCAGTACTCTGGGATGCAGATTATCAGGCCCTGGGGATTTATCAGCTTTCAGTCCCATTAATTTCTCCAGCACTATTTTTTTACTAATACTAATTTCCTTTAATTCCTCCTTCTCACTAGACCCTTGGTTCCCTAGCATTTCTGGGAAGTTATTTGTGTCCTCTTCCGTGAAGACAGAACCAAGTATTTGTTTATTAAGTGCTCCGCCATTTCCTTGTTCCCCATTATAAATTCTCCCGTTTCTGACTGTAAGGGACCTACATTTGTCTTCACTAATCTTTTTCTTTTTACATACTTGTAGAAGCTTTTACAATCCGCTTTTATGTTCCTTGCAAGTTTACTCTCATACTCTATTTTTCCCCTCTCACTCAATCTCTTGGTCCTTTTTTGCTGAACTCTAAACTGCTCCCAATCCTCAGGCTTGCTACTTTTTCTGGCAACTTTATATGACTCCTCTTTGGATCTAATACTACCCTTAATTTCTTTTGTTAGCCATGGTTGGGCCGCTTTTCCTTTTGTGTTTTTGCACCAGAAAGGAATGTATAACTGTTGCAATTCATGCATTCGTTCCTTAAATGTTAGCCATTGCCTATCCACCGTCATGCCTTTTAATGAAGCTCCCCAATCTATCATAGCCAACTCACTCCTCATACCTTTGTAGTTTCCTTTGTTTAGATTTAGGACCCTAGTTTCGGATTGGACTTCTTCACTTTCCATTTTAATGAAGAATTCTATCATGTTATGGTCACTCTACCATCTTACCTTTTAATCTATTTCCCCAGTCTACTTTAGCCAACTCTGTCTTCATACCTTTGTAATTGCCTTTATTTAAATTTAGGACACTAGTTTCAGACATAAGTTTCCCACCCTCAAACTGAAACCATCCCGAATACATTCTATGAACTCGTCCTCAAGGCTACCCTTGCCAATTTGATTTCTCCAATCTATATGAAGATTAAAATTTCCCATGATTATCGCAGTACCTTTCTTACAAGCCCCTATTATTTCTTGATTTATACTCTGTCCTATAGTGTAGCTACTGTTAGGGGGTCTATAGACTACTCCCACCTTCTTTCCCTTACTATTTCTTATCTCCACCCAAACTGATTCTACATCTTGATCTTCTGAGCCAGTATCATTTCTCACTACTGCACTGATCTCATCCTTTATTAACAGAGCTACCCCACCTCCTTTTCCCTTCTGCCTATCCTTCTGAAATGTCCCGGATTATCGTTTCTAAAAGCTTCCCCACTACCGAGGTTACACTGACTGGCCTGTAGTTGCTGGGTTTGTCCTTACACCCTTTTTTGAACAAGGGTGTAACATTTGCAATTCTCCAGTCCTCTGGCACCACCCCCGTATCTAAGGAGGATTGGAATATTATGGTCAGTACCTCCGCAATTTCCACCTTTACTTCCCTCAGCATCCTAGGATGCATCCCATCCGGTCCTGGTGACTTATCTACTTTACATAGAGAAACATAGAAGATAGGAGCAGGAGTAGGCCATTCGGCCCCTCGAGCCTGCTCCGCCATTCAACGAGATCATGGCTGATCATCCAAACCCTAACACCCGGTCCCTACACCGACAGCCATCCCACCCAAGCCCTATCCCCGTAACCCCACGTATTTAATCCCCCCTAACACTAAGGGCCAATTTTTATCATGGCCAATCAACCTAACCAGCATACCTTTGGACTGTGGGAGGAAACCGGAGCACCCGGAGGAAACCCACGCAAACACGGGGAGAATGTGCAAACTCCACACAGACAGTCACCCAAGGCCGGATTTGAACCCGGGTCCCTGGCGCTGTGAGGCAACAGTGCTAACCACTATGCCACCGTGCTGCCCACCGTGCAGCCAGCCTTTCTAGTCCCTCCTCTATCAATTTTTAGCCCATCCAATATCTCAACTACCTCCTCTTTCACTGTGACTTTGGCAGCATCTTCTTCCTAGGTGAAGACAGATGCAAAGTACTCATTTAGTACCTCAGCCATGCCCTCTGCCTCCATGCGTAGATCTCCTTTTTGGCCCCTAATCAGCCCCAGCCCTCCCCTTACTACCCGTTTACTATTTATATGCCTATAGAAGACTTTTGGATTCCCTTTTATGTTAGCTGCCTGTCTATTCTCATACTCTCTCTTTGCCCCTCTTACTTCCTTTTTCACTTCCCCTCTGAACTTTCTATATTCAGCCTGGTTCTCACTTGTATTCTCAACCTGACATCTGTCATACGCCCCCTTTTTCTGCTTCATCTTACTCTCTCTTACGTCATCCAGGGAGGTCTGGCTTTGGTTGCCCTACCTTTCCCCCTCATGGGAATATACCTCGACTGTACCTGAACCATCTCCTTTTTAAAGGTAGCCCATTGTTCGATTACAGTTTTGCCTGCCAATCTTTGAAATCAGTGTCTGGAGATCAGGTGGTGCCCTTCACACGGTGCTGTGCTCTAGGCTCTGAACGGAATTGTAAGTGTCCCTGCTCTTCCCAAAACATAACATGAACCACCTCTTCCTCTTACTCCTGACTACACTTCGTCAACACACACCTTTGCACGGACTCTCCCCGGGACATCACCATCCGCCCGCCTGCACAGATCAACAAAATAAACTCCTCCTAAAATACCTCTTCATCCATGAAGTGTTCGGGCCTGAAGAGCTGTTTATCTGCCTTTTGCTGCCGTGAAGACACGAATGTTGAAGGCGCCCATCCTACAGACACAGTAACATCATCAAACCTTCGCTATACCTCTCATTACACACAGGTTAACACACAGCACAATGCGCATTACACAGGATAACACACAGGACAGAACCACAGCACAATGCGCATTACACAGGATAACACACAGGACAGAACCACAGCACAATGCGCATTACACAGGATAACACACAGGACAGAACCACAGCACAATGCGCATTACACAGGATAACACACAGGACAGAACCACAGCACAATGCGCATTACACAGGATAACACACAGGACAGAACCACAGCACAATGCGCATTACATGCCCTTGTTTTTTGTTTAAAAAAACTTAGCTCACAGTCCCACTACAGCCAACGCTCATTAGTCACCTTGATCCAAAGGGTCAGCGTTAATACAAAGGAGCAGATCCCTGACCGGACACTCCCAGTGAGGAGCACTGGTCCGGAAGTCACGGCAAATAACAAACGGAAAATCCAGCACCGCACGCCTAGGATTTCCGCACCGGCGCTCCGTGAGCATGCTCCTCACTGGGAGCGCCCCCCCTCCCACCTCACTGGGAGCGCCCCCCTCCGACCCCACCGGGAGCGCCCCTCACCGGGAGCTCCTCCCCCACCTCACTGGGAGCACACCCCCCGACCCCACCGGGAGCGCCACTCACCGGGAGCTCCTCCCCCCGCCCTCACCGGGAGCCCCCCCCACCCCACCTCACCGGGAGCGCCTCCCCCCGCCCTCACCGGGAGCGCCTCCCCCCGACCCCACCAGGAGCGCCCCCCACCTCACCGGGACCGCCCCCACCCCACCTCACCGGGACCGCCCCCCCCCCACCTCACCTCACCGGGACCGCCCCCCCCCCCACCTCACCTCACCGGGACCGCCACCCCCCCCCCCCCAATCCAGTCCCCCCCACCTTCCTATCCCTTTATTTTAGTGGTGCTGGTAATCTGATTGTTCCTCTATTAGGAGTGGGCACAGGAACGTTTGTACCCGAATAGCCTGATTTCAACACACTGCTGAGAGAGTTTCTCTTACCTTCTTTCGACCCCACTGAGTTGAAATATCCGGCGGAAAAGCCCCCGGTGAAGGCCCCATGAAAACGTCTGTACCGTCCCTTCTCATCCTTGACTGTCTGCTCCTGCAGAGGGGTTGGTTTCTTGGTTGTTTCATCTTAGAAGCAAAGGAAGAATCGGCATCAAAACAACCCCACCAACTCAGCAAGTCACCATTCAACCCGGCTTTGACCACGTTCCCCTGCTCCTCTCCAGAAGATGCCGAGGGACAGCAGTCCTCTGGTATCCCCCCAACCTCTCCGTTTCTCACGTATCTTCGTGACTGAGCCTAGACAGTGGGTGTCCCCAACCTCCTGTCCTCACCCAATGCCCTCTCCAAGCTCATCTCGTCCATGAGCACCACCGCCTGCTCCCTTGACCCACAAAACTCCTGACCACCCAACTTCCCTTCCTCTCCCCCTCCATTAGCGGACATTCTATATGCTTCCGACTCCCCCAGCCCTGTCCCCCCCTTTAAAAACCACCATCACCACATCTGCAAAAAATCTTGTCCTCTCTGTCCTTGCTGGGGGTGAGGGGTCAGGCGCAAGATGATGGGGTGAAGGGTAAAAGATAGAGATGACTTAGGTGACACAGAGACCTTGGGGCTAAATATGTAACAACATGTCACAACCTGAGGACTGTTTAAAAGTAAGACTGTTTAAAATTAATATTGAACGTACCAAATGAAGTAGAAAGACTGTTTAAAATTAATATTGTTTAAAAGTAATATTGTATATACCCAACAAATGTCAAATCGATTGACACCTACAGAATGTTGGAAAACTGTACCTTTTTGCTATGTAAGCTTTGGCAATATGGTTCTCTGTAAACTTTCATGCCAATAAAGCATTTGAACTGAACTGAACTGAGTGCTGAAGTTGCCTTGGATTGCCAGGGCGATGGGGGTTGATGAGGTGATGAGTTGCCGTGGCGATGAGGGGGGTTGCCGGGGTGATGGGTTGCTGGGGCGATTGCTGGGGCGATAGGGGGTTGCCGGGGTGATGAGTTGCCGTGGCGATGAGGGGGGTTGCCGGGGTGATGGGTTGCTGGGGCGATAGGGGGTTGCCGGGGCGATTGCTGGGGCGATAGGGGGTTGCCGGGGCGATGGGTTGCCGGGGAAGTTTCGGAGGCAGTAGCGAGATGGGGAATTGCGAGTTAGAGAACGCAGAGCCTGTGCGGCCGCAGAGCTTCCTGTTCGGTTGTGAGCTCAAGGCAGATGAGAAAGAATTCAGTGTGGAGGTTGAGGATGATGATTCTGAGCATCAGCTTTCCTCGAGGACAGTTTGCCTTGGCGTTGGTGCAAGTGATGACCTGCATCTGGTAGAAGCAGAAGGCTTAAATTTTGAAGGCAAGGGCACGAAAATCACATTGGCAGCTGTGAAGTGGTCAGTACAGCCTGCAGCTAGTTTGGGAGGATTTGGAATCGCACCAGCCGAGATGTTCAGACTCTAATCTGGAGCAGGTCCTGTGTACATCAGTGGACAACAAACACCTCATTGCATCGGATGAAGGGGATTGGGAATCTGACCAAGAGGATGACAGCAGGCTGGAGAACGCCACCCCGAAACAAGCGGTAAAATAGCCCGCTGTCGGGCATCCAAAATAATCAATACTGCCAACCCACCGCCTCATAAATCAGAGGCAAACCCTGAAAAATCATGAGATCTGGTGTAGAAATCATGAGTTGCTATTCTTTTCAAACATAGATTGACAGTTGGTTTATAAACCACGTTCGCGGCTTATTTAATCTCTTTACAAAAACTATGGCCTGGAATGTGCGGTCAGCGGTGAAGCAAAGGCGCTCACCGCTGGCCCCGAAGAAAGCTGCCCGCAGAGATCGCGCAATCTCTGTGGCGAGAAGTCCGCCTTCTCGACGCGCAAGAGATTGCAGCGCTCTATAGTGGGGAATCCCTAACGCGAGCTGCTGTGATGGCAGCAAGCTGTCTGAGCAGCCAATCACAATGCAGAATTCTCACAGGAAGCAGGAAATGAGAACCTGCGATTATCCCAACTTTATGTGTCGGTGCAGGCTCGATGGGTCGAAATGGCCTCTATCTGCACTGTGGGGTTTCTGTGATTCTGTGATTCTGTTAGAGAGAGCAAAACAAAGGTTGGGGCTCTCACATGGGGAGAAGGTAAACCTGAAATAAATATCAACAAACTTTTTCTTAAAAATTGCATCTTTTATCATCATGGAGAAATTTGACACGCCACAAAATTAAAATGAGTTTTTCAGGGCCAGAACCAATAATGTTCCCTATGATTTTTTTTTGGGCTGTGCAGCCCATTCAAAATTCCGCACATGCACCGTTTTTTTCTATTTAAAAGCCGGCTCACCGGCTGCACGGGATCCCCAGAGCACTGCCGGCCATGTGGCTTAAAGGAAACATTGGCCACAACATTTGTTTAGCAGTCAATACGCTATTAAAATCCCAGTTACACCTAATCCAACAAGGCTCAACATTTAATGGGGTGTTTAACAGCAATATTTGCATCAGTTTTAGTCAGTTTCCCTGACTGCTGGCTGTGGGGGGCGGAGGAGGGGGGGAGGGCGCAGTGTCCGCAGCGCAGTGAGTGTCGGAGCAGTGAATGACTGACCGTAACTTCAGGATTTCCGCGTTTAGAAGCGCATGCGCTACATCCTGAAGTTGCGGTTAGTTTCAGAGGGGTAAAAACAGCGAACGCTGTTAGTGCCCCATTATTACCCACCCCATATTCTGGCCCTAGAGTACGGCATCTGAAAATGGGTTCGATGCCTGGGCTATGCTGAGTTACCAGAGCTGAGCTAGGGCAGCAGTAGTGATGCTACACAGGGTCTCGAAACCCGTTTCCTCTTATCGCAATACCAAACCCCCACACGGGTTACGGCCTTGCTGCAGACCCAGAGACCGGCAAGTCTCTTTCATTACGCCCCCCTTCCCCTCTGTCCAGGGTCAAGAGGCGCGCACTCTCCATTGATGGTCCCCACCCCCCCATTTCAACCACGAGTTTAATGAGGATATAATCTTTAATTGTAAATGATTTGTTAAGTTAATTCAAATCTATGACAAATAATTTCAGAGAGAGATTTAACAGGAGAACAGATCTTAAGTTTTATAAACTGTGACCTTTCTGCATGCATCCCATGCCTAACCAATTTGATCATGTCTAACTAATTTGATTGAATTTTGAGAGGGGGTGCCTAGGTGTGTGGATGAGGGCAGTCCAGTTGATGTAGTCTACATGGACTTCAGTAAGGCTTTTGACAAAGTCCCACATGGGAGACTGGTCAAGAAGGTAAGAGCCCATGGAATCCTGGGCAATTTGGCACATTGGATCCAAAATTGGCTTAGTGGCAGGAGGCAGAGGGTGATGGTCGAAGGTTGTTTTTGTGACTGGAAGCCTGTGTCCAGTGGTGTACCGCAGGGATCGGTGCTGGGTCCCTTGCTGTTTGTAGTGTACATTAATGATTTAGATATGAATGTAGGAGGTATGATCAGTAAGGTATGATCAGTAAGTTCGCAGAGGACACGAAAATTGGTGGAGTGGTAAATAGCGAGGAGGGAAGCCTCAGGCTACAGGACGATATAGACGGGTTGGTTAGATGGGCAGAACAGTAGCAAATGGAATTTAACCCTGAAAAGTGTGAGGTGATGCATTTTGGGAGGACTAACAAGGCAAGGGAATACACAATGAATGGGAGGACCCTAGGAAGGACAGAGGATCAGAGGGACCTTGGTGTGCATGTACATAGATCCCTGAAGGCAACAGGACAGATAGATAAGGTGGTTAAAAAGGCATATGGGATACTTGCCTTCATTAGCCGAGGCATAGAATATAAGAGCAGGGAGGTTATGATGGAGCTGTACAAAACGCTAGTTAGGCCACAGCTGGAATACTGTGTGCAGTTCTGGTCGCCACACTATAGGAAGGATGTGATTGCATTGGAGAGGGTGCAGAGGAGATTCACCAGGATGTTACCTGGGCTGGAGCGCTTCAGCTATGAAGAGACACTGGACAGGCTGGGGTTGTTTTCCTTGGAGCAGAGAAGGCTGAGGGGCGACCTGATTGAGGTATACAAAATTATGAGGGGCATAGATAGGGTAGATAGAAAGGAACTTTTCCCCTTAGTAGAGGGGTCAATAACCAGGGGGCATAGTTTCAAGGTAAGAGGCAGGAGGTTTAGAGGGGATTTGAGGAAAAACTTTTTCACCCAGAGGGTGGTTGGAATCTGGAACTCACTGCCTGAAAGGGTGGTAGAGGCAGGAACCCTCACAACATTCAAGAAGCATTTAGATGAGCACTTGAAACGCCATAGCATACAAGGCTACGGACCAAGTGCTGGAAAATGGGATTAGAATAGACAGGGCTTGATGGCCGGCGCGGACACGATGGGCCTCTTTCTGTGCTGTATAAATCTATGACTCTATCCCAGTGGATGGCTTATTTTACATAATTGTATCTTACAGCAGTGTATCTGCATGTTTTTGCATTTTGTTATAATACGTACATTGTTTCCCGGTATGCTACTAGCTTTCCGGTTCCATTCACTTAACATAGCTTTGATACGTTGGGTTTGGCTTTTATGACCAGTTGCATTTTGTGCTTCTTGAACACATAGAAACATACAAGATAGGAGTAGGCCATTCGGCCCCTCGAGCCTGCTCCGCCATTCAATGAGATCATGGCTGATCATCCAAATTTAGTACCCTGTCCCTGCCTTCTCCCCATATCCCTTGATACAATCAATAAATTCCAGCCATTGGTGAAGGAAAGTAGCCTTCCTGGAAAAAGATTTGCTCACTTAATTTCGCTTTGCATTTCTCCAGTGGTCATAGGGAGCGGCTCTGGACAACACTGGCACATCCTTTTTTTTTTAAACTGCTGTTCGAGTCATGTCCCATAGGAACAGGAGGAGGCAATTCAGACCCTCGAGCCTGTACCGCCATTTAACTCCATACACCTGCCTTTTCCCCATATCCCTTAATACCTTTAGTTAACAGGAAGCTATCAGTCTCAGATTTAAAATTAACAATTGACCCAGCATCAATTGCCGTTTGCGGAAGAGAGTTCCAAACTTCTCCCACCCTTTGTGTGTAGAAGTGTTTCCTAATTTCACTCCTGAAAGGTCTGGCTCTAATTTTTAGACTATGCCCCCAACCAGCGAAAATAGTTTCTCTCTCTCTACCCTATCTGTTTCCCTTAATATCCTGAAAACTTTGATCAGATCAGCCCTTAACCTTCTAAATTCCAGGGAATACAACCCTAGTTTGTGTAATCTCTCCTCGTAATTTAACCCTTGGAGTCCAGGTATCATTCTGGTAAACCTACGCTGCACTCCCTCCAAGGCCAATATATCCTTCCTAAGGTGTGGTGCCCAGAACTGCTCACAGTGCTCCAGGTGTGGTCTAACCAGGGCTTTGTATAGCTGCAGCATAACTTCTACCCCCTTGTATTCCAGTCCTCCAGATATAAAGGCCAGCATATCCCGGATCCAGTCCCACCATTACTGGTTGTCCTATCACTTCTGGGGCCTTTCACATCCCGTTTCGAGCACGTAGGTAGTCAAAAATATTTTCAGGCCAGCAATACAGCACAGGTGTTTGTCAAGCCCTGCATGAGACCTAAAACCAGGTCTAAGCACTTTTTACACAACTTATTTTTATGATTTCTGTCTAAGGAGAGTGACATCCTTGTCCCGCACCTCTCCTTTTTACTTTTCAACCGGCAACCGAGTTCCAACCGATGCAGGGCGGCTCCGCACGAGGGGAAAGAAAAGGGTTGAAAGAAAGGTTCACTACTTCGGCCCAGGCAACGCGCGACTAACTCACTGATTTTCCCGTCTTCAACTCAGGTTTCAAGAAGTTCTACTTCCCTCGATTTTATTTAATAGTTAAAAGCAGTGAGTAGGCTACGTCTATGAATGTAGAAGCAATCAAAATAAAACTTGCCGAGATAAACCCACAAAAGCCAGTGATACGCAGAGGAACTCGCCCAACCATGTTGCAAATGGCATCCAACAGTGAGAACCTACGCATGCACAGTCTTTTATCGGAGACTATTTCAATCGTCTCAATACGCAGGGAAAACTACTGATGGGAAAACCAACTCACGGACCCCCTGAAATCTTCTCACGGACGCCCTATGGGACCGCGGACCCCTGGTTGAGAACCTCTGACCTAACCCACGCGTCCCAGCAGCAGCGTGACGAAGATTAATACAGTAGAAAATAAATCATGAGTTTTCAGGGTAGAATCGCGAGATCATGAGTTAGGCTAAATTTTCATTAAAAAATCGCGTGTCTCGCAATTCATTCGTGAGAGTTGGCAATACTGTATAATAATGCATAAAAAATGAAAGTCGAAGATGATGAAGAGGATAAAGACGAGGAAGATGAAGACGACATGGAAGAGGATGATGGAAGAGGAAGATGATGAGGAGGGTGAAGACGAGAGGAGGATGAGGATGATGAAGAGGATAAAGACGAGGAAGATGAAGACGACGTGGCAGAGGATGAAGACATGGAAGAGGATGATGAAGAGGAAGATGAGGAGGAGGGTGAAGACAGGAGGAGGGTGAGGATGAAGATAAAGACGAGAGGAGGATGAGGAAGGCGAGGAGCAGCTGGCGACCCCTGTAAAAAGTTCAGCAGCAAACTCCGCTCAAGTGTGGAGGCCGAGGCGGCTCCCGAACTAAACGGCGAAAAGCGCTGCCCAAACCCGGCCACCCTCCGACCCGGCACCCGGCAGGCCGCAGCCCCGGGGAGGAACTCCGGGCAAACGGCAGGGCGGCGGGCCTCTGTAACCAAGGCCGGGGGGCGGTGAGTGGGGGGGGGGGGCGGTGAGTGGGGGGGGGGGGCGGTTGTTATGGAGACCAGGCTAGGCCTCAGGCCCAAAACCCGCCCCGCGCTCGGGTAGAGCCCCCCGACCCTCCCCCCCAGGCTCTCCCCCGCACCGTCCCCCCGGCCCCTCTCCTGCCCACCCCGGGCCCGCATTCACCTTCCTCCAGCGGCTCCAGCGCCGAACCGAACGACACAAAATCCTCCTCCTCCTCGCCCGCCGCCATCTTGTCCAGGGGGCGTCACAAAAACCGGAGAAAAATAATTTAAAAATATCATCAAATAAATAATAGGCACTGTCGGAGGGGCAGTACCGAGTGAGCGCCGCACTGTCGGAGGGGCAGTACCGAGGGAGCGCTGCACTGTCGGAGGGGCAGTACCGAGTGAGCGCCGCACTGTCGGAGGGGCAGTACCGAGGGAGCGCCGCACTGTCGGAGAGTCGGTACCGAGGGAGCGCCGCACTGTCGGAGGGGCAGTACTGAGGGAGCGCTGCACTGTCGGAGGGGCTGTACTGAGGGAGTGCTGCACTGTCGGAGGGGCAGTACTGAGGGAGCGCTGCACTGTCGGAGGGGCTGTACTGAGGGAGTGCTGCACTGTCGGAGGGGCAGTACTGATGTAGTTGGGTTTTAGACCAAGAGAAATCGATTGCACCCCACGATCTGTACAGAAACCTGCTGACACGGAGGAATTCGAGCCCAAGCTCCCACCGACTCTCTTCTACGGTGAGATGCTAATTCCTGTAAATGCTGTTTACTGGGAATTTGTGGGATCTTGCTGTGCACCGTTTGGCTGCTGTGTTTCCTACATTACAACAGTGACTACACTTCAAAAATAAAGTACTTAGTTGGCTGTAAAGTGTTGTGTATGTACCTTTAAGAGAAGAGCTGATTTTATACTGCAGTACCGGCAGTGACCACACCTGTATAAAAAGCCCCAGCAGGCTTCTGTACTTCAGTCTTGAATTACTCTCTGTTCAGTAAATACCTGTTTTATTGTTCTCCTGCAGTCTGAGTATTATTGATCCTCGGACACTACATAAAGCGCTTTGGGACGTCCTGAGGTTGTGAAAGGTGCTGCAGAAATGCAAGTCTTTCTTATAGGTATTTTTGTGAGTTGTTCAGCCTGTGACCAGCTTTCCAATACGAGCTCGATAATCCTCATCATCTATCAGAATGGAATCTCCATTGAAGTCACAGAGAGTTAAATAGGGCGGGCTGCAAAAATGGGGTTAAAATGGGAGTCAATAGCGTCAGTTTCCTCGGGGCGGGGGGGGAGTTAAATTAAAATTATCCCAAGAATCTCAGTTTAACATCTCGTTTTGAATAGAGTGTTGAGGGCACAATCTACGTCCCTTCCCCTTCCACCTCTACCGTGTTTGCACCCACCTCTGCACCACCCACCTCTGACATGGGTAAGATCCCACCGTTGATCTGCAGCAGTCACAGCCAGTTATTTAAACCATCAGTTGATTCTGCTGAGGGAGTGGGATCCAGTCACTGCTCTCTAAGTTCATAAAGCTAATATTCTCACTGTCCTATCGATTCACAATAAAGTTCCTGATTTTTTTTTCTGAAATTCATGAATTCTGAAGTGCAAGGCCCTGAAAGGATTATCCTGTACTGCACCCTATGCCAAAAACTGTGTATGGAGCCACAGAATTCAAGTATTATAGGAAGGATGTGATTGCACTAGAGAGGGTGCAGAGGAGATTTACGAGGATGTTGCCTGGGGCTGGAGAATTTCAGCTATGAGGAAAGATTGGAGAGGCTGGGATTGTTTTCTTTGGAACAGAGGAGGCTGAGGGGAGATTTAATTGAGGTGTATAAAATTATGAGGGGCCGAGATAGAGTGGATAGGAAGGACCTATTTCCCTTAACAGAGAGGTCAATAACCAGGGGGCACAGATTTAAAGTAATTGGTTGGAAGTTTAGAGGGGATTTGAGGAGAAATGTTTTCACCCAGAGGGTGGTGGGGGTCTGGAACTCACTGCCTGAAAGGGTGGTCGAGGCAGAGACCCTCATCACATTTAAAAAGTACTTGGATATACACTTGAAGTGCCGAAACCTACAGGCTACGGACCAAGAGCTGGAAAGTGGGATTAGGGTGGAGAGCTCTTTGTCGGCCGGCGCGGACATGATGGGCCGAATGGCCTCCTTCTGTGCTGTAAATTTCTGTGATTCTAATTCATAGTAGTGAGGAAAGGTAGTGTAGTGATGATGTAATTGGACTAATAATCCAGAGAACATGAGTTAAAATCCCACCATGACAGTTTAAAATTTGAATTTTGTTTACAAAAGTCTGAATATAAACAGCTGCTGTCGGTAAAAGTGACCATGAAACTGTCGGATTGTCATAGAAACCCAACGGGTTCACTGATGTCCTTCAGGGAAGGAAACCTGCCGTCCTTACCCGGCCTGGCCTATACGTGACTCCAGTCCCACACCAACATGGCTACATCTTAGTGGTATCAAAACCTTACTCACGCCAAGTAGGCACGGGCAATAAATGCCGGTGTCAGGCGTGGCTCAGTGAGCAGCACTCTTGCCTCTGAGTCAGACGGTTGTGGGTTCACAGTCCCACTCCAGAGACTTCAACACAACAAATCTAGGCTGAAACTCTAGTACAGTACTGAGGGAGCGCTGCACTGTCGGAGGGGCAGTACTGAGGGTGCGCTGCACTGTCGGAGGGGCAGTACTGAGGGAGCGCTGCACTGTCGGAGGGGCAGTACTGAGGGAGCGCCACACTGTCGGAGGGGCAGTACTGAGGGAGCGCTGCACTGTCGGAGGGGCAGTACTGAGGGAGTGCTGCACTGTCGGAGTGGCAGTACTGAGGGAGCTCCGCACTGTCGGAGGGACAGTACTGAGGGAGCGCTGCACTGTCATAGGGGCAGTACTGAGGGAGCGCCACACTGTCGGAGGGGCAGTACTGAGGGAGCGCTGCACTGTCGGAGGGGCAGTACTGAGGGCGCGCTGCACTGTCGGAGGGGCAGTACTGAGGGAGCGCCGCACTGTCGGAGGTGCCGTCTTTCGGATGAGACATTAAACCGAGGCCCCGTCTGCTCAGGTGGACATAAAAGATCCCACGGCCACTATTTCGAAGAAGAGCAGGGGAGTTATCCCTGGTATCCTGGCCAATATTTATCCCTCAATCAACATCACTAAAACAGATTATCTGTTCAATATTACATTACTGTTTGTGGGACCTTGCTGTGCACAAATTGTTACAACAGTGACTACACTTCAAAAAGTACTTCATTGGCTGTAAAGCGCTTTGGGACGTCCAGAGGTGGTGACAGGCGCTATAGAAATGCAAGTCTTTCTTTCCTTCTTGCCATGAGGGCCCGCATCCGGAGAATTAAATGATAAAAAACAGGAAAATGTTTCAAAGTCCACACAGTGGCGCCAGTGCTCAGAAGGAAGCAGCCAGACCTCCCACAGTGTCAATATCAGTCTCTTTGTTAACTGACTCACTGCCCTTCGATTCTTCTTCTCAAATCTTCTCCCCTCCTACTGGATGGTGCGGACTCTCACTGGGGTACAGTTCCTGAAGGTGCTGACTCTCACTGGGGTACAGTTCCAGAAGGTGCTGACTCTCACTGGGGTACAGTTCCTGAAGGTGCTGACTCTCACTGGGGTACAGTTCCTGAAGGTGCTGACTCTCACTGGGGTACAGTTCCTGAAGGTGCTGACTCTCACTGGGGTACAGTTCCTGAAGGTGCGGACTCTCACTGGGGTACAGTTCCTGAAGGTGCGGACTCTCACTGGGGTACAGTTCCTGAAGGTGCTGACTCTCACTGGGGTACAGTTCCTGAAGGTGCTGACTCTCACTAGGGTGCAGTTCCTGAAGGTGCTGACTCTCACTGGGGTACAGTTCCTGAAGGTGCTGACTCTCACTGGGGTACAGTTCCTGAAGGTGCGGACTCTCACTGGGGTACAGTTCCTGAAGGCGCTGACTCTCACTGGGGTACAGTTCCTGAAGGTGCTGACTCTCACTGGGGTACAGTTCCTGAAGGTGCTGACTCTCACTGGGGTACAGTTCCTGAAGGTGCTGACTCTCACTGGGGTACAGTTCCTGAAGGTGCTGACTCTCACTGGGGTTCAGTTCCTGAAGGTGCTGACTCTCACTGGGGTACAGTTCCTGAAGGTGCTGACTCTCACTGGGGTACATTTCCTGAAGGTGTTGACTCTCACTGGGGTACAGTTGCTGAAGGTACTGACTCTCACTGGGGTACAGTTCCTGAAGGTGCTGACTCTCACTGGGGTACAGTTCCTGAAGGTGCTGACTCTCCCTGGGGTACAGTTCCTGAAGGTGCTGACTCTCACTGGGGTACAGTTCTTGAAGGTGCTGACTCTCACTGGGGTACAGTTCCTGAAGGTGCTGACTCTCACTTGGGTACAGTTCCTGAAGGTGCTGACTCTCACTGAGGTACAGTTCCTGAAGGTGCTGACTCTCACTGGGGCTCAGTTCCTGAAGGTGCTGACTCTCACTGGGGTACAGTTCCTGAAAGTTGTATCCGTGTGTTAATAGAGACACTGAAGGCAGGAGTTGGTTTCACAGGTGTTTACTGAACAAAGTCTGGAGGTGAACTAACTGATACAACACAATATACAGGCTTATATAGCCCGAGTGGCCATTACTGGCATTACAGTACACAGGGGGCTCTTAAAGGCACATACACTACAATTCCTCCCCTTTTAGCCAACCAGTACATAATATTTTATAAGTAATCATTAATTACATGTTACAAGAACAATAATCTACACATTGCTGCAGTTAATCAATTATAAGTCAGTCTCTCTGGAGGCTTCCTGACTCGGTCCGGATAATGCCTCGGTGGTGTAGTAGGTTCTTTTGGCAAGGTCGATTCGGCTGGAATGCCAGTGTCGGGTTCATCTGGTTCCAGTATCACCGGATCGGAGGTAGATACTATGGGTATCTCTACTTCATCATTAGGCGTATAGAGTTGTGGTGTAGGTTGTCCCTTTTTGGATGACTCTATGATCTGGTCAGCGTGGCGCCTTATTATGCTTTCTCCAATGTCCACGGTATACATCAGCGGTCCTAGTCATGTGCAAATAGTTCCAGGCTGCCATTTCTCGGTACGGTAGTCCCGGGCCAAAACTTGTTGACCTATCTGGAAGGTTCTAGTTGGCCTTTCATTCATGCCTTGAAATTGCCGGTTCTCCACGTCCCTTCTGAAGTTTGGCTTGATCAAATCCAGCCGGCATCTTAGGCTTCTATTGAAGAACATCATGGCGGGAGTTTGGTTTGTAACCATATGTGTTGCATTCCTGTATGCAAACAAGAAGTTATCTACCTTATGCTGAAGTTTTATGTCTTCATTACCCATGGCCTTTATGGCCTTCTTGAAGGTCTGGACAAACCTTTCAGCCAATCCATTGGTGGCGGGATGGTATGGGGCAGACGTGTAGTGCTTAACCCCATTGTTTTTTAAGAACTTCCTGAATTCTTTGGACACAAATTGCGGTCCATTATCAGAACAGATCTGTTCAGGCAGCCCATTCCTGGCAAATATGGTCCTTAATACTGTGATGGTTTTTTCCGTGGTGGTGGAGGACATCTTTATTACCTCCGGCCACTTGGAGTGTGCATTTACCGCGATTAAGAACATTGAGTCCATAAATGGACCAGCAAAGTCAATGTGTACCCTTTGCCATGGAGATGAGGGCCACTCCCATGGATGTAGAGGGGCTTGTGGTGCAGCGTTTTGGACCTTCTGGCATCCTAGGCAGCTCTTGGTCATTTCTTCGATGTCTCCATCGATACCTGGCCACCATACAAACGCCCTGGCTAGGTTCTTCATTTTCACTCCACCCCGATGCCCCTCGTGAAGCTCCTTTAGCACTTTATCCTGGAGTTTGGGTGGAATCACCACTCTGGATCCACACATCAAGGTTCCTCGGCACACTGACAGCTGTTCTCTTCTTTGCGAGAATGCTGGCAACAGTGGTTCGCCATGTGCTGGCCATCCCTTCACCGTTAAATCGTAGACGCGTGAGAGAGTCTGGTCATTTCTCGTTTCCCTTTCAATGGCAGAATTTGTTACTGGTAGACATTCGACTATGGTAGAGTGGAACATCTCCACTGGGTCTACTGTAGGTGCCTCTTCTACCGTTGGCAACGGTAGGCGCGATAAACCGTCAGCATTCCCATGCTGTTTTGATCCTTTGTATTCTATGTCATATTGGTGTGCCCCTAGAAAAAGGGACCACCTCTGTAGCCTTTGCGCTGTCATAATGGGAACACCCTTTTTAGGGTTGAATATGGAGATGAGGGGTTGATGGTCAGTCAACAAGGTAAATTTTTGTCCGTGTATTTTTTTTGTCCAGATCGGCATACCCGTGCAATGTGTCCAATCTTTCCGCATTGCCTGCATGCTTTGTCCTTGAACCAGCAGTCCCTCTTGTCATGGGTGGATCTGCCGCAGCGATAACATCTCTCGAAACCCTGTGTCATTTCATGGGTGCCGAAGTCCTGTGTCTTTTGCTGTATCTCTGCAGCTCCTCTTGCGGCTGCTTCGTATGATACAGCCATACTGAAAGCCTTGTCCAGTGTCAAATCTTTCTCAGAAAGCAGCCTTTTCTGTGTTCCTTCACTTAGGAGACCGCAGACGAATTTGTCTCGAAGAGAATCTGCCAGTCCTGCCCCGAATTGGCAGTGCTTTGACAGCTTCCTTAATTCGGTGAGGTAATCAGCATTACTTTCATTCTTGTGCTGATTCCTCTTGAAGAATTTGAATCGTTCTGCTATCAGCAGCGGTGTTGGGTTTAAGTGCTCCTGTAGGGTATCAACAATTTCCTTAAAATTCTTGTCCTTTGGTTTGGCTGGAGTGATTAAGTTTCGTAACAGCCCGTATGTCTTTGCGCCCATTAGATTTAGAAGTACTGACGCCTTTTTATCATTTTCTATTCCATTTGCTGTACAATATACCTCCACTCATTCCACATATGTGGTCCAATCCTCTATATCGTTATCAAAAGCATCAATATTGCCAGCCTTAGGCATCCTGGAAAAAAATGGCGCTTCCCGCGCTTTTCTTTCTTTCCTGCAGAAAAGTTATGGCGCTTCCCGCCGCCGCTGCTGCTGCTGACAACGCTGTTTTCCGCGTTTTTTTTATTTAAAATTTTTTTTTAATTTACAGGTGGAGACTCGTTCCGGCCGGACTCTCTGGGACTTTTCCCCCCCTCTGCTAGGTCCGAATGCCGACCTGCTTTGCAGCGCCGCCCGTCTCCCGAGTGCTCTCCCCCGTCTGTTTCTGCTTGCCTCCGCCTTCGCTGCTTGGCCTCGCCGCAGAGCCAGCCGATGGAGCCCCAGCCCACCCAGGAAGGATTATTGCAGTACCTGCCACCAGCTCGGCTAGCTGGTGAAAACACAGTTTTTTTTTCTTGCTTTTCTTCGACTTTGGACGTCTGAGGAATCGATGTCCTTGAGGTGCTGCCGAATTGCAGGTAAGTCCGTTTCCAATTCGTCGCCACTGTTGCATCCGTGTGTTAATAGAGACACTGAAGGCAGGAGTTGGTTTCACAGGTGTTTACTGAACAATGTCTGGAGGTGAACTAACTGATACAACACAATATACAGGCTTATATAGCCCGAGTGGCCATTACCGGCATTACAGTACACAGGGGGCTCTTAAAGGCACATACACTACACTGAAGGTGCTGACTCTCACTGGGGTACAGGTCCTGAAGGTGCTGACTCTCACTGGGGTACAGTTCCTGAAGGTGCTGACTCTCACTGGGGTACAGTTCCTGAAGGTGCTGACTCTCACTGGGGTACAGTTCCTGAAGGTGCTGACTCTCACTGGGGTACAGTTCCTGAAGGTGCTGACTCTCACTGGGGTACAGTTCCAGAAGGTGCTGACTCTCCCTGGGGTACAGTTCCTGAAGGTGCTGACTCTCACTGGTGTACAGTTCCTGAAGGTGCTGACTCTCACTGGGGTACAGTTGCTGAAGGTGCTGACTCTCACTGGGGTTCAGTTCCTGAAGGTGCTGACTCTCACTGGGGTACAGTTCCTGAAGGTGCTGACTCTCACTGGGGTACAGTTCCTGAAGGCGCTGACTCTCACTGGGGTACAGTTCCTGAAGGTGCTGACTCTCACTGGGGTACAGTACCTGAAGGTGCTGACTCTCACTGGGGTACAGTTCCTGAAGGTGCTGACTCTCATTGGGGTACAGTTCCTCAAGGTGCTGACTCTCACTGGGGTACAGTTCCTGAAGGTGCTGACTCTCACTGGGGTACAGTTCCTGAAGGTGCTGACTCTCACTGGGGTTCAGTTCCTGAAGGTGCTGACTCTCACTGGGGTACAGTTCCTGAAGGTGCTGACTCTCACTGGGGTACAGTTCCTGAAGGTGCTGACTCTCCCTGGGGTACAGTTGCTGAAGGTGCTGACTCTCACTGGGGTACAGTTCCTGAGGGTGCTGACTCTCACTGGGGTACAGTTGCTGAAGGTGCTGACTCTCACTGGGGTAAAGTTCCTGAAGGTGCTGACTCTCACTGGGGTGCAGTTCCTGAAGGTGCTGACTCTCACTGGGGTAAAGTTCCTGAAGGTGCTGACTCTCACTGGGGTACAGTTGCTGAAGGTGCTGACTCTCACTGGGGTACAATTCCTGAAGGTGCTGACTCTCACTGGGGTACAGTTCCTGAAGGTGCTGACTCTCACTGGGGTACAGTTCCTGAGGGTGCTGACTCTCACTGGGGTACAGTTGCTGAAGGTGCTGACTCTCACTGGGGTAAAGTTCCTGAAGGTGCTGACTCTCACTGGGGTGCAGTTCCTGAAGGTGCTGACTCTCACTGGGGTACAGTTCCTGAAGGTGCTGACTCTCTCTGGGGTACAGTTCCTGAAGGTGCTGACTCTCACTGGGGTTCAGTTCCTGAAGGTGCTGACTCTCACTGGGGTACAGTTCCTGAAGGTGCTGACTCTCACTGGGGTACTGTTCCTGAAGGTGCTGACTCTAACTGGGGTACAGTTCCTGAAGGTGCTGACTCTCACTGGGGTACACTTCCTGAAGGTGCTGACTCTCACTGGGGTTCAGTTCCTGAACGTGCTGACTCTCACTGGGGTTCAGTTCCTGAAGGTGCTGACTCTCACTGGGGTACAGTCCCTGAAGGTGCTGACTCTCACTGGGGTACAGTTCCTGAAGGTGCTGACTCTCACTGGGGTACAGTCCCTGAAGGTGCTGACTCTCACTGGGGTAAAGTTCCTGAAGGTGCTGACTCTCACTGGGGTACAGTTCCTGAAGGTGCTGACTCTCACTGGGGTACAGTTCCTGAAGGTGCTGACTCTCACTGGTGTACAGTTCCTGAAGGTGCTGACTCTCACTGGGGTACAGTTCCTGAAGGTGCTGACTCTCACTGGGGTACAGTACCTGAAGGTGCTGACTCTCACTGGGGTACAGTTCCTGAAGGTGCTGACTCTCATTGGGGTACAGTTCCTGAAGGTGCTGACTCTCACTGGGGTACAGCTCCTGAAGGTGCTGACTCTCACTGGGGTGCAGTTCCTGAAGGTGCTGACTCTCACTGGGGTACAGTTCCTGAAGGTGCTGACTCTCACTGGGGTACAGTTCCTGAAGGTGCTGACTCTCACTGGGGTACAGTTCCTGAAGGTGCTAACTCTCACTGGGGTACAGTTCCTGAAGGTGCTGACTCTCACTGGGGTTCAGTTCCTGAAGGTGCTGACTCTCACTGGGGTACAGTTCCTGAAGGTGCTGACTCTCACTGGGGTACAGTTCCTGAAGGTGCCGACTCTCACTGGTGTACAGTTCCAGAAGGTGCTGACTCTCACTGGGGTACAGTTCCAGAAGGTGCTGACTCTCCCTGGGGTACAGTTCCTGAAGGTGCTGACTCTCACTGGGGTACAGTTCCTGAAGGTGCTGACTCTCACTGGGGTACAGTTCCTGAGGGTGCTGACTCTCACTGGGGTACAGTTGCTGAAGGTGCTGACTCTCACTGGGGTGCAGTTCCTGAAGGTGCTGACTCTCACTGGGGTTCAGTTCCTGAAGTTGCTGACTCTCACTGGGGTACAGTTCCTGAAGGTGCCGACTCTCACTGGTGTACAGATCCAGAAGGTGCTGACTCTCACTGGGGTACAGTTCCAGAAGGTGCTGACTCTCCCTGGGGTACAGTTCCTGAAGGTGCTGACTCTCACTGGGGTGCAGTTCCTGAAGGTGCTGACTCTCACTGGGGTTCAGTTCCTGAAGGTGCTGACTCTCACTGGGGTACAGTTCCTGAAGGTGCCGACTCTCACTGGTGTACAGATCCAGAAGGTGCTGACTCTCACTGGGGTACAGTTCCAGAAGGTGCTGACTCTCCCTGGGGTACAGTTCCTGAAGGTGCTGACTCTCACTGGGGTTCAGTTCCTGAAGGTGCTGACTCTCACTAGGGTTCAGTTCCTGAAGGTGCTGATTCTCCCTGGGGTACAGTTCCTGAAGGTGCTGACTCTCTCTGGGGTACATGTAGTGTCCATGTGTTGATAAAGACACTGAAGACAGGAGTTGGTTCATAGGTGTTTACTAAGGAAAGTCTTGGGGGGGTTCTAACGGATATACACAATATACAGGCTTATATAGCCCGAGTGGCAATTACCGGCATTGCAGCACACCTGGGGCTCTTAAAGGCACATACACTACAATTCTTCCCCTTTTAGCTAACCAGTACATCATATTTTAAGTAATTATTAATTACATGTTATAAGAAAAATAATATACACATTGCTGTAGTTAATTAATTATAAGTCAGTCTCTCAGGAGGCTTCCTGACTTGGTCCGGATAACACCTCGGGGGTGTAGTAGTTTCTGGTGGTGTAGTAGGTTCTTCTGGCAAGGCTGATTCGGCTTGAATGCCAGTGTTGGGTTCATCGGGTTCCAGTATCACCGGATCGGAGGTAGATATGGGTATCTCTACTTCATCGTTAGACGTATAGAGTTGTGGTGTAGGTTGTCCCTTTTCGGATGACTTTATGATTTGGTCAGCATGGCGCCTTATTATGCTTTCTCCGATGTCCACGGTATACATCAGTGGTCCTAGTCGTGTGCAGATAGTTCCAGGCTGCCATTTCTCGGTACGGTAGTCCCGGGCCAAAACTTGTTGACCTATCTGGAAGGTTCTAGTTGGCCTTTCATTCATGCCTTGAAACTGCCGGTTCACCACGTCCCTTCTGATGTTGGGCTTGACCAAATCCAGCCGGCATCTTTGGTTTCTATTGAAGAACATCATGGCGGGAGTTTGGTTGGTAATCATATGTGTTGCATTCCTGTATGCGAATAAGAAGTTATCCACCTTGTGCTGAAGTTTTATGTCTTCATTACCCATGGCCTTTATGGCCTTCTTGAAGGTCTGGACAAACCTTTCAGCCAATCCATTGGTGGCGGGATGGTATGGGGCAGACGTGTAGTGCTTAACCCCATTGTTTTTTAAGAACTTTCTGAATTCTTCGGACACAAATTGCGGTCCATTATCAGAACATATCTGTTCCGGCAGTCCATTCCTGGCAAATATGGTCCTTAATACTGTGATGGTTTTTTCCGTGGTGGTGGAGGACGTCTTTATTACCTCCGGCCACTTGGAGTGTGCATCAACCGCGATTAAGAACATTGAGTCCATAAATGGACCAGCAAAGTCGATGTGTACCCTTTGCCATGGAGATGAGGGCCACTCCCATGGATGTAGAGGGGCTTGTGGTGGAGCGTTTTGGACCTTCTGGCACCCTAGGCAGCTCTTGGTCATTTCTTCGATGTCTCCATCGATACCTGGCCACCATACAAACGCCCTAGCTAGGTTCTTCATTTTCACTCCACCCAGATGCCCCTCGTGAAGCTCCTTTAGCACTTTATCCTGGAGTTTGGGTGGAATCACCACTCTGGATCCACACATCAAGGTTCCTCGGCACACTGACAGCTGTTCTCTTCTTTGCGAGAATGCTGGCAACAGTGGTTCGCCATGTGCTGGCCATCCCTTCACTGTTAAATCGTAGACCCGTGAGAGAGTCGGGTCATTTCCCGTCTCCCTTTCAATGGCAGAATTTGTTACTGGTAGACATTCCACTATGGTAGAGTGGAACATCTCTACTGGGTCTACTGTAGGTGCCTCTTCTACCGTTGGCAACGGTAGGCGCGATAAACCGTCAGCATTCCCATGCTGTTTTGATCCTTTGTATTCTATGTTATATTGGTGTGCCCCTAGAAAAAGGGACCTTTGCACTGTCATAATGGGAACACCCTTTTTAGGGTTGAATATGGAGATGAGGGGTTGATGGTCAGTCAACAAGGTAAATTTTTGTCCGTGTAGGTAATGGTTGAATTTCTTCACTCCCCATACCAGGCTGAGTGCTTCCCTGTCGATTTGGGCATAGTTACGCTCAGCTGAGTTTAATGAGCGTGACGCAAAAGCTATCGGCCGTTCTGAGCCATCAGGGAATTTATGGGATAATACTGCTCCTATGCCGTAAGGGGATGCATCGCACGCCAGTCTGATTGGCAGTGATGGGTTGTAATGAGCCAAAACTTCTTCGGATATGATTAAGTCTTTGCATTTATGGAAGGCACGTTTACAGTCTTCGTTCCATTTCCAAATCACTCCTGTTTGTAGAAGTTCATTAAGAGGGTGTAGAAGAGTTGATAAGTTCGGTAAAAATTTATGATAGTAATTTATTAATCCCAGGAACGACCTTAATTGTGAAACATTTTCAGGTGCTGGGGCTTTTATGACCGCTTCAATTTTTTCAGGTGACTTATGCAACCCTTCATTATTAATTATGTGGCCACAATATGATATCTGATTTTGGAAAAATTCGCACTTGGGGCGATTTGCTCGTAGGCCCCGTTCTTTCAGCCTAGTGAGCACCTGCTCCAAATTGGCAAGGTGCTCGTTGTCGTTTTCTCCTGTTACAAGGATGTCGTCTAGGTAGCATTGAGTCCCCGGAATCCCTTGCAGGACTTGCTCCATAGCTCTTTGCCAGATAGCTGGAGCTGATGCTACTCCAAAAACCAGTTGATTGTACTGGTACAGGCCTTTGTGCGTGTTTATCGTGAGATACTTTTTAGAGGCCTCCTCAACCTCCATCTGTAGATATGCCTGTGCCAAGTCAATTTTGGTGAAACGTTTCCCTCCGGATGGTGAGGCGAAAATATCTTCTATCCTCGGAAGAGGATACTGTAGTGTGTGAAGGACCGGGTTTACAGTCACCTTGAAGTCTCCACAGATGCAAATTTTTCTTTGTTCTTCAGATTTATCATTATTCAATGCTTTTTTCATGACTGGAACGATGGGTGTTGCCCACTCGCTCCAATCTATTTTGGATAATACGCCTGCTTTTTCCAAATTCTCCAGCTCTGCCTCGACTGCTGGACGTATTGCGTATGGCACCGGTCTTGCCTTAAAAAATTTGGGAATTGCTGCATCTTCCACTTTTATTGAGGCGGTGATGCCTTTCAAGGTTCCTAGTTTCTCTTGAAACACTTCTTTGGCGTTGGCCAAGATGTCTTTTAATCGTTCAGGTATGATGTCATCATTGTTTTTTTTCTTACTGGTCACCGTCAGTGCCTGAATGGAGTGCCAGTCTAAACGTATCTTTCTGATCCATTCACGTCCCAACAACGGTGGACCACCATCTTGTAGAATATATAAATACAACTTTTGTATTTCTTTGCCGTTGTATACAACAGGCACCCTTATTTTTCCTTTGGGGTATACTTTCTGCCCCGTATATGTTTTTAAGATAATGGATGTGTCTTTTAGAGGTATGTGCAAAAATAGCCTCTCGTAATCCCGTCGATTTATTACGGTTAGAGCTGATCCTGTATCTAGCTCCATTTTAACTGGGGACCCTGCTATCGTGAGGGTAACCCAAATGGTTTGGTAATCATCTTTGGCAAGTACATTATGTAATTTGAGACAGCTTAGTCTCTTGTTTTCGGAGTCGCTATCGCTCTTCTGGTCTTCGGAGCTACTGTCCGTCATCATTTGTACCTTCCTGTGCTTTTCTTTATTGATTTTTTTTTTCTGTCTGTGGATTTATTTTGTCCAGATCGGCATACCCGTGCAATGTGTCCAATCTTTCCGCATTGCCTGCATGCTTTGTCCTTGAACCAGCAGTCCCTCTGGTTATGGGTGGATCTGCCGCGGCGATAACATCTTTCAAAACCCTGTGTCATTTCATGGGTGCCGAAGTCCTGTGTCTTTTGTTGTATCTCTGCAGCTCCTCTTGCTGCTGCTTCATATGATACAGCCATACTGAAAGCTTTGTCCAATGTTAAATCTTTTTCAGAAAGCAGCTTTTTTTGTGTTCCTTCACTTAAGAGATCGCAAACGAATTTGTCTCAAAGATAATCTGATAGTCCTGCCCCGAATTGGCAGTACTTTGATAGCTTTCTTAATTCGGTTAGGTAATCAGCGTTACTTTCATTCTTGTGTTGATTTCTCTTGAAGAATTTGAATCGTTCCGCTATCAGCAGCGGTGTTGGGTTTAAGTGCTCCTGCAGGGTATCAACAATTTCTTTAAAATTCTTGTCCTTTGGTTTGGCTGGAGCGATTAAATTTCGTAACAGCCCGTATGCCTTTGCGCCCATTAGGTTCAGCAGTACTGAAGCTTTTTTTTCATCTTCTATTCCATTTGCAGTGCAATATACCTCTGCTCTTTCCACGTATGTGGTCCAATCCTCTATTTCGCTATCAAAAGCATCAATATTGCCAGACTTAGGCATTTCAGAAAAGATATGGCGCTTCCCGCGCTTTTCTTTCTTTTCTGCAGCAAACATATGGCGCTTCCCGCGCTTTCCTGCTGCTGCTGCCGATGACAACGCTGTTTACCGCGGTTTCCGTTCTTTAAAAAAAAAAATATTTACTGTTGGAGACTCGTTCCCGCCGGACTTTCTTTCCAGGTCTGAACGCTGACCTGCTTGCCGCACCGGCCGTCTCCCGAGTGCTCCCTCCCAATCTGTTATTGCTTGCCTCCGATTTCGCTGCCTGTCTCAGCTGTAGAGCCAGCCGCTGGAGCCCCAGCCTGACACCCAGGAAGGATTAGCGCAGTACCTGCCACCAGCTTGGCCAGCTGGTGAAACCACAGCCTCTCTCACTTTCTTGAGTCTTCTGGACGCCCGAGGAATCGATGTCCTTGAGGTGCTGCCGAATTGCAGGTAAGTCCGTTTCCACTTCGTCGCCACTGTAGTGTCCGTGTGTTGATAAAGACACTGAAGACAGGAGTTGGTTCATAGGTGTTTACTAAGCAAAGTCTGGGGGGGGTTCTAACGGATGTACACAATATACAGGCTTATATAGCCCGAGTGGCAATTACCGGCATTACAGCACACCTGGGGCTCTTAAAGGCACACTACAGTACAGATCCTGAAGGTGCTGACTCTCTCGAGGTAAAGCTCCCTCAGTACTGCCCCTCCGACAGTGCAGCACTCCCTCAGTACTGCCCCTCTGACAGTGCAGCACTCCCTCAGAACTGCCCCTCCGACAGTGCAGCGCTCCCTCAGTACCTTCCTTCCGACAGTTCAGCACTCCCTCAGTACAGCCCCTCCGACAGTGCAGCTCTCCCTCAGTACTGCCCCTCCGACAGTGCAGCGCTCCCTCAGTACTGCCCCTCCGACAGTGCAGCACTCCCTCAGTACTGCCCCTCCGACAGTGCCGCGCTCCCTCAGTACTGCCCCTCCGACAGTGCGGCGCTCCCTCAGTACTGCCCCTCCGACAGTGCGGCGCTCCCTCAGTACTGCAGTCAGAGCATCAGCCTGGATTATGAGCGCGAGTCTCTACAATGGGGATTGCACCCACGACCTCCTGATTCAGAGATGACATTCTAACAAAGCTGACAAACCAGACGTCCCAAAGTGCTTCACAGCCACTGACGTACTTTTGAAGTGTCGTCACTGTTGTAATAAAGTCAGAGAATCAGAGAAAGGTTACAGCACAGAAGGAGGCCATTCGGCCCGTCGAGCCCGTGCTGGCTCTCTGCCGAGCACTCCAGCTGGTCCCACTCCCTGCCCTTTCCCCGTTGCCCTGCAAATTTTTTTCCTTCAGATAATTATCCAATTGCCTTTTGAAAGCCATGATTGAATCTGCCTCCACCTCCCTTTCAGGCAGTGAATCCCAGATCCTAAAAATGTTTTTCCTCATGTCACCTTTGATTCTTTTGCCAATCACCTTAAATCTGTGTCCTCTGGTTCTCGACCCTTCCACCAATGGGAACAGGTTCTCTCTATCTACTCTGTCTCGACCCCTCGTGATGATTTAGGATACGTGGCAGTCTATTTGCGCACAGCAAGCTCCCACAAACAGCAATATGATAATGACCAAATAATCTGTTTTAGTGATGGTGGTTGAGGGATGAATGTTGTCTGTTGTAGCATTCTCCATTTGCAGGTTGCGTGTGTCTGTTGGGTTTCACAGTTTCTGAATCTGCATATTTCAACCTGGGGCCACTTGCCTGTGTCTCACCCAACATCAGGAAGAGGAGGAGTCCATTCAGCCCCTCAAGCCTGCTCCACCATTCAATCAGATCATAGCCGATGTATCCTGGTCTCAGTCGGGTCTGTCTGCAACATGGACTCTGCCCAGTTTATTTAATAAGAACATAAGAAATAGGAGCAGGAGTCGGCCACTTGGCCCCTCGAGCCTGCTCCGCCATTCAGTAAGATCAGGGCTGATCTTGGGCTCAAAGCCACTTCCCTGCCCGCTCCCCATAACCCTTCACTCCCTTATCTTGCAAAAAATTGTCTATCTCCACCTTAAACGTATTTAATGACCCAGCCTCCACAGCTCTCTGGGGCAGAGAATTCCACAGATTTACGGCCCTCTGAGAGAAGAAGTTCCTCCTCCTCTCAGTTCTAAAAGGGCCATGGTGTGGAGATGCCGGAGTTGGACTGGGGTGGACAAATGTAAGAAGTCACACAACACCAGGTTATAGTCCAACAGCTTTATTTGAAATCACAAGCTTTCGGAGCGCTGCTCCTTCGTCAGGTGAAGTGGAGGAATGCATAAAGACACAGCTTATATAGTCAGAGAATCATGTCAGATGTTTACAGGTAATCTTTCTAACTGCCATTTATCACACCTTGGTAGAGAGATAATCACAGCAATCAAAGGTGTGAACGGTGTCCAAACAGGTCAGTCAGGAAAACATTACATCAAAGAACAATGAGGTGGGGTCACAAGGGGTCAAATATTGCAGATGCTGGGGTCTGTATGAAAAACAAAAAAACAGACAAAAAACATTTTTTTTTTTGCTGGAAATCACAGCAGGTCCGGCCGCATCTGTGTAGAGAGAACAAGCCAATGTCGACTCGAGTCTGGATGACCCTGCGTCAGGTGGGGTTACATGTAGCGTGACATGAACCCAAGATCTCGGTTGGGGCCGTCCTCATGGGTGCGGAACTTGGCTATCAGTTTCTGCTCGACGATTTTGCGTTGTCGTGTGTCTCGAAGGCCGCCTTGGAGAATGCTTACCCGAAGATCGGAGGCTGAATGTCCTTGACTGCTGAAGTGTTCCCCGACTGGGAGGGAACAGTCGGGGAACACTTCAGCAGTCAAGGACATTCCTCCACTTCACCTGACGAAGGAGCAGCGCTCCGAAAGCTTGTGATTTCAAATAAAGCTGTTGGACTATAACCTGGTATTGTGTGACTTCTTACATTTCTAAAAGGGCGACCCTTTATTCTGAGACTGTGCCCCGAGTTCTAGATTTCCCCACGAGGGGAAACATCCTCTCTGCATCTACCCTGTCGAGCCCCCTCAGTATCTTATGTTTCGATAAGATCACCTCTCATTCTTCTAAATTCCAATGAGTATAGGCCCAACCTGCTCAACCTTTCCTCATAAGTCAACCCCTTCATCTCTGGAATTAACCGAGTGAATCGTCTCTGAACTGCCTCCAATGCAAGTATATCCTTCCTTAAATAAGGAGACCAAAACTGTACGCAGTACTCCAGGTGTGGTCTCACCAATACCCTGTACAGTTGTAGCAGGACTTCCCTGCTTTTATACTCCAACCCCCTCGAAATAAAGGCCAACATTCCATTTGCCTTTTTGATTACTTGCTGTACCTGCATGCTAACTTTTTGTGTTTCATGCACAAGGACCCCCAAGTCCCTCTGAACTGTAGCATTTTGTAAACTCTCTCCATTTAAATAATAATTTGCTTTTTTATTTTTCCTGCCAAAGTGGATAACCTTGCACTTTCCCACATTATACTCCATCTGCCAAATGTTTGCCCACTCACTTAGCCTGTCTATATCCCTTTCCAGGTTCTTTGAGTCCTCTGCATAACTTGTTTTCCCACCCATCTTTGTATCATCCGCAAACTTGGCTACATTACACTCGGTCCCTTCATCCAAGTCATTAATGTAGATTGTAAATAGTTGAGGCCCCAGCACCGATCCCTGTGGCACCCCACCAGTTACCGTTTGCCAACCAGAAAATGACCCATTAACCCAACTCTCTGCTTTCTGTTAGTTAGCCAATTCTCTATCCATGCTAATATATTATCCTAATTCCGTGAGCTCTTATCTTATGCAGTAACCTTTTATGTGGCACCTTATCGAATGCCTTCTGGAAATCCAAATACACCACATCCACTGGTTCACCTTTGTCCACCCTGCTCGTTACCTCCTCAAAGAACTCCAGCAAGTTTGTTAAACATGATTTCCCTTTCATAAAACCATGCTGACTCTGCTTGACTGCATTATGATTTTCCAAATGCCCTGCTACTGCTTCCTTAATGAAGGACTCCAGCATTTTCCCAACAACAGATGTTAGGCTAACTGGTCTATAGTTTCCTGCTTTCTGTCTTCCTCCTTTCTTAAATAGGGATGTTACATTTGTGGTTTTCCAATCCGCTGGGACCTCTCCAGAGTCCAGGGAATTTTGGTATATTGCAACCAATGCCGCCACTTCTTTTAAGACCCTGGAATGCAGGCCATCTGGTCCAGGGGACTTGTCATCTTTTAGTCTCATTATTTTACCAAGTACTATTTTCTTAGCGATAGTGATTGTCTTTAGTTCCCCCCTCCCTGTGGCCCCTTGGTTATCCATTATTGGGATGTTGTTAGTGTCTTCTACCATGAAGACAAATACAAAATATTTGTTCAGACTCTGCCATTTCCCCGTTCCCCATTATTAATTCCCCAGTCTCATCCTCTAAGAGACCAATGTTTACTTTAGCTACCCTCTTCCTTTTTATATACCTGTAGAAGCTCTTACTATCTGTTTTAATATTTCTTGCCAGTTTACTCTCATAATTCATCTCTCTCTTTATTATTTTTTTAGTCATCCTTTGCTGGTTTTTAAAAATTTCCCAATCCTCTGGCCTACCACTAATCTTGGCAACATTAAATGCCTTCGTTTTCAATTTGATACCATCCTTTACTTCCTTAGTTAGCCACGGATGGTGCTCCTTTCTCTTAAAATCTTTCTTTCTCACTGGAATATATTTTTGTTGAGAGTTATGAAATATCTCCTTAAATGTCCGCAACTGCATTTCCACTGTCTTACCCTTTAATTTATTTTTCCAGTTCACTTTAGCCAGTTCTGTCCTCATGCCACTGTAATTGCCTTTGTTTAAGATCAGGACGTTGGTTTGAGATACAACTTTCTCACCCGCCAACTGAATTTGAAATTCAACCATGCTAAGATCACTCTTTCCTAGAGGATCCTTTAGTATGAAATCATCATTTATTAATTCTGTCTCATTACATAGTACCAGATCCAAGATAGCCTGCTCCCTGGTTGGTTCCAGTACATACTATTCTAGGAAACCATCCTGGATGCACTCTATGAACTCCTCCTCAAGGCTACCATGGCCAATTTGATTTGTCCAATCAATATGGAGATTAAAATCACCCATGATTATTACCGTACCTTTTTTACAGGCCTCCATTATTTGTTGATTTATACTCTGTCCAACAGTATTGCTACTGTTCGGGGGCCTGTAGACTACGCCCACCAGAGACTTTTTCCCTATTATTTTTTATCTCCACCCAAACCGATTCTACATCTTGATCTTCTGAGCCAATATCACTTCTCACCACTGCACCGATCCCATCCTTTACCAACAAAGCCACCCCACCTCCCTTTCCTTTCTGTCTATCCTTCCGAATTATCATATACCCCGGAATATTCAGTTCCCAGCCCTGGTCACCTTGCAACCACGTCTCTGTGTTCAAGAAGGAGTTAGATATATCTCTTAAGGCTAAAGGGATCAAGGAATATGGGGAGAAAGCAGGGACAGGGTACTGACTTTGGATGATCAGCCATGATCTCATTAAAAGGCGGAACAGGCTCGAGGGGCCGAATGTCCTACTCCTGCTCCTATCTTCTATGTAATGGCGATCAGATCATACCCATTTGTATCTATTTGTGCTGTGAACTCATCTATCTTGTTACGAATGCTGCGTGCATTCAGATATAGAGCTTTTAGCTTTGTCTTTTTACCATTCCTCCTTGTTTTGGCCCCATTTCCGGTTGCACTCTTATTTTTAAACGTTCTGGGGGAGAAATTGGATATCGCCCCGTTTGGGGCGCAATTATCGGCCGGGTGCAAAGTTCAGCGCCTGGCGCTAATTATCGCCTCCGACTGCAAACTTGGCTTCTATCGCCCCTGGAGGTGATTGGAGCGCTAAATCAGGTGCTACACACCTCTCTTAAGGCGCAAAGGCCGAGGAGCGAGGCGCTACCTCAGAGCGCTGGCGAAGCTCATGTGATGTCACTCAGCAATGGAACACAGACACACTGGCACCGGCCAGTTCTTAAAGGGGAGGGTCGATCTTGCTCTCCATCCACACCCTGCTCATTGCAGCCTTGAATCTCGGCCTGGAGAGACCTGTACATCAAATCTGCTGGAAAGAACAATGGAGAGGCCCAGGGAAAGAGCTCAGAGTGCAGCCCCCATAGTCTCTTCTAAATCGATGCAAGGAAGATCAAATCAAAATGAACCTGCGAAGTGCTGCTCAGTAGGCAAAACTCCTTCACACAGCGTTGAATCTCTCCAGAAGTCTCTCTCTCTCTCTCTCTCAGAATGCCTGGTGCAAAAATGTCACCGACAAAAAAAGGCAGGAAGCGGTCGCCTTTAAATAGCGCTCCCCCAGTCCCTTCCCGACTGAAAAACGCTCCCCTCAACCTGTCGTTGCTAGCGGCAGGCGGTAAGGCAGGGGGCGCCACTCAATATCCGGTCTGGGGCATTACCGGGGCGTTGCACGGTTGACTGACGTCACGATCTGCCGGCGCAGGAGAGCATGGTGGTAGTGTTTTGCGCCGCCGTAAAATGTCTGGTCAATTTCGTGAGCGGCGCAAACATCGCCGTGCCCGGGCGCTAGTTGCTTTGTGCCCCATTAGTGCCCTCTTAAGGCGCTAATGGGAGGCGCAAACCAACCGAATTTTTCCCCCTCTGTCTCTTCCTGTCACACTCTGGTTATTATTTCCTCCATCTCTAGCCTGCTCTGTTGCTTTCTCATTTCTCATTGACTTTTTAAATTCCCGCTCACCTGCATCCTCCCCCCCCACTATTTAGTTTAAAGCCCTCTCTACAGCCCTAGTTATTCGATTTGCCGGGACTCTAGCCCCAGCATGGTTCAAGTGAAGCCCGTCCAAACGGAACAGCTCCCTCTTATCCCAGTACTGGTGCCAGAGCCCCACAAATCGAAACCCATTTCTCCCACACCGGTCTTTGAGCCACTCGTTCATTTCTCTGATCTTATTTACCCTATGCAAATTCGCTCATGGCTCAGGTAGTAATCCAGAGATCATTACCTTTGTGGTTCTGCTTTTTAATTTAGCCCCTAGCTGCTCATACTCTCTCAGCAGAACCTCTTTCTTTGTCCTACCTATGTCATTGGTATCTACATGGACCACGACAACTGGATCTTCCCCCTCCCACTCCAAGTTTCTCTCCAGCCCAGAGGAGATGTCCTTAACCCTGGCACCGGGCAGGCAACACAGCCTTCGGGACTCATGCTCTCGGCTGCAGAGAACAGTATCTACCCCCCTCACTATACTGTCCCCAATCACTACAACATTTCTTTTTGCTCCCCCCACTTGAATGGCTCCCTGTACCACGGTGCTGTGGTCAGTTTGCTCCTCCTCCCTGCAGTCCCTGGCCTCGTCCACACAGGGAGCAAGAATCTCGTATCTGTTGGACAAGGCCAAGGGCTGAGGCTCCTCCACCACTACCTCCTGGATCCCAATACCTGCCTCGCTTGTAGTCACACCCTCCTGTCCCTGACCCAAATTGGAAGTAATTATTCTCGTGGGTGTGACTGCCTCCTGGAACATAGTGTCCAGGTAACGCTCCCCCTCCCTGATGTGTCGCAGTGTCTGAAGCTCGGACTCCAGCTCGTCAGCTCTGAGCCGAAGAATCTCCCGAGGCGGGGCAGCAGGGCATGCGATCGGTCTGTTTAAGGGCAGGACTGGTTTGGGCTGTGGTGACTCTACAGTTGGATAGCCTGCAAAGCTCGCTGTCTCACTGCCTACTGCCTGTGCGATCTTTCCCCCAGCACGGGCTCCGCAATCCAGCAGAGCAGGGGAGGAAAGCTGGGAGGACTGTGAAACGCCGGGACCTTTCTTGTTGACTCTGCTCAGTTAACCTGGCAGAATTCCAGGCTCTCAGTGTGTCGTCTCAATGGACATTGTTCAATCCGGACAGGCTGCATTCCACAGTTAATGTTTCCATTTCTCCCGTCAGTATTGCAGCCATTGTGTTCTGCACGGCCTGTGATTATATCTGGGCTCATCCTTATAACCTTCAGTACCATTCTTTTTATCCAAGGTTGCTCCTTCAACCATTCCTTTTCTTCTTCCAGTTTCCTCCTCTCTTGGAACTGTGGGCCTATGTTACTTCTTACCCGCGCTTCTCCCTGTCCCGCGTGCTCCCTGTGTGAGCCTGGAGAGTCCGTCTCGGGAGAAAGACAGAAAGACTTGCATTTCTATAGCGCCTTTCACGGCCTCAGGACGTCCCAAAGCGCTTTGCAGCCAATGAAGTACTTTTTGAAGTATAGTCACTGGTGTAATGTAGGAAATGCGGCAGACAATTTGCACACAGCAAGCTCCCACAAACAGCAATGTGATAATGAACAGATAATCTGTTTTAGTGACGTTGACTGAGGGATAAATATTGGCCCCAGGACACCGGGGAGAACTCCCCCTGCTCTACTTCAAAATAGTGCCGCGGGATCTTTTACATCCACCTGAGAGAGCAGACGGTCCCTCAGTACTGCACTGAAGTGTCAGCCTAGATTTATGCGCTCAAGTCTCTGGAGTAGGCCTTGAACCCACAACCTTCTGACTCAGAGTGCTACCAACGGAGCCACGGCTATTTAACTGTGAGAGGCATCGTGGCCGAGCCCGATTCTGTCCTCCCGCGATGTCTGCACCAATGCACTTTGCAGCAGGGGTCATGAATAGACATCGTAAGCTGGAACCCTACCCTACTCTCGCTCCCATGGCCCCGCTCTCTCCCCATGGCCGGGCTTCTGAGGCCAGTTGTACTGCCACTACTGAGATCAGCTCATTCAGTTCAGACTGGGGATCGAAGCGGGCCTCAGTCCCACACTGGGCAGCGTGTGTAGCCCCGAGCCGGTCTTCACAGTCATTCACTGACAGCCCCACATGCGCAGACTCACCGTCTCAAAGATTGGGGTCATGTCCCTGCACTCTCCCTCTGCCAATGAAATTCAAGTTCTGTTTTCTGGATCTTGCTTTTTATCTCAGAACCCCACCTCCATTGCCCCGCGCTCTCCTCATATCCCTGTATCTACCTCGGTTTAAAATTTTTATTCAATTTTTCCTTAAAAGGTGCAATGGTCTCAGCCCCACCCACTCCCTGTGGCAGAACATTCGGGCCTCCAACACATAGAAACATCGAAGATAGGAGCAGGAGTAGGCCATTCGGCCCCTCGAGCCTGCTCCGCCATTCAGTGAGATCATGGCTGAGCATCCAAATTCAGTACCCGGTCCATGCCTTCTCCCCATATCCCTTGATCCCTTTAGCCTTAAGAAATATATCCAACTCCTTCTTGAATATATTTAATGAATTGGCCTCTACTGCCTTCTGTGGCAGAGAATTCCACAGGTTCACCACTCTCTGGGTGAAGAAATTCCTCCTCATCTCTGTCCTAAATGGCCTACCCCTTATCCTTAGACTGTGACCCCGGTTCTGGACTCTCCGACCATCGGGAACATCCTTCCTGCATCTAGTCTGTCTAGTCCTGTTAGAATTTTATAGGTTTCGATGAGATTCCCTCTCAATCTTCTAAACTCCAGCGAGTATAAGCCCAATCGACCCAATCTCTCCTCATACGTCATTCCTGCCATCCCAGGTATCAGCCTGGTGAATCTTCGCTGAACTCCTTCCATGGCAAGAACATCCTTCCTCGGATAAGGCGACCAAAACTGCACACAATACTCAAGATGTGGTCTCACCAAGGCCCTGTACAACTGCAGCAAAACACCCCTCTGAGTAAAGACATTTTCTCACACCTCTCTCTGTGACAATGTATGTCACACCAGTCAGCATTGAAAATCACTTCATATACAATTATCTATTGGATAAATACTTGAAAAGGAAAAATTTGCTGGGCTATGGGGGAAAATCAGGGGAGTGGGACTAATTGGAGAGCTCTTTCAAAGAGCCGGCAGAGGCACGATGGGCTGAATGGCCTCCTGCGGTGCTGTGTGATTCTGTGATGGGTTGTGTCTGTCACTGTCTGGAGACACTATTCAAAAAAGGTGGTAGAGAAAAAGCGGGGAATTATAGACCGGTAAGCCTGACATCGGTAGTGGGGAAAATGCAAGAGTCTATTATAAAAGATGTAATAGCTGAGCACTTGGAAAACAGTGACAGGATCGGACAAAGTCAACATGGATTTACAAAAGGTAAATCGTGCTTGACTAATCTACTGGAATTTTTTGAGGATGTAACTGGTAGGATAAGGGAGAACCAGTGGATTTGGTGTATTTGGACTTTCAGAAGGCTTTTGATAAGGTCCCACATAAGAGATTAGCGTGCAAAATTAAGGCACATGGGATTAGGGGCAAGGTATTGACTTGGATAGAGAACTGGTTGGCGGACAGAAAGCAAAGAGTTGGAATAAACGGGTCGTTTTCCGAGTGGCAGGCAGTGACTAGTGGGGTACCGCAAGGATCGGTCCTAGGACCCCAGCTGTTCACAATATATATTAATGATCTGGACGAGGGAATTGGATGTAATATCTCCAAATTTGCAGACGACACAAAGCTGGGTGGGAGGGTAAGCTTTGAGGAGGATGTCGTGAAACTCCAGTACGATTTGGACAGGTTGGGTGATTGGGCAGAAACATGGCAAATGCACTATAATGTGGATAAATGTGAGGTTATCCACTTTGGTGGCAAAAACAGGAAGGCAGATTATTATTTGAATGGCAATAGATTGGGAGAAGGGGAAGTGCAAAGAGACCTGGGTGTTCTTGTGCACCAGTCGCTGAAGGTAAGCATGCAGGTGCAGCAGGCGGTTAAGAAGGCAAATAGAAACATAGAAACATAGAAGATAGGAGCAGGAGTAGGCCATTCAGCCCTTCGAGCCTGCTCCGCCATTCAACGAGGTCATGGCTGATCATCCAAACCCTAGCACCCGGTCCCTATACCGACAGCCATCCCACCCAAGCCCTATCCCCGTAACCCCACGTATTTAATCCCCCCTAACACTAAGGGCCAATTTTTTTATCATGGCCAATCAACCTAACCCGCACATCTTTGGACTGTGGGAGGAAACCGGAGCACCCGGAGGAAACCCACGCAAACACGGGGAGAATGTGCAAACTCCACACAGACAGTCATCCGAGGCCGGATTTGAACCCGGGTCCCTGGCGCTGTGAGGCAACAGTGCTAACCACTATGCCACCGTGGTATGTTGGCCTTCGTAGTAAGAGGGTTCGAGTACAGGAACAAGGATGTCTTGCTACAGTTGTACAGGGCCTTGGTGAGGCCGCACCTTGAGTATTGTGTGCAGTTTTGGTCGCCTTACCTGAGGAAGGACGTTCTTGCCATGGAGGGAGTGCAGCGAAGATTCACCAGGCTGATACCTGGGATGGCAGGAATGACGTATGAGGAGAGATTGTGTCGATTGGGCTTATACTCACTGGAGTTTAGAAGATTGAGAGGGGATCTCATCGAAACCTATAAAATTCTGTCAGGCCTGGACAGACTAGATGCAGGAAGGATGTTCCCGATGGTCGGGGAGTCCAGAACCAGGGGTCACAGTCTAAGGATAAGGGGTAGGCCATTTAGGACAGAGATGAGGAGGAATTTCTTCACCCAGAGAGTGGTGAACCTGTGGAATTCTCTACCACAGAGGGCGGTGGAGGCCAGTTCATGAAATATATTCAAGAAAGAGTTGGATATATTGCTTAAGGCTAAAGGGATCAAGGGATATGGGGAGAAAGCAGGGACAGGGTACTGAATTTGGATGATCAGCCATGATCTCATTAAATGGCGGAGCAGGCTCGAGGGGCCGAATGGCCTACTCCTGCTCCTATCTTCTATGTTTCTAAGTTTCTATGATACGATCTCCCCAATGCTCTGAGCTGAGCACACTTGAATTATAATCAGTCTTTGTCAAACCAGATTTTAAATTTGCCTAACAATGCAAATCCTCCCAGCCCGACATTCCTCGTGTAACTCTTTCAGCTCCGAAACACAGCTCTTAACATATGGCGACTCTTTTATGTTTTTAAAAATCTTTTTTCTTGCCAATTTCCTCCTCTCTGGAAGGACTCGGCCTCTTGGTGGGGAACGGCCTTAGTCCCAAATGTTAAACCCAGGTCTCGAGGATTCAGGCTGATGTTAAAGATCCCACAGGCTGATTCGAGGAACAGCAGGGAGTTCTCCCAGTATCCTGGTCAATATTCCTCCCTCAAACACCAGACACATCGATTGGTCACTCATCTCATTGCTCTTTGTAAGAGATTGCAGTTTGCAAAGTGGCTGCTGTACTTTCAGTCAATTGCGCACAATGAAAATAGTACAGGAAAATCCATCTCTTGCCCTTCCTTCCTTTTAAAATTCTCATCCTTGTTTTCAAATCTCTCCAGGGCCTCGCCCCTCCCTATCTCTGTAACCTCCACACCCCTTCGCGATCTCTGCGCTCCTCCAATTCTGGCATCTTGAGCATCCCCGATTTCCATCGCTCCACCATTGGCGGCCGTGCCTTCAGCTGCCGAGGCCCTAAGCTCTGGAATTCCCTCCCTAAACCTCTCCACCTCTCCTCCTTTAAGACGCTCCGAAAAACCTCCCTCTTTGACTAAGCTTTTGGTCACCTGTCCCAATAACTCCTTAATTGTCAGCTGGGGCTCACTGGGTAGCAGCCTTAGCCTCTGAGTCAGAAGGTTGTGGGTTCAGGTCCCACCCCAGAGACTTGAGCACAAAAATCTAGGCTGACACTCCCAGTGCAGTACTGAGGGAGCGCCGCACTGTCGGAGGTGCAGTACTGAGGGAGCGCCGCACTGTCGGAGGTGCAGTACTGAGGGAGCGCCGCACTGTCGGAGGTGCAGTACTGAGGGAGTGCCACACTATCAGAGGGGCAGTACTGAGGGAGCGCTGCACTGTTGGAGGGGCAGTACTGAGGGAGTGCTGCACTGTTGGAGGGGCAGTACTGAGGGAGTGCTGTACTGTCAGAGGGGTCAGTACTGAGGGAGCGCCGCACTGTTGGAGGGGCAGTACTGAGGGATTGCTGCACTGTCGGAGGGGCAGTACTGAGGGAGGGCTGCACTGTTGGAGGGGCAGTACTGAGGGAGTGCTGCACTGTCAGAGGGGTCAGTACTGAGGGAGCGCCGCACTGTTGGAGGGGCAGTACTGAGGGATTGCTGCACTGTCGGAGGGGCAGTACTGAGGGAGGGCTGCACTGTTGGAGGGGCAGTACTGAGGGAGTGCTGCACTGTCGGAGGGACAGTACTGAGGGAGCGCTGCACTGTCGGAGGGACAGTACTGAGGGAGAGCCGCACTGTCGGAGGGGCAGTACTGAGGGAGCGCCGCACTGTTGGAGGGGCAGTACTGAAGGTGCGCCGCACTGTTGAAGGGGCAGTACTGAGGGATTGTTGCACTGTCGGAGGGGCAGTACTGAGGGAGCGCTGCACCGTCGGAGGGGCAGTACTGAGGGAGCGCTGCACCGTCGGAGGTGCAGTACTGAGGGAGCGCTGCACCGTCGGAGGTGCAGTACTGAGGGAGCGCTGCACCGTCGGAGGTGCAGTACTGAGGGAGCGCTGCACCGTCGGAGGTGCAGTACTGAGGGAGCGCTGCACCGTCGGAGGTGCAGTACTGAGGGAGCGCAGTACTGAGGGAGCGCTGCACTGTCGGAGGGGCAGTACTGAGGGAGCGCTGCACTGTCGGAGGTGCAGTACTGAGGGAGCGCTGCACTGTCGGAGGTGCAGTACTGAGGGAGCGCCGCACTGTCGGAGGGGCAGTACTGAGGGAGAGCCGCACTGTCGGAGGGGCAGTACTGAGGGAGCGCCGCACTGTCGGAGGGGCAGTACTGAGGGAGCGCCGCACTGTCGGAGGGGCAGTACTGAGGGAGCGCTGCACTGTCAGAGGGGCAGTACTGAGGGAGTGCTGCACTGTCGGAGGTGCAGTACTGAGGGAGCGCTGCACTGTCGGAGGGGCAGTACTGAGGGAGCGCTGCACTGTCGGAGGGGCAGTACTGAGGGAGCGCTGCACTGTCGGAGGGGCAGTACTGAGGGAGCGCTGCACTGTCGGAGGGGCAGTACTGAGGGAGCGCCGCACTGTCGGAGGGGCAGTACTGAGGGAGCGCTGCACTGTCGGAGGTGCAGTACTGAGGGAGCGCTGCACTGTCGGAGGGGCAGTACTGAGGGAGAGCTGCACTGTCGGAGGGGCAGTACTGTCGGAGGGACAGTACTGAGGGAGCGCCGCACTGTCGGAGGGGCAGTACTGAGGGAGAGCCGCACTGTCGGAGGGGCAGTACTGAGGGAGCGTCGCACTGTCGGAGGGGCAGTGCTGAGGGAGCGCCGCACTGTCGGAGGGGCAGTGCTGAGGGAGTGCTGCACTGTCGGAGGGGCAGTACTGAGGGAGCGCTGCACTGTCGGAGGGGCAGTACTGAGGGAGCGCCGCACTGTCGGAGGGGCAGTACTGAGGGAGCGCCGCACTGTCGGAGGGGCAGTACTGAGGGAGCGCCGCACTGTCGGAGGGGCAGTACTGAGGGAGCGCCGCACTGTCGGAGGGGCAGTACTGAGGGAGCGCCGCACTGTCGGAGGGGCAGTACTGAGGGAGCGCCGCACTGTCGGAGGGGCAGTACTGAGGGAGCGCTGCACTGTCGGAGGTGCAGTACTGAGGGAGCGCTGCACTGTCGGAGGGGCAGTACTGAGGGAGAGCCGCACTGTCGGAGGGGCAGTACTGAGGGAGAGCTGCACTGTCGGAGGGGCAGTACTGTCGGAGGGACAGTACTGAGGGAGCGCCGCACTGTCGGAGGGGCAGTACTGAGGGAGAGCCGCACTGTCGGAGGGGCAGTACTGAGGGAGCGCCGCACTGTCGGAGGGGCAGTGCTGAGGGAGCGCCGCACTGTCGGAGGGGCAGTGCTGAGGGAGCGCTGCACTGTCGGAGGGGCAGTACTGAGGGAGCGTTGCACTGTCGGAGGGGCAGTACTGAGGGAGCGCTGCACTGTCGGAGGGGCAGTACTGAGGGAGCGCTGCACTGTCGGAGGGGCAGTACTGAGGGAGCGCTGCACTGTCGGAGGGGCAGTACTGAGGGAGCGCTGCACTGTCGGAGGGGCAGTACTGAGCGAGTGCCGCACTGTCGGAGGGGCAGTACTGAGGGAGCGCCGCACTGTCGGAGGGGCAGTACTGAGGGAGCGCTGCACTGTCGGAGGGGCAGTACTGAGGGAGCGCTGCACTGTCGGAGGTGCAGTACTGAGGGAGCGCCGCACTCTCAGGTGAATGTAAAAGATCCTATGGCACTACTTTGAAAAAGAGCAGGGGAGTTATCCCTGGTGTTCTGGTCAATATTCATCCTTCTTATCATCACTGATACCGATTATCTGGTCGTTAAAGGAGCTGTGTAAATACACGTTGTTGTTATGAGGACAGGTTGCACAGACTCTGCTTGTATTTCCTTGGGTTTTGAAGATTCAGGGGTAATCTAATCGAGGTGCTTAAAATGATTCGATAGGTTAGATACAGTGAAACTATTTCCTCTGGTGGGGGGGTGGAGTCCAGAATAAGGGGGCGCAATGTTAAAATCTGAGCCAGGCCATTGAGGGGTGATGTCAGGAAGCAGTTCTTTACACACAGGGCGGAGGAAATCTGAAACTCACCCCCGCAAAAGGCTGTGGAGCCTGGGGGTGAATTGGAGCTTTCAACGCTGGGAGCGATCGATGTTTGTTGGGTCAGGGGATCGAGGGATGTGGAGCAAAGGCGGGTAAATGGAGTTGAGATACAGATCAGCCCCGATCTAATTGAATGGCTCGAGGGGGTGAACAGACTCCTGCTGTTCTGAGGATTGTGCCCCTGGACAACTGGCGGAAAGAAACGAACTCACAGCTTTCTGAAACCAAACCCGATTCCCCAGAATGGAATTTGACTCCTTTCTGATAAAGAAGAAAATGTACAACGAGTTTCAGCAAAACTGGTTCCACCAGCAACTTGGCCCGAGGAGTCTGGGGAGACAAGCACGAAAAGGACAGAAGCAGGCAATACCCGAAACACAGCTCAGGGCCGAAATTTACAGCCCAATCATTAGTTCTCATTAAAGCTCGAAGCTGCCTACAGTCCCCAACACTCCCCCGTACTGGGGTACAGTCCCCAACACTCCCCCGTACTGGGGTACAGTCCCCAACACTCCCCCGTACTGGGGTACAGTCCCCAACACTCCCCCGTACTGGGGTACAGTCCCCAACACTCCCCCGTACTGGGGTACAGTCCCCAACACTCCCCCGTACTGGGGTACAGTCCCCAACACTCCCCCGTACTGGGGTACAGTCCCCAACACTCCCCCGTACTGGGGTACAGTCCCCAACACACCCCCGTACTGGGGTACAGTCCCCAACACACCCCCTTACTGGGGTACAGTCCCCAACACACCCCCTTACTGGGGTACAGTCCCCAACACTCCCCCGTACTGGGGTACAGTCCCCAACACTCCCCCGTACTGGGGTACAGTCCCCAACACACCCCCTTACTGGGGTACAGTCCCCAACACTCCCCCGTACTGGGGTACAGTCCCCAACACTCCCCCGTACTGGGGTACAGTCCCCAACACTCCCCCGTACTGGGGTACAGTCCCCAACACTCCCCCGTACTGGGGTACAGTCCCCAACACACACCCTTACTGGGGTACAGTCCCCAACACACACCCTTACTGGGGTACAGTCCCCAACACTCCCCCGTACTGGGGTACAGTCCCCAACACTCCCCCGTACTGGGGTACAGTCCCCAACACTCCCCCGTACTGGGGTACAGTCCCCAACACTCCCCCGTACTGGAGTACAGTCCCCAACACACCCCCTTACTGGGGTACAGTCCCCAACACTCCCCCGTACTGGGGTACAGTCCCCAACACTCCCCCGTACTGGGGTACAGTCCCCAACACACACCCTTACTGGGGTACAGTCCCCAACACACCCCCTTACTGGGGTACAGTCCCCAACACTCCCCCGTACTGGGGTACAGTCCCCAACACTCCCCCGTACTGGGGTACAGTCCCCAACACTCCCCCTTACTGGGGTACAGTCCCCAACACTCCCCCGTACTGGGGTACAGTCCCCAACACACACCCTTACTGGGGTACAGTCCCCAACACACACCCTTACTGGGGTACAGTCCCCAACACACACCCTTACTGGGGTACAGTCCCCAACACTCCCCCGTACTGGGGTACAGTCCCCAACACTCCCCCGTACTGGGGTACAGTCCCCAACACTCCCCCGTACTGGGGTACAGTCCCCAACACTCCCCCGTACTGGGGTACAGTCCCCAACACACCCCCTTACTGGGGTACAGTCCCCAACACACACCCTTACTGGGGTACAGTCCCCAACACTCCCCCGTACTGGGGTACAGTCCCCAACACACCCCCTTACTGGGGTACAGTCCCCAACACACACCCTTACTGGGGAACAGTCCCCAACACTCCCCCGTACTGGGGTACAGTCCCCAACACTCCCCCGTACTGGGGTACAGTCCCCAACACTCCCCCGTACTGGGGTACAGTCCCCAACACACCCCCTTACTGGGGTACAGTCCCCAACACACACCCTTACTGGGGTACAGTCCCCAACACTCCCCCGTACTGGGGTACAGTCCCCAACACTCCCCCGTACTGGGGTACAGTCCCCAACACACCCCCTTACTGGGGTACAGTCCCCAACACCCCCCCTTACTGGGGTACAGTCCCCAACACACACCCTTACTGGGGTACAGTCCCCAACACTCCCCCGTACTGGGGTACAGTCCCCAACACACCCCCTTACTGGGGTACAGTCCCCAACACACACCCTTACTGGGGTACAGTCCCCAACACACACCCTTACTGGGGTACAGTCCCCAACACTCCCCCGTACTGGGGTACAGTCCCCAACACTCCCCCGTACTGGGGTACAGTCCCCAACACACCCCCTTACTGGGGTACAGTCCCCAACACTCCCCCGTACTGGGGTACAGTCCCCAACACTCCCCCGTACTGGGGTACAGTCCCCAACACACCCCCTTACTGGGGTACAGTCCCCAACACTCCCCCGTACTGGGGTACAGTCCCCAACACACCCCCTTACTGGGGTACAGTCCCCAACACACCCCCTTACTGGGGTACAGTCCCCAACACACCCCCTTACTGGGGTACAGTCCCCAACACACCCCCTTACTGGGGTACAGTCCCCAACACACCCCCTTACTGGGGTACAGTCCCCAACACACCCCCTTACTGGGGTACAGTCCCCAACACACCCCCTTACTGGGGTACAGTCCCCAACACACACCCTTACTGGGGTACAGTCCCCAACACACCCCCTTACTGGGGTACAGTCCCCAACACTCCCCCGTACTGGGGTACAGTCCCCAACACTCCCCCTTACTGGGGTACAGTCCCCAACACACACCCTTACTGGGGAACAGTCCCCAACACTCCCCCGTACTGGGGTACAGTCCCCAACACACCCCCTTACTGGGGTACAGTCCCCAACACACCCCCTTACTGGGGTACAGTCCCCAACACACCCCCTTACTGGGGTACAGTCCCCAACACACCCCCTTACTGGGGTACAGTCCCCAACACACCCCCTTACTGGGGTACAGTCCCCAACACACCCCCTTACTGGGGTACAGTCCCCAACACACACCCTTACTGGGGTACAGTCCCCAACACACACCCTTACTGGGGTACAGTCCCCAACACACACCCTTACTGGGGAACAGTCCCCAACACTCCCCCGTACTGGGGTACAGTCCCCAACACACCCCCTTACTGGGGTACAGTCCCCAACACACCCCCTTACTGGGGTACAGTCCCCAACACACCCCCTTACTGGGGTACAGTCCCCAACACACACCCTTACTGGGGAACAGTCCCCAACACTCCCCCGTACTGGGGTACAGTCCCCAACACTCCCCCGTACTGGGGTACAGTCCCCAACACACACCCTTACTGGGGTACAGTCCCCAACACACACCCTTACTGGGGTACAGTCCCCAACACACACCCTTACTGGGGTACAGTCCCCAACACTCCCCCGTACTGGGGTACAGTCCCCAACACACCCCCTTACTGGGGTACAGTCCCCAACACACACCCTTACTGGGGTACAGTCCCCAACACACACCCTTACTGGGGTACAGTCCCCAACACTCCCCCGTACTGGGGTACAGTCCCCAACACACCCCCTTACTGGGGTACAGTCCCCAACACACCCCCTTACTGGGGTACAGTCCCCAACACACCCCCTTACTGGGGTACAGTCCCCAACACACCCCCTTACTGGGGTACAGTCCCCAACACACCAGCTTACTGGGGTACAGTCCCCAACACACACCCTTACTGGGGTACAGTCCCCAACACACACCCTTACTGGGGTACAGTCCCCAACACTCCCCCGTACTGGGGTACAGTCCCCAACACCCCCCCTTACTGGGGTACTGTCCCCAACACACACCCTTACTGGCGTACAGTCCCCAACACACCCCCTTACTGGGGAACAGTCCCCAACACCCCCCCTTACTGGGGAACAGTCCCCAACACCCCCCATTACTGGGGTACAGTCCCCAACACACCCCATTACTGGGGTACAGTCCCCAACACCCCCCTTACTGGGGTACAGTCCCCAACACACCCCCTTACTGGGGTACAGTCCCCAACACCCCCCCTTACTGGGGTACAGTCCCCAACACACACCCTTACTGGGGTACAGTCCCCAACACCCCCCCTTACTGGGGTACAGTCCCCAACACACACCCTTACTGGGGTACAGTCCCCAACACCCCCCCTTACTGGGGTACAGTCCCCAACACACACCCTTACTGGGGTACAGTCCCCAACACCCCCCCTTACTGGGGTACAGTCCCCAACACACCCCCTTACTGGGGTACAGTCCCCAACACCCCCCCTTACTGGGGTACAGTCCCCAACACACACCCTTACTGGGGTACAGTCCCCAACACACCCCCTTACTGGGGTACAGTCCCCAACACACACCCTTACTGGGGTACAGTCCCCAACACCCCCCCTTACTGGGGAACAGTCCCCAACACACACCCTTACTGGGGTACAGTCCCCAACACTCCCCCTTACTGGGGTACAGTCCCCAACACTCCCCCTTACTGGGGTACAGTCCCACAGCACCAATGTACACCCCTGTTTCTCTCTCCACAGATCAATCCTGACCTGCTGAGTGTTTTGCTATTGGAAGAAGAGCAGGGGGGGGGAGTTCTCCCCGGTGTCCTGGGGCCAATATTTATCCCTCAACCAACATCACTAACAAACAGGTTATCACATTGCTGTTTGTGGGAGCTTGCTGTGCGTAAATTGGCTGCCGCGTTTCCCACATTACACCAGTGACTGCACTTCATTCAGTGGCTGTGGAGCGTTTGGGACGTCCTGAGATGGTGCAAGGCGCTGTAAAAAGCGAGTTCTTTCTTTAATGAGTTCATCCTCACACCCTTCTCAAGTTGTGAAACTGAATTCAGTAAATCGGGTAATCTGTGGGCTGGCACCATATAAAATGCCCATGAAATCTGCGGAATTGTTGTAAAAAATCCACCTGGCTCACTAAAGGAACTCCCGTCCCACACGCTGTTGCTAACTCTTAATGCCCTCAGGAGCAACTAAATGTGGGCAATTAATGCGGCCTTGTCGGTGTCTGCCTCATCCCAAACAACAACGAAATGAGCTGGATCCCGGGCTCTCCTAGTTCAGGTGCGGGCACAGGCTGCATGAACACACTGGGAACACTCGCCGAGCTTCCACCCTCCCAGCCGACAGATGCTGAAACCCAATTGCTCTGCCACTGGGCTTGGCTGCGATCGGCTCAATGTGCCGAGAACAGGTGGATGATCTGAAACTTTTCCAGTTGACGATTTGTGACTTGTCCCTCTGTGAGCCAACGTCCTTGAGATGCAGAATTGGCCGCTGTTCACAATAAGTTCGGTGTCTGACAATAATTCCCTCTTAAATAGATGGATTTGTTTTCTAAAGCTTTCCCAGTGGAACGGGTTCACAACAACACGCCACATTATCATTTGTGTTTTGTATGCAGTCCTTGTAGCTTTCCTGCGAGTGTTGTATTTCTGGGCAGGCTGGTTGCCACCTAGCAGGCTTTTTATCTTCTGGGAATCATTCGCTTCTCTCTGAACCTTGGAAATGTGCCAGAGCTGTTCAGGAGTTGCTGTGGGAACGGTTGAGGAAATAGGAGCAGCTGGTTTGGTCGGCAGAACTGTTTAATTTTCAGGGTGGTGTGTGTTTACATATGGGTTTACTGAGCTGCAGCCCACTGATTGCATGAATTATTGGGGTGTAGGGTACTGATTGTTGAATCCGCACCCCCAAACCCAGCAATCAGCACCCTTAAACCCCGCAATCAGCACCCTTAAAACCCCCAATCAGCACCCTTAAACCCCGCAATCAGCACCCTTAAACCCTGCAATCAGCACCCTTAAACCCCGCAATCGGCACCCTTAAACCCCGCAATCAGCACCCTTAAAACCCCCAATCAGCACCCTTAAACCCCGCAATCAGCACCCTTAAACCCTGCAATCAGCACCCTTAAACCCCGCAATCGGCACCCTTAAACCCCGCAATCAGCACCCTGAAACCCCACAATCAGCACCCTGAAACCCCGCAATCAGCACCCTTAAACCCCGCAATCAGCACCCTTAAACCCCGCAATCAGCACCCTGAAACCCCACAATCAGCACCCTGAAACCCCACAATCAGCACCCTGAAACCCCACAATCAGCACCCTCAAACCCCGCAATCAGCACCCTCAAACCCCGCAATCAGCACCCTCAAACCCCGCAATCCGCTCCCTCAAACCCCGCAATCCACTCCCTCAAACCCCGCAATCAGCACCCTTAAACCCCGCAATCAGCACCCTTAAACCCTACAATCCGCACCCTTAAACCCTACAATCCGCACCCTTAAACCCCGCAATCAGCTCCCTCAAACCCCGCAATCAGCTCCCTCAAACCCCGCAATCAGCACCCTTAAACCCTACAATCCGCACCCTTAAACCCCGCAATCAGCACCCTTAAACCCTACAATCAGCACCCTTAAACCCCGCAATCCGCACCCTTAAACCCTACAATCAGCACCCTCAAACCCCGCAATCAGCACCCTCAAACCCCGCAATCAGCACCCTCAAACCCCGCAATCCGCAGCCTCAAACCCCGCAATCCGCTCCCTCAAACCCCGCAATCCGCTCCCTCAAACCCCGCAATCAGCACCCTTAAACCCCGCAATCAGCACCCTTAAACCCTACAATCCGCACCCTTAAACCCTACAATCCACACCCTTAAACCCCGCAATCAGCTCCCTCAAACCCCGCAATCAGCTCCCTCAAACCCCGCAATCAGCACCCTTAAACCCTACAATCCGCACACCCTTAAACCCCGCAATCAGCACCCTTAAACCCTACAATCAGCACCCTTAAACCCCGCAATCAGCACCCTTAAACCCTACAATCAGCACCCTCAAACCCCGCAATCAGCACCCTCAAACCCCGCAATCCGCAGCCTCAAACCCCGCAATCAGCACCCTCAAACCCCGCAATCAGCACCCTTAAACCCCGCAATCAGCACCCTTAAATCCCGCAATCAGCACCCTTAAACCCTACAATCCGCACCCTTAAACCCCGCAATCAGCACCCTTAAACCCCGCAATCAGCTCCCTCAAACCCCGCAATCAGCACCCTTAAACCCCACAATCAGCACCCTTAAACCCTACAATCCGCACCCTTAAACCCCGCAATCAGCACCCTTAAACCCTACAATCAGCACCCTTAAACCCCGCAATCCGCACCCTTAAACCCCGCAATCAGCACCCTTAAACCCTGCAATCAGCACCCTTAAACCCCGCAATCGGCACCCTTAAACCCCGCAATCAGCACCTTGAAACCCCACAATCAGCACCCTCAAACCCCGCAATCCGCAGCCTCAAACCCCGCAATCCGCTCCCTCAAACCCCGCAATCAGCACCCTTAAACCCCGCAATCAGCACCCTTAAACCCCGCAATCAGCACCCTTAAACCCTACAATCCGCACCCTTAAACCCCGCAATCAGCACCCTTAAACCCTACAATCAGCACCCTTAAACCCCGCAATCAGCACCCTTAAACCCCGCAATCCGCACCCTTAAACCCCGCAATCAGCACCCTCAAACCCCGCAATCCGCAGCCTCAAACCCCGCAATCCGCTCCCTCAAACCCCGCAATCAGCACCCTTAAACCCCGCAATCCGCACCCTTAAACCCCGCAATCAGCACCCTCAAACCCTGCAATCAGCACCCTCAAACCCCGCAATCCGCACCCTCAAACCCCGCAATCAGCACCCTTAAACCCCGCAATCCGCACCCTTAAACCCCGCAATCAGCACCCTTAAACCCCGCAATCAGCACCCTTAAACCCTGCAATCAGCACCCTCAAACCCCGCAATCAGCACCCTTAAACCCCGCAATCAGCACTCTTAAACCCCACAATCAGCACCCTTAAACCCCGCAATCAGCACCCTTAAACCACGCAATCCGCACCCTTAAACCCCGCAATCAGCACCCTTAAACCCTGCAATCAGCACCCTTAAACCCCGCAATCGGCACCCTTAAACCCCGCAATCAGCACCCTGAAACCCCACAATCAGCACCCTCAAACCCCGCAATCCGCAGCCTCAAACCCCGCAATCCGCTCCCTCAAACCCCGCAATCAGCACCCTTAAACCCCGCAATCAGCACCCTTAAACCCCGCAATCAGCACCCTTAAACCCTACAATCCGCACCCTTAAACCCCGCAATCAGCACCCTTAAACCCTACAATCAGCACCCTTAAACCCCGCAATCAGCACCCTTAAACCCCGCAATCAGCACCCTCAAACCCCGCAATCCGCACCCTTAAACCCCGCAATCAGCACTCTTAAACCCCGCAATCCGCACCCTTAAACCCCGCAATCAGCACCCTTAAACCCCGCAATCCGCACCCTTAAACCCCGCAATCAGCACCCTTAAACCCCGCAATCCGCACCCTTAAACCCCGCAATCAGCACCCTTAAACCCTGCAATCAGCACCCTCAAACCCCGCAATCCGCACCCTTAAACCCCGCAATCAGCACCCTTAAACCCCGCAATCAGCACCCTTAAACCCCGCAATCCGCACCCTTAAACCCCGCAATCAGCACCCTTAAACCCCGCAATCAGCACCCTTAAACCCTGCAATCAGCACCCTCAAACCCCGCAATCAGCACCCTTAAACCCCGCAATCAGCACTCTTAAACCCTGCAATCCGCACCCTCAAACCCCGCAATCCGCACCCTCAAACCCCGCAATCAGCACCCTTAAACCCCGCAATCAGCACCCTTAAACCCCGCAATCTGCACCATTAAACCCCGCAATCCGCACCCTTAAACCCTGCAATTGGCACCCTTAAACCCTGCAATCGGCACCCTTAAACCCCTGCAATCAGCACCCTCAAACCCCGCAATCCGCACCCTTAAACCCTGCAATCAGCACCCTTAAACCCCGCAATCAGCACCCTTAAACCCCGCAATCCGCACCCTTAAACCCCGCAATCAGCACCTTAAACCCCGCAATCAGCACCCTTAAAACCCTGCAATCAGCACCCTTAAACCCTGCAATCGACACCCTTAAACCCTGCAATCGGCACCCTTAAACCCTGCAATCCGCACCCTTAAAACCCCGCAATCAGCACCCTTAAACCCCGCAATCAGCACCCTTAAACCCCGCAATCAGCACCCTTAAACCCCGCAATCCGCACCCTTAAACCCCGCAATCAGCACCCTTAAACCCCGCAATCAGCACTTTTAAACCCTACAATCCGCACCCTTAAACCCCGCAATCAGCACCCTTAAACCCCTGCAATCAGCACCCTTAAACCCCTGCAATCAGCACCCTTAAACCCCGCAATCCGCACCCTTAAACTCTGCAATCGGCACCCTTAAACCCCGCAATCAGCACCCTTAAACCCCGCAATCCGCACCCTTAAACTCTGCAATCGGCACCCTTAAACCCCGCAATCAGCACCCTTAAACCCCGCAATCCGCACCCTTAAACCCCGCAATCAGCACCCTTAAACCCTGCAATCAGCACCCTTAAACCCCGCAATCGGAACCCTATTAGATTTGTAAAAGGTAGGTCATGCCTGACAAACCTGATTGAATTTTTTGAAGAGGTGACTAAAGTAGTGGACAGGGGAATGTCTATGGATGTTATTTATATAGACTTCTAGAAGGCATTTGATAAAGTCCCACATAAGAGACTGTTAACTAAGGTAGAAGCCCATGGAGCTGAGGGCAAATTATTGGCCTGGTTAGGAAATTGGCTGAGCAGCAGGAGACAGGCAGTGGGGATAATGGGCAGGTGCTGTAATTGGCAGGAGGTGACTAGTGGTGTCCCACAGGGATCTGTGTTGGGGCCTCAAATATTCACAATATTTATTAATGACTTAGATGATGGGATAGAAAGTCATATATCCAAATTTGCTGATGACACAAAGATAGGCGGCATTGTAGGCAGGGTAAATGGAAGCATAAAATTACAAAGGGATATAAAACTAGTTGTTGTTGTTGTTAACAGATTGAGTGAATGGGCAAAACTGTGGCAAGTGGATTTCAATGTAAGCAAATGTGAGGTCATCCACTTTGGACCTAAAAAGGATCGAACAGGGTACTTTCTAAATGGTGAAAAGCTAGAAACAGTGGAGATCCAAAGAGACTCGGGGGGTCCAGGTACACAGATCATTAAAATGTCATGAACAGGTACAGAAAATAATCAAAAAGGCCAATAGAATGCTGGCCTTTATATCGAGAGGACCAGAGTACAAGGGGGTAGAAGTTATGCTGCAGCTGTACAAAGCCCTGGTTAGCCCACACCTGGAGCACTGGGAGCAGTTCTGGGCACCACACCTTAGGAAGGATATATTGGCCTTGGAGGGAGTGCAGCACAGGTTTACCAGAATGATACCCGGACTTCAAGGGTTAAGTTACGAGGAGAGATTACACAAACTAGGGTTGTATTCCCTAGAATTTAGAAGGTTAAGGGGTGATCTGATCGAAGTTTTCAGGATATTAAGGGGAACAGATAGGGTCGATAGAGAGAAACTATTTCCGCTGGTTGGGGAGTCTCGGACTGGGGACAGAGTCTAAAAATTAGAGCCAGACCTTTCAGGAGTGAAATTAGGAAACACTTCGACACACAAAGGGTGGGAGAAGTTTGGAACTCTCTTCTGCAAACGGCAATTGATGCTGGGTCAATTGTTAATTTTAAATCAGAGATTGATAGCTTTCTGTTAACTAAAGGTATTAAGGGATATGGGGGAAAAGGTGGGTATATGGAGTTGATGATCTCATTGAATGTGGAGCAGGTTCGAGGGGCTGAATGGCCTCCACCTGAGGATTGGGAACAGTTTAGGATTCAGCAAAGGAGTTCAAAGGGATTCATTAAGAGGGGGAAAATAGAATATGAGAGTAAGCTTGCAGGGAACATAAAAACTGACTGTAAAAGCTTCTATAGATATGTGAAGAGAAATAGATTGGTGAAGTCAAGCGTAGGTCCCTTGCAGTCAGAATCAGGGGAATTTATAATGGGGAACAAAGAAATGGCAGACCAATTAAATACATACTTTGGTTCTGTCTTCACAAAGGAGGACACAAATAACCTCCCAGAGATGCCGGGGAACATAGGGTCTGATGAGAGGGAGGAACTGAAAGAAATCAGTATTTGTAGGGAAATGGTGTTAGGGAAATTGATGGGATTGAAGGCCGATAAATCCCCAGGGCCTGATAATCTACATCCCAGGGTACTTAAGGAAGTGGCCCTAGAAATAGTAGATGCATTGCTGGTCATCTTCCAAAATTCAATAGACTCTGGAGCAGTTCCCATGGATTGGAGGGTAGCTAATGTAACCCCACTATTCAAAAAAGGTGGTAGAGAGAAAACGGGGAATCATAGACCGGTAAGCCCGACATCGGTAGTGGGGAAAATGCTAGAGTCCATTATAAAAGATGTAATAGCAGAGCACTTGGAAAACAGTGACAGGATCGGACAAAGTCAACATGGATTTACAAAAGGTAAATCGTGCTTGACTAATCTACTGGAATTTTTTGAGGATGTAACTGGTAGAATAGATAAGGGAGAACCAGTGGATGTGGTGTATTTGGACTTTCAGAAGGCTTTTGATAAGGTCCCACATAAGAGATTAGCGTGTAAAGTTAAAGCACATGGAATTGGGGGCAAGGTACTAACTTGGATAGAGAACTGGTTGGCAGACAGGAAGCAAAGAGTTGGAATAAATGGGTCTTTTTCCAAGTGGCAGGCAGTGACTAGTTGGGTACCGCAGGGATCGGTCCTAGGACCCCAGCTATTCACAATATATATTAATGATCTAGACAAGGGAACTAGATGTAATATCTCCAAGTTTGCAGACGACACAAAGCTGGGTGGGCATGTGTGCTGTGAGGAGGATGCCGAGAAACTCCAGTATGATTTGGACAGGTTGGGTGATTGGGCAGAATTATCTGAATGGCAATAGATTGGGAGAAGTGGAAGTGCAACGAGACCTGGGTGTCCTTGTGCACCAGTCGCTGAAGGTAAGCATGCAGGTGCAGCAGGCGGTTAAGAAGGCAAATGGTATTTTGGCCTTCGTAGCGAGAGGGTTCGAGTACAGGAACAAGGATGTCTTGCTGCAGTTGTACAGGGCCTTGGTGAGACCGCACCTTGAGTATTGTGTGCAGTTTTGGTTGCCTTATCTGAGGAAGGATGTTCTTGCCATGGAGGGAGTGCAGCGAAGATTCACCAGACTGATACCTGGGATGGCAGGAATGACGTATGAGGAGAGATTGTGTCGATTGGGCTTATACTCGCTGGAGTTTAGAAGAATGAGAGGGGATCTCATTGAAACTTATAAAATTCTAACAGGACTAGACAGACTAGATGCAGGAAGGATGTTCCCGATGGCGGGGGAGTCCAGAACCAGGGGTCACAGTCTAAGGATAAGGGGCAGGCCATTTAGGACAGAGATGAGGAATTTCTTCACCCAGAGAGTGGTGAACCTGTGGAATTCTCTACCACAGAAGGCAGTGGAGGCCAATTCATTAAATATATTGAAGAAGGAGTTGGATATATTCCTTAAGGCTAAAGGGATCCAGGGGTATGGGGAGAAGGCAGGGACAGGGTACTGAGTTTGGATGATCAGCCATGATCGCATTGAATGGCGGAGCAGACTCGAGGGGCCGAATGGCCTACTCCTGCTCCTATCTTCTATGTTTCTATGTTTGCAAACCCTGCAATCGCACCCTGAACCCTGGGTCAGGAGCGGCTGTTTGTGGCTCTGACACTGGGTGTGATGCGTCAAGTGGGAGGAACCCGCCGAGATTAAAGTCACACAGAGAGAGAGAGAGAGCTCAGAGCAGCCGGAGCCCGGGGAGAGACAGGAGTCCAGCACACACAGACTGAGAGCGGAGCTCAGAGAGAGAGAGAGAGTCCGCGCCCCGCACAGCACAGACACAGAGAGAGCGGAGCCCGGAGACCCCGCTCCGGCCCCGCCATGGACACCATCCTGCCCGCCGGACACCCGCCCAGACCCCTGCGGGAAAACAGCTACTTCCGCAAGGTCAGTGACCGGGGGGTCCTGGGGAGAGGGGCCCGAGTCTGGGGGTGCAGTGAGTCTCCTGCTCCCTTCCCGGGGCTCCGCCTTACAATCGCCTCTTTGCCCCAATCGTTGTTTGCGTTGAGCGGCGAGGTTGGGGCCGGGGTGGAGTCCCAGGGTTGGGGTGTCGGGGTTGGGGTCGGGGTGGAGTCCCGGGGTTGGGGTGTCGGGGTCGGGGTGGAGTCCCGGGGTTGGGGTGTCGGGGTTGGGGTGGAGTCCCGGGGTTGGGGGGTCGGGGTGGAGTCCCGGGGTTGGGGGGTCGGGGTGGAGTCCCGGGGTTGGGGTGTCGGGGTTGGGGTCGGGGTGGAGTCCCGGGGTTGGGGTCGGGGTGGAGTCCCGGGGTTGGGGTCGGGGTGGAGTCCCGGGGTTGGGGTGTCGGGGTTTCGGGGTTGGGGTGGAGTCCCGGGGTTGGGGTGTCGGGGTTGGGGTAGGGGTGGAGTCCCGGGGTTGGGGTGTCGGGGTTGGGGTCGGGGTGGAGTCCCGGGGTTGGGGTGTTGGGGTCGGGGTGGAGTCCCGGGGTTGGGGTGTCGGGGTTGGGGTCGGGGTGGAGTCCCGGGGTTGGGGTGTCGGGGTTGGGGTGGAGTCCCGGGGTTGGGGGGTCAGGGTGGAGTCCCGGGGTTGGGGTGTCGGGGTTGGGGTCGGGGTGGAGTCCCGGGGTTGGGGTGTCGGGGTTGGGGTCGGGGTGGAGTCCCGGGGTTGGGGTGTCGGGGTTGGGGTCGGGGTGGAGTCCCGGGGTTGGGGTGTCGGGGTGTTGGGGTCGGGGTGGAGTCCCGGGGTTGGGGTGTCGGGGTTTCGGGGTTGGGGTGGAGTCCCGGGGTTGGGGTGTCGGGGTTGGGGTGTCGGGGTTGGGGTCGGGGTGGAGTCCCGGGGTTGGGGTGTCGGGGTTGGGGTCGGGGTGGAGTCCCGGGGTTGGGGTGTCGGGGTGTTGGGGTCGGGGTGGAGTCCCGGGGTTGGGGTGTCGGGGTTTCGGGGTTGGGGTGGAGTCCCGGGGTTGGGGTGTCGGGGTTGGGGTGTCGGGGTTGGGGTCGGGGTGGAGTCCCGGGGTTGGGGTGTCGGGGTTGGGGTCGGGGTGGAGTCCCGGGGTTGGGGTGTCGGGGTTGGGGTGTCGGGGTTGGGGTCGGGGTGGAGTCCCGGGGTTGGGGTGTCGGGGTTGGGGTCGGGGTGGAGTCCCGGGGTTGGGGTGTCGGGGTTGGGGTGTCGGGGTGGAGTCCCGGGGTTGGGGTGTCGGGGTTGGGGTGTCGGGGTTGGGGTCGGGGTGGAGTCCCGGGGTTGGGGTGTCGGGGTTGGGGTCGGGGTGGAGTCCCGGGGTTGGGGTGTCGGGGTGGGGTCCCGGGGTTGGGGTGTCGGGGTTGGGGTCGGGGTGGAGTCCCGGGGTTGGGGTGTCGGGGTTGGGGTGTCGGGGTGGAGTCCCGGGGTTGGGGTGTCGGGGTTGGGGTCGGGGTGGAGTCCCGGGGTTGGGGTGTCGGGGTTGGGGTCGGGGTGGAGTCCCGGGGTTGGGGTGTCGGGGTGGGGTCCCAGGGTTGGGGTGTCGGGGTGGGGTGTCGGGGTGGGGTCCTGGGGTCGGGGTGGGGTCCCGGGGTTGGGGTGTCGGGGTGGAGTCCCAGGGTTGGGGTGTCGGGGTGGGGTCCCAGGGTTGGGGTGTCGGGGTGGGGTGTCGGGGTTGGGGTGGGGTCCCGAGGGTGGGGTCCCGGCGTTGGGGTGGAGTCCTGGCGTTGGGGTCGGGGTGGGGTCCCGGGGTTGGGGTGGGGTCCCGGGGTTGGGGGTCCCGGGGTTGGGGTCGGGGTGGGGTCCCGGGGTTGGGGTCCCGGGGTTGGGTGTTGCTGATTCCAGGGACTGCAGTGAGAGCACCTCCGGGAGTCCCTTTCCAGGAAGGACAGGACCGCCTCAGGGAGCAGTGTGGATTCACCAGGGTGTTCAGGGATGGGAACTAGAGTAATGGGGAGAGACTGATACTGGGACTGTTCCCACTGGGGCAGTGAAGGTAAGAGACTGTGCACATCCCCATGACAGAATCACACAGCACAGTAGGAGGCCATTCGGCCCATTGTGCCTGTGCCGGCTCTTTGAAAGAGCTCTCCAATTAGTCCCACTCCCCTGATCTATCCCTATAGTCCTGCAAATGTTTCCTTTTCAAGTATTTATCCAATTCTCCATTTTGAAAGTTACAATTACAAAGTATTGACAGCACAGACAGCCCATTTGATCCCACAGGTCCATGCTGGTGTTCATGCTCCACACGAGCCTCCTCCCACCCCTCTCCATCTCACCCTATCAACATATCCCTCTATTCCCTTCTCCCTCCTGTGTTTATTTAGCTTCCCCTTAAATGTATCGATACTATTCACCTCAACCACTCCCTGTGGTAGCGAGTTCCACATTCTCACCACTCTCTGGGTAAAGAATCCCCTATTGGATTTATTAGTGATTATCTTATATTGATGGCCCCTAGTTCTGGTCTCCCCCCACAAGAGGAAACATCATCTCTATATCTACCCTATCAAATCCTTTCATCATTTTAAAGACCTTGATCGGGTCACCCCTCAGGTTTTTTTTTTAGAGAAAAGAGCCCCAGCCTGTTCAGTCTTTCCCGATAGTTAGAACCTCTCAGTTCTGGTATCATTCTAGTAAATCTTTTTTGCACCTTCTCCACTGCCTCTGTATCCTTTTTATAATATGGGGACCAGAACTGTTCGCAGTACTCCAAGTGTGGTCTAACAGAGGTTCTGTACAAGTTTAACAGAACCTCTGCTTTTCAATTCTATCCTTCTAGAAGTGAACCCCAGTGATTTGATGGCTTTTTTTCATGGCCTTATTAACCAGCCTCGCTACTTTTAGTGATTTGTGTATCTGTACCCCCAGATCCCGCTGCTCCTCTACCCCATTTAGTCTCTTATTATCCAAGCAGTATGTGGCCTCCATATTCTTCCTTCCAAAATGTATTGCCTCGAGTCTGCTCCCACCGTCCTTTCAGGCAGTGCATTCCAGATCACAACAACTCGCTGCGTTTATTAAAAAACATTCTTATCCTCTGGTTCTTTTGCCAATCACCTTAAATCTGTGACCTCTGGTTACCGACCCTCCTGCCACTGGAAACAGTTTCTCCTTATTTACTCGATCAAAACTGCTCGTGATTTTGCACACCTCTATCAAATTACATCAGGAATTAGTAAACACGAGCGCAGTATAAATTAATAAAACTGGGGCAGCGATACACTTGGATTTGCTTACGAACTTCATGTCAGTGTTGACTAATTTTTTTGATTAAAGTTCTTTTATTCTTGGTGTAATTGTGTGTGTGTGTGGTACGGGGCAGAGGCTGCACTGGGACAGCAGAGCTTCTCTTGTGATTGTTGAGCCGGGGTTGAGGTAGTTGGAACTTGGTTTTTGGGGATTAATCCTGAGCTGTCTGGGGTCAGGCACTGTCTGGGTGGGTTGTGTACAGTGGGTTGTTGCTGGGTGGGTTGTGTTCAGTGGGTGTGTTGCTGGGTGGGGTGTGTTGCTGGGTGGGGTGTGTTGCTGGGTGGGTTGTGTTCAGTGGGTGTGTTGCTGGGTGGGTTGTGTTCAGTGGGTGTGTTGCTGGGTGGGTTGTGTTCAGTGGGTGTGTTCAGTGGGTGGGTTGTGTTCAGTGGGTGTGTTGCTGGGTGGGTTGTGTTCAGTGGGTGTGTTGCTGGGGGGGTTGTGTTCAGTGGGTGTGTTGCTGGGGGGGTTGTGTTCAGTGGGTGTGTTGCTGGGGGTGGGAAGGGCCAAAGAGGCGACAACGCGTCCTTTATAGCCGTCAGAATTGGCTTAGAGTTGATTCACAACTTTTTTTAAAGTTGATGAAGGGTTTTGATAGTGAAAATGGAAAGATTGTTTGCTCTGGGCAATCGTTGATGAGGAGTCATCAATTCAGAATCGTCAGTCATAACGGCACAGGAGGAGGCCATTCGGCCCATCGAGTCCGTGCCAGCTCTCTGTAGAACAATCCAGTCTGTGCCATTCCCCCGCTCTATCCCCGTAGCCCTGCAAGTTTATTCCCCTCAAGTGCCTGTCCAGTCTCCCCTTGAAAACACTGAGTGTCTCCACTTACACCACTGTTGAGGAGAAATAGCTTTACACAGAGGGGTGATGGCGTGTTTATGTTTTGCCACAGGGAGTGGGGGCGACCGAGACCACTCGTTAAAGGGAAAACTGGATGATTTTTTGAAGCAGAGGGAGATACAGGCCTATGGGGAGAGAGCGGGGCAGTGGGATTAGTTTGGGATTGATACAGGGCTATGGGGAGAGAGCGGGGCAGTGGGATTAGTTTGGGATTGATACAGGGCTATCGGGAGAGCGGGGCAGTGGGATTAGTTTGGGATTGATACAGGGCTATCGGGAGAGCGGGGCAGTGGGATTAGTTTGGGATTGATGCAGGGCTATGGGGAGAGAGCGGGGCAGTGGGATTATTTTGGCAAAGAAAATGCACTGTTCTCTAACGTACTTCACTTCACATGGGAGGGGAGGCAGCTAGATACTATGCTGAGACTGGACAGAGTGGTAAATTAATTTGCCTTCTGTTAATGAATCACTGGTGTAAGCTGCCTGTTCCACACTGCTTCTGGTGGTGTGCTGGGACAGCAGCCTGCATGTTAACGGGGTGGAAGGTGTAAGAAGATAAGGACGTAAGAGATAAGAGCAGGAGTCGGCCATTCAGCCCCTCGAGCCTGCTCCGCCATTCATTAAGATCATGGCTGATCTTTGACCTCAACCCCACTTTCTGCTCGATCCTCATATCCCTCGATTTCCCCAGAGTCCAAAAATCTATTGATTAAGGGGAGCTGCTTTCTTCTGTTAGTCTCGAGATGCAGAGTGGGGTTAAGTTTGCAATACTCCCGAGCTGGACTGGGTGTTGGCTGGAATTTGAACAGGTGACTCGCTATCTAAAATCAATATGTTTACTGACAATGTTTCTGGAAGTTCTGGTTGGTCTCCAAGTTCTGTGAGCTCGCATCATTGAAGGTGGCGAGAAAGGGAACGCACAGTATAAGCAAGGGCCCTTTATTTTCATTCGCTTTTCTCCCGCGCTTTCCAGGAACTCAGCCAGTGTTAGAGAGAGGGGGAATCAGCCAGGGTCCTGCTCCTGATCACTGTCCAGTGACCCCTGGGTTAGAGAGAGGGGAAATCAGCCAGGGTCCTGCTCCTGATCACTGTCCAGTGACCCCTGGGTTAGAGAGAGGGGGAATCAGCCAGGGTTCCTGATCACTGTCCAGTGACCCCTGGGTTAGAGAGAGGGAATCAGCCAGGGTCCTGCTCCTGATCACTGTCCAGTGACCCCTCGGTTAGAGAGAGAGGGAAATCAGCCAGGGTTCCTGCTCCTGATCATTGTCCAGTGACACCCCTGAGGAGGGGTGAAAGCTGGGATGGAAAGACTGAGAAGTGGTGTTGAGTGAAGAAATGCTGCTTATGGGCACACTGGACAGTGCCTCGCTGTGACTGGTAGATCCATGGTCCTGGTCCCAGACAAGCAGAGCTGACAGGAACTAAACAAGTAGAACAGCCCAGAACCCGAGGCAGAGAGGAGGAGGCCTTCCCTTCAGTTACTGAGGGGCAGTGCTGTGTACAGATGGTGCAGCTCTGGGACCCCATTAGTTTCAACCCTGTCAGTACTGGGTTTGGCATTTCTTGTTGTTCAAAGTGAGATGTTAGCCCTGCTTTATGCCGCTCTGGGTGGGGGGCGGGGCCGGTGGGAGAGGATTAATGTTACACATTGTAAGGGTGGTTAGTTCAGATTGTCCTGTACAAAATCAAGGACTGTTCTAACAGAATTAGGACTACAATGCTCCTTTAGTTCTGATAACACTGCCCCTGTTTACAATAGAGAATAATATTAATAACTGCTTTTGACAGGCAGCTGAACAAAGTGACTGAGGTTGAGTCGGATTTCTTGTCTGCCCCCCAGGTAGAACCGCAGGGGCTGTGGTACTGGACTGGAAACCCAGAGGTTGAGAGTTGAAATCCCACAGGCTAAGTTAGGGACATTGAATTCAATAAATTAATTGTCATAAAACCCCAACTGGTTCCTGAACTCCCTTCAGGGCAGGGTTGCAGCCGGCCTGGCCTACACGTGACTCCAGTCCCGGCCTACACGTGACTCCAGTCCCGGCCTACGCTGTGGCTTCTTGATGCCCTCGCAGCTCGGGATGGGCAATAAATACTGTGTTGCTGGCATCGGCCAAATTCCAAGAACAAAAATACGACCCTTTCTTCTTCCCCCCCCCCCCCCCCCTCCTCTGGGCAGCGGACCGGGCCTCGTCCACCTAGGGCACCATTTTCTGGGTCCAGATTCCCTACCTGTTCATTCCTGGCAGAGGATCTCTGGGCACCTTGCCCTGGCTGTTGGCATCAGTTTGCTCGACTGGCTCCTGTTGAGTTGAGTTGCATGAAGAGCTCCTTTGTCTGCCTGCGGTGAAGAGGCACCAAGTGTCCCCCAGCCAGCTCGAGGCAGTGCTGGCACTTCCACACACACACACACACACACACACACACACACACACCCCCCCCCCCCCCCTGTGGAAACTCGGAAGTAGTACTGGTTCGATTGGGAATCTTTCTCCCCAGTATCCTCTACCTGTGCTCCATGACCCGCAGTCCAGGCCTGTCCAGCAGTGTTGAGGCAATAGTAGGCCTGGTGCCCCCTGGGCTGGGTGTGGGAGCAGGGTGGAGATCAGACAGGCACCTCCCTTCCAGTGAGGTCCTCCTATCCGCACCATCACCAAGACCGCCTACTTCCACCTCGTAACATCGCCCGTCTCCGCCCCTGCCTCAGCTCATCCGCTGCTGAAACCCTCATCCCTGCCTTTGTTACCTCGAGACTCAACTATTCCAACACACTCCTGGCTGGCCTCCCTGCACCCTACATCATCACAAGCTTATCCTAAACTCGGCTGCCCATGTCCTAACTCGCACCAAGTCCTGTTCGCCCATCTCCCCTGTGCTCGCTGGCCTACATTGGCTCCCGGTGTAGCAACGCCTCAATTATAAAATTCTCATCCTTGTTTTCAAATCCCTCCATTGCCTCACCCCTCCCTATCTCTCACCTCCTGCAACCCTCTGGAATCTCTGCACTCCACCATTGGCGGCCGTGCCTTCAGCTGCCTGGGCCCTAAGCTCTGGTTCCCCCTCCTTTAAGACGCTCCTTAAGAGTCTGAGCTGGGGGGTCACGCACACCCCCATCAATTTCCCTGTCTGGCAGAGGGAGCCACTAACAGGAAGCGGCACGGTTACCCTTCCCCTGAGACACAGACACTCACTGGGGCACCGGCTGCCTTCCAGCACCCCACACCCTGTGCTGGAGCCAACACAGTAAGCAGTGGCAGGCTATTCGACTGCGAGGCATCACGGCAGAGTTCAATCACAGATAAACGCAGGCGCGGGTCCACACGTGCGCGCAGGCAGGCACGGGTGATCAGCAGCAAGGCCAGCTGATCTCTAAGACAAGGGTACTGAGGCCAACTGTAATATCCCAACCAAGCATTGAAGCCGGGACCCTGTGATCTGCCCCCCCCCACTGTGCCCGCCCCCCTGTGCCAGGGCACTGGGTTAATACGCAGCTTATAGTTCACACCACGGGGACAGGGACCCTCCCGCAGGGCAGCTCCCATCTGTAGGACTCTCGGCTTTTATAGTTCTGTTTACCCAAAACTAATTTGCTGCCAATAAAACCGGTTTGTTTACTGAGCAGTTAGTCAGAGCGAGCGAGACACTGGGGAGGCTGTGTTGTGCAGCATTAACCAGCTCCACCCTGGAACAGGAGTGTTCGAGATGGGTGGGCAGAGTCTGATTGGCTGGGCTACTGTTCCACGGGGAATGAGGAACCTGTAATGGGAGTTGGTTGGTTGCATAAGCCTAGGTAGTGAAGCTGGTTGAAGGGCCTCACTGGAGCCTGATCCTGTCCTCCACAACTACCTGTATTCATATAGCACCTGTAACCTAGTAAAACCTCCAAAGGTGCTTCACAGGAACAAGTAACACAATTTGACACCAGGCCACCGAAGGAAATATTTAGGACAAGTGAGCAAAAGTTGGTGGAAGCGTGTACGTGTCTGATTGGGCTCTGCTGTCATGCCTCGCAGTCGAATAGCCTACCAGTGCTTGTTGTCCAGGTTCTTGCCTGGAATGTGGGGCGCTGGCAGGCAGCCGGTACCCCAGTGAGAGTCTGTGTATCGGGGTGTGAGCCAGCATAAATATATATCATGGGGCGCGACCGAACAATCAATCGCAGCGTCTCTGCTGCAAGGAGATACTGGCCCTTGGAAGCCTGGGGGTGGGGAGCTGTTTTTATTGCTGTTTACAGCTGGTGGCTGTGATTGCTTGAGGTACACAAAGGTGTGTGTGTGAGAGAAGCTTCTGGAATGTATTAATCGACAATGATAACAGATGGTTGCCATGGCTGCATTTATAGCAGGAATGTGTGACGTGGGGATTAATCCAATGGTGAATTGAATTTTTAAAATGTCCTTTAACCGCTGCACGTTGATATTCTGTGGCTGTTCGCTGCAGGTTACTCTGACAGTGCCAGAGTGCGGTGTTCCTGGAAGATGTCGAGGGTTACTGCTCGAGTGTCAGTGAGCTGTGCGCGCAGCAACACCAGCGAGTGTTTGAATCCCCCCGAGAGGGTTAGGGAGGCACAGGAGTAACTCCCGGAGCTTTACATCGCACCCCTGATTTTCATTGCTCCACCATTGGCGGCCATGCCTTCAGCTGCCTGGGCCCGAGGCTCTGGAATTCCCTCCCTAAACCTCTCCGCCTCTCTCCACCTTAAGACACTCCTTAAAACCGACCTCTTTTGGTCACCTGTCCTAATACCTCCTTGTGTGTCAGTGTCAAATTTTGTCTGATGATGTTTCACAGGAGCGTAGAAGAGTAAAAATGTCTTACTGCAATTATATAGGGCCTTGGTGAGACCACACCTGGAGTATTGTGTACAGTTTTGGTCTCCTTACCTCAGGAAGGATATACTTGCCATAGAGGGAGTGCAACGAAGGTTCACCAGACTGGTTCCTGGGATGGGAGGATTGTCCTATGAGGAGAGATTGAGTAGACTAGGCCTATATTCTCTAAAGTTTAGAAGAATGAGAGTTGATCTCATTGAAACATACAAGATTCTTACAGGGATCGACAAGGTAGATGCAGGGAGGATGTTTCCCCTGGCTGGGGAGTCTAGAACCAGGGGTCACAGTCTCAGAATAAGGGGTTGGCCATTTAGGACTGAGATGAGGAGAAATTTCTTCACTGAGGGTTGTGAATCTTTGGAATTCTCTCCCCCAGAGGGCTGTGGAGGCTCAGTCGTTGAGTATATTCAAGACAGAGATCGATAGATTTTTGGATATTAAGGGAATCAAGGGATATGGAGATAGTGCAGGAAAGTGGAGTTGAGGTAGAAGATCAGCCATGATCTTATTGAATGGCGGAGCAGGCTCGAGGGGCCGAATGGCCGACTCCTGCTCCTATTGCTTATGTCCTGGGACATTTTACTACGTTAAAGGCGCTATAGAATTGCAAGTTGATGTGTATGAGGAGCTTTGTATCACTCTGGGGGAGGGCTGTTGTGCAGCTCCCTCCCTCCCTCGCTGAGAATGATATGGTGATTTAAACACTTTTTTTTCTTTCGTATTGCTAACATCATCTCACTGAGTGAGCTGTGGGATTTGACGGCTGAGAGTTCAAGGGTCATTCACTGACCGTGTGTGTCCGTCTGAAAATTTCCCTTCCGATTTTCAGGGAATCACAGAATGATACAGCACAGAAGGAGGCCATTCGGCCCATCGTGCCTGTGCCAGCTGTGTGGAAGGTTCTCTGCAGTTAGCCCCACTCCCCCGGCTCTTGCCCCAGGGCCCTGCAAATATTCCCACTTCAAATATTTACCCAACAGCACTGTTGCAGCCTCCGATCTTTGGGTAAGCATTCTCCAAGGCGGCCTTCGAGACACACGACAACGCAAAATCGTTGAGCAGAAACTGATAGCCAAGTTCCGCACTCATGAGGACGGCCTCAACCGAGATCTTGGGTTCATGTCACGCTACATGTAACCCCACCTGACGTAGGGTCATCCAGACTCGAGTCGTCGTTGGCTTGTTCTCTCCACACAGATGCGGCCGGACCTGCTGTGATTTCCAGCAAAAAAAAATGTTTTTTGTCTTTTTTTGTTTTTCATACAGACCCCAGCATCTGCAATATTTGACCCCTTGTGACCCCACCTCATTGTTCTTTGATGTAATGTTTTCCTGACTGACCTGTTTGGACACCATCCACACCTTTGATTGCTGTGATTATCTCTCTGCCGAGGTGTGATAAATGGCAGTTGGAAACATTACCTGTAAACATCTGACATTATTCTGACTATATAAGCTGTGTCTTTATGCATTTCTCCACTTCACCTGACGAAGGAGCAGCGCTCCGAAAGCTTGTGATTTCAAATAAAGCTGTTGGACTATAACCTGGTGTTGTGTGACTTCTTACATTTGTCCACCCCAGTCCAACTCCGGCATCTCCACACCATTCAAGAAGGCGACTAGGGATGGGCAATAAAAGTATTTGTCCAATTCCCTTCTAAACCTTCTCCCCCACCCCCTTTTTATTATGAAGGTGGTCTGGGGTCGAGCCCTGGTCTTGCTGGCCTCTGCTGTGGGTTGGAACCTGCCGGACCCACTGACCCCGCGCTGGGGGGGGGGTTTGGGCGAGTTGGGGGAGGGGCGAAGGATGGGGCGGGGAGGGTTTGGGGGGAGGGGGGTGGGGCGAGTTGGGGAGGGGCGAGGGATGGGGCGGGGAGCGTTTGGGGGGAGAGGGGTGTTGGGGAGGGGGATGGGGCGGGGAGCGTTTGGGGAGAGAGGGGTGCGATGGGGCTAGGCCCTGGGCTGGGTCATGGTCTTGCCTGCCCTGTGCTGGGATGTGATCACACGGGAGGATCCCACCCTGTGCTAACCACACCCTGAGATTGCAGTTTACCCATGTCACAGGATTGAATGAGTCACACACTGGTCACGAGCTGAAAGTAGCTGCTGACTCCTCCTCGCTGTCAGGCACTCGTTATACAGCTCATGGGCCTAGTGGGTTCATCGCAGCCTGTGGTCTTATATATATTATAATATATCACCTGTAAGAACTCAAGAAGGAGTTAGATATATTTCTTAAGGCTAAAGGGATATGGGGAGAAGGCAGAGACAGGGTACCGAATTTGGATGATCAGCCATGATCTCATTGAATGGCGGAGCAGGATCGAGGGGCCGAATGGCCTACTGCTGCTCCTATCTTCTATGTTTCTATAAAGACTTACATTTCTATAGCACTTGTCATCACCTCTGGACGTCCCAAAGCGCTTCACAGCCAATGAAGTACTTTTTGAAGTGTAGTCACTGTTGTAATGTGGGAAACGCGGCAGCCAATTTGCGCACAGCAAGCTCCCACAAACAGCGATGTGATAATGACCGGATAATCTGTTTTTAGTGATACTAGTTGAGGGCTAAATATTGGCCCCAGGACACCGGGGAGAACTCTCCTGCGCTCCGTTGAATCGTGGCCGTGCGAGGGGGGGGACAGACGGGGCCTCGGCTTAACGTCTCATCGAAAAGACGTCAAGGAAATGTTAGATGAGACAGTCTTTCGAGTGCCCCAATTCTCCTAGCCTCGTCCTGCTACATTTTGGGCCCCTCTAACTTCTCTGCTCCTGGTAGATAATAAGTCGGCCATTCGGCCCCTCGAGCCTGATCCGTCATTCAATAAGATCATGGCTGATCTTTAACCTCAACTCCACTTTCCCGCCCAATCTCCATATCCCTCGATTTCCCCTAGAGTCCAAAAATCTATCGATCTCAGCCTTGAATGGACTCGACGACTGAGATCGATGCATATGTTCAAGTTAGATGTCCTGCTACATCTTGGGCCCCAAAATTCTAAACGTTTTATCATTATTAGACCTTTTTATATAATTTGGTTTCAACTTCATTCATTTAAAGCTAAATCCTCTTGTCCCACTGATGAACTGTTTTTGTTACACACGGGTCTGCCTGACCAGCAACAGTGCGGGAAACACAATCTATAATGGCTTTTAAAAGGAAAGGGGATAAATATTTGAAAGAAGAAAAAGTGTAAAAAGATGTGGTGAGAAGGCAGAGCACAAACAAATTGGATACCAGATTCTCTGCTCATTAGCACATTGCTGCTTGTGGGAGCTTGCGGTGTGTGAATTGGCTGCTTGTGGGAGCTTGCTGTGTGTGAATTGGCTGCTGCGTTTCCCACATTGCAACAGTGACTCCACTTCCAAAGTACTTCATTGGCGGTGAAGTTTTTTGGGACGTGCCGAGGTGCTGGAGAGGTGCGAGTCTTTCTTGCCTCTTTCTCCGAGCTAGTGCAGGTGTGATGGGCTGAATGGTCCCCTTGTGCTGTAGATTTTATCAGGTGCACCCTGAATTCTGAATCCTCACTGTTCCGGGCCAAACACTCTGTGTTTCTCTCATTCTGTTTGTCTCCTCATTTGAACTCGCTCGATTTATTACGATGGGCTGGAAGTTTGAATTTTGGAAGCCGGGCTGGTTAAACCTTCAGGCAGAGGTCACTGTGCCCCGAGCTGTGAACTGGACCTGTTTAGGGAGCTATGTGTGAACAGGCTGGGGGAAGGAGAGAGGGAGTGTGGCAGACATTGCTGTTCCCCAGCCTCGCCCCTGAGAGGCTTCCCCCTGTCTGACTCTCACTGACAGACTGCCCCCCCCCCCCCCCCCCAAACTCAGCGAGAGAGAGAGCGACTGACCCCCTCGCTCGAGAGAGCGACTGACCCCCCTCGCTCCAGAGAGAGAGAGAGAGAGAGAGAGAGAGACTGACCCCCTCGCTCCAGAGAGAGAGAGAGACTGTCCCCCTCGCTCCTCAGAGAGACTGTTTCTCCCCCCCCCCCCCCCCAAACTCAGACAGAGAGACAGACTCCCTGCACCCCCCCTCTCGCTCACTGACTGGGTTGTTTTGTTTTTCAGGGGTGTAATCCTTATGCTCAGACCGGCCGCAGCAAGCTCCAGACCCAAAGAGTGACCCTCAACCAGCAGATCATTAAAGCAATGCGTCTGCGCGCTGGGGCTGAAAACCTCTTGCGGTAAGTCCCTGTCTCTACATCACATCCTGTGTGTCTGCTCCTGACTCTCGCCTCCCCACAGTCTCACCGTGACTCCAGGCTGACATTGTGCCCAGGATATTTGACCAGGCTTCAGGCGAGCAGCTGATTCCCCGTCCATGAGCTCAGGCGGGATCGCTTTCAGAGATTTTGGCAACAGACCCTTTGTTCCTGCTCCAAACATTGAGTGACTGAGTGGCCTCTCCCAGCCCGTGGTACCTGCCCAGAGACGTTCAGTACTTGCACTTCAAAGAGGCTCGCTGTTTGTGCAGAGAGTGCGGCTCAGTGACAACACTTGGTGCTCCAGCCACACACACTCTGTCTGATTGTTCTGCTGGCTCCTGATCAAATGGCCAAACACAGCGAGTGTTGGTTTCTGCACCGACCTCGCCCCGGGAGCACCGAGCCAACCGGGAGCAAACGCCAGCCTTTAAACCCGATCTCTGGATCCAGGGACTGTGCCCCTGTACACCTGATCTCTGGATCCAGGGACTCTGCCCCTGTACACCTGATCTCTGGATCCAGGGACTCTGCCCCTTTAAACCCGACCTCTGGATCCAGGGACTCTGCCCCTTTAAACCCGACCTCTGGATCCAGGGACTCTGCCCCTTTAAACTTGACCTCTGGATCAAGGGACTCTGCCCCTTTAAACTTGATCTCTGGATCCAGGGACTCTGCCCCTTTAAACCCGATCTCTCTCTGGATCCAGGGACTCTGCCCCTTTAAACCCGATCTCTGGATCCAGGGACTCTGCCCCTTTAAACCCGATCTCTCTCTGGATCCAGGGACTCTGCCCCTTTAAACTTGATCTCTGGATCCAGGGACTCTGCCCCTTTAAACCCGATCTCTGGATCCAGGGACTCTGCCCCTTTAAACTTGACCTCTGGATCAAGGGACTCTGCCCCTTTAAACCCGATCTCTGGATCCAGGGACTCTGCCCCTTTAAACCCGATCTCTGGATCCAGGGATTCTGCCCCTTTAAACCCGATCTCTGGATCCAGGGATTCTGCCCCTTTAAACCCGATCTCTGGATCCAGGGACTCTGCCCCTTTAAACCCGATCTCTCTCTGGATCCAGGGACTCTGCCCCTTTAAACCCGATCTCTGGATCCAGGGACTCTGCCCCTTTAAACCCGATCTCTGGATCCAGGGATTCTGCCCCTTTAAACCCGATCTCTGGATCCAGGGACTCTGCCCCTTTAAACCTGCTGCCTCGATTTCAGTTTCTTTCTCACCCACGATATAGTCCACCTGAAGACGGGGACCCTTGGGGGCTACAGTTCCACAGGTGCTCTGCCCACCCCTCTCACCACCTGCCCAGACCCCCCACCCACCATATGCCTTAGTTTAGAAACACACCCTTGTCTCTTGGCCCTGTTTGTACGGTCACCTTCAGTGTCCTGGAATGTGCTGCAGCCTCTGTAACCCTTTGGATGTAAGAGTTCCCGTGAGACCTGGCCTCCGGTCTGGGATCTGAGCCCTCACTGCAGTCAGTCGATGAGTTTCACTGAAGCTCTCGGCCGGTTTCACTCGTTCCTGCCCTGTCAGTCGGGAATGCGATGAGTTGGTGATGCTCTGGATCGACGGGGGGGGGGGGGCTGTTTATTCACCAGTGTCTCGATCAAACTACAGGATTCTCTGCTGGGAATGAAAAGCCAGAGGCTTCCTGATGGCCAAGTGAGTAACGGCACTGATTGGTCCACGGCTGTCCCGTCCTGGCGATACGGCCCAGGCTCCCTGATTCCAGTCAGCTCAGGTAGGCCACCTGTAATTGGCCTCCGCACCCCTGGGTTAGAGGGAGGGGAAATCAGCCAGGGTTCCTGCTCCTGATCACTGCCCAGCGACCCCTGGGTTAGAGGGAGGGGAAATCAGCCAGGGTTCCTGCTCCTGATCACTGCCCAGTGAGCCCTGGGTTAGAGGGAGGGGAAATCAGCCAGGGTTCCTGCTCCTGATCACTGCCCAGTGAGCCCTGGTGATGGATGTTGGACATGACGCCCCTATAGTTGAATAGCCCCACCACACTCCCTCTTGCTTCACATGAACAAAAGCCTCTCCAGAAGTGGGACAGTGCCCATGTGTCTGGTTAGGGTGTCGGTCTTGGATGTGTGTCTCCTTCACTTTAACTTGCTGCTCTGGTGTATGTACCTGAGTTTCGAGCTGGGAGAGGTTGTGGGTCAGTCGCACAGTCTGATTAACACTGAATGGAGGCTGTTTTCTGCTTTCTAATTGGTATATTTTCTATTTTCATTATCAACCAATTATCTTTCTCTCTTCCCATTCCCCCCTTCTTGCGCCTGTAGATTTTGGGGTGTTCTGAACCCAGCCCTGTGATTCTCCAGAAACAGCCCATGTCAGGGCGGGCTCCTCCGACACCCCGCCCACACAATCCCTGGGATTCTCCAGGACACAGTGCTACACACTCCCAACACCCGCTCCCGGGTTAAACTAAACTCCCGCGATCACTGGACAGCGGGAATCTCTGCTGCTCTTTTTACTCATCCGATCCCTGGCCCAGGGGAGCTGAGTCCAATTGCAATCATCCTCAACACTGCCCAGGGACCAGGGATGGATCCTGGGATTCTCCTTGTAGTGTCAGCAGTGGCTCAGTGGGTAGCAGCCTCGCCTCTTAGTCAGAAGGTCGTGGGTTCAAGTCCCGCTCCAGAGACTTGAGCATAAAAATCTAGACCGACACTCCAGTGTGGTACTGAGGGAGCGTTGCACTGTCGGAGGGGCAGTAGTGAGGGAGCACCGCACTGTCGGTGGGTCAGTACTGAGGGAGCGCCGCACTGTCGGAGGGGCAGTACTGAGGGAGCGTTGCACTGTCGGAGGGGCAGTAGTGAGGGAGCGCCGCACTGTTGGAGGGGCAGTACTGAGGGAGCGCCGCACTGTCGGAGGGGCAGTACTGAGGGAGCGCCGCACTGTCGGAGGGGCAGTACTGAGGGAGTGCTGCACTGTCAGAGGTGTCATCTTTTGATGAGATGTTAAACCGTGGCCCTGTCTGCACTCTCGAACCCACGGCACTATTTGAAGAAGAGCAGGGGAGTTCTCCCCGGTGTCCTGGGGCCAATATTTTCCCTCAATCAGCATTATTGAAACTGATTATCTGGTCATTCTCCCATTGCTGTGTGTGGGATCTTGCTGTGTGGAATTTGGCTGCCGCGTTTCCCACATTACAACAGTGACTACGCTTCAAAAGTACCTCATTGTCTGTAAAGTGCTTTGGGACGTCCTGAGGTGGTGAAAGGTGCTGGAGAACTGGGAGTCATTGTAAGATGCCCAGGACCCGTCGCACCACATCACAGACTGTTCATTAAATATCTGAGCAGATATTTGGCTGCTGATCAGAAGGAAGTTGTGTCCTGCACGGCATGTCTTGTTTCAGGCTTTGTTCCTGTGCCGTGATTGTGGTGTCGGCAGGGGGTGGGGTGGGGGGGACACGGGGTTTGTTTAGGGTGAGGCCACACTTGGCTCTGAATGCGCTCCACCCCCACCCCCCCCCCCCCGGAGCTCCAATTTCCTTCGATTCCTCCCTGAAGTGGGAGAGGAAGTCTGGTTTGTGGTGGGTCATTGGACACGGTGAGGATGCGAGGAATTTACTCCCGAGCAAGGCCGGAGCGTTCTTCACTCCAAGTCAAAGCATCTCCGGGGCCGGCATCGCCACACCGTGGGGGATGGGAGGAGAGATCCCGCTGCTGCAAACTTCCCCCCCCCCCCCCCCCCCCAATACCCCCACCCCTACCGCGACACATAATCTACCCCCCCCCCCCCCCAGACACACCACTACCCCCCCCCCCCCCAGACACACCACACCACCTCCCGACACATCATCCCCCCCCAAAAGGGGGAACCTTGCTGACGGGAGCAGGCTGCACTCTGGGGGCTACTCTCCCCATGTGAACCGGTTATTAAAGCCGAGGTTTTTGCCTGTGGTCCAGTTCTCCAGCAGAGGTGGCTGGGCAGTGATGGGGGGGGGCGGGGTTAGTCGTCCCGCGTCGCTGGTTCAATAGCCGAGTCCAACCTGCTGACTGAGCAGTGCGGGGCTGGGACCCGCGCTGTGGCTCATTTCACACTCGGCAGTGCGTTTACCCACCTGAGCCATTGAGCACCGCCTGTTTGACCCTTTCTAACGTGTAGCAGTAAATGAGCTGCAGCACCAGTGGAGAGGCCCCTCACGGTGAGAGACCGAGTCCCAGAGGCAGTCAGTAATTGGAGAGAGTACAGTAACTGACTGCGGGCTTATGCTTTTTGGTGGGTTATGAGCAGACTGGGAGGGTGGGCTGTGGTGTAAATGATTGTGAGGATGTCACTTTAATACTCTTCACTTGCCTGGATGAGTGCAGCTCCAACTACACTCAAGAAGCTCGACACCATCCAGGACAAAGCAGCCCGCTTGATTGGCACCCCATCCACCACCTTAAACATTCACTCCCTCCACCACCGGCGTACCGGGGCTGCAGTGTGTACCATCTACAAGATGCACTGCAGCAACTCGCCAAGGCTTCTTCGGCAGCACCTCCCAAACCCGCGACCTCTTCCACCTGGAAGGACAAGGGCAGCAGGCGCATGGGAACACCACCAGCTCCAAGTTCCCCACCAAATCACACACCATCCTGGCTTAGAGGTATATTGGCCGATCCTTCATCATCGCTGGGTCAAAATCCTGGAACTCCCTCCCTAACAGCACTGTGGGAGTACCTTCACCACACGGACTGCAGCGGTTCAAGAAGGCGACTCACCACCACCTTCTCGAGAGCAACTAGGGATGGGCAATAAATGCTGGCCTTGCCAGCGACGCCCACATCCCATAAAAACTAATTAAAAAAAATTCTCCGCTCCACTCCCACTCTGACCTCTCCGTCCTCTACCTCCTACAATGTTCCACTGAAGCTCAACGTAAGCTCGGGGAACAGCACCTCATCTTTCGATTAGACCCTTTACAGCCTTCTGGACTCGACATCGAGTTCAACAATTTCAGACTATAACCTCTGCCTCATTTTTTCGGACGGCAGCTGTTGATGATCCTTCTATTCCCATTTACACCTCCTCTAGACCCATCTTTTGTTTCTTAACTTGTCCCATTACCATCTCCTTACACCATCATCCCTTTTATAGTTTAATTAATCTCTCCTGCCTTCCACCCGATCACAGACCTTCCCTTTAGTTCTTTCCTCCCCTTTCCCTGCCTCTGCACCTGGTTAAAACCTGTTACATCTCTAACCTTTTCCAGTTCTGACGAAGGATCATCGACCTGAAACGTTAACTCTGTTTCTCTCTCCACGATGCTGCCTGACCTGCTGAGTGTTTCCAGCATTTTCTGGTTTTATTTCAGATTTCCAGCATCCCGCAGTATTTTGCTTTTGTGTTGAGAAGATGGGGTTGTGTTTGTCTGTGACGTTCTTTGTGCCCTATTCACATGCGCAGGTTGAGTGTGCTGTCTGGACGCGGTACAGTGTCTGGAGCTGTTCCCCAGCGAGAGTGGGTGCCGATTGGGGCAGGCGGTGGGGGGATACGGGATGTCTGCACGGTTTGCCGCAGGTATACCTGGAGCTGGCCGAGGGCTTGGCTCTCGGTTCACGGCCCCTCGGTACTCGGGCCCTCGGTTCACTGCTCTCTCTCTGTTACAGGGCAACTGACAACAACAAGGTCCGTGATATGGTGATGCTGGAACTGACCTTCGTCAACTCCAACCTGCAGCTGCTGAAGGAGGAGCTCGAAGGGTTAAACGGCTCTGTCGAGGTTTATCAGAATGAAAAGTGAGATCACAAACCACTCGACAGATCGGTCTGAAGCATTTTCTATAAAGTGGTCCCTGCTGGCGGTGGTGGTGGGGCGGGGCCTGTGATGGTGGGGCGGGGCCTGTGTTTGGTGGAGGAGGTTTGATGGGTTCCGGTTGGGAGGGTTGACGGGGCGGTGATCGGTGCTGTCCTCTCTCATTTTTATTCCCCCCTCCACTTGGGACTGGATTTCACGTTGTTAAACAAACAGTCTTGGTTTAAGACCTGCAGGTTCTCATAGAGTCCTAGAGTCATACAGCACAGAAAGAGGCCCTTCGGCCCATCCTGTCTGCGCCGGCCATCAAGCCCTGTCTATTCTAATTCCATTTTCCAGCACTTGGTCCGTAGCCTTGTATGTTCTGGCGTTTCAAGTGCTCATCTAAATGCTTCTTGAATGTTGTGAGGGTTCCTGCCTCTACCACCCTTTTCAGGCAGTGAGTTCCAGATTCCAACCACCCTCTGGGTGAAAAAGTTTTTCCTCAAATTCCCTCTAAACCTCCTGCCCCTTGCCTTGAAACTATGCCCCCTGGTTATTGACCCCTCTACTAAGGGGAAAAGTTCCTTTCTATCTACCCTATCTATGCCCCTCATAATTTTGTACACCTCAATCAGGTCCCCCCTCAGCCTTCTCTGCTCCAAGGAAAACAACCCCAGCCTGTCCAGTGTGTCTTCATAGCTGAAGCGCTCCAGCCCAGGTAACATCCTGGTGAATCTCCTCTGCACCCTCTCTAATGCAATCACATCCTTCCTATAGTGTGGCGACCAGAACTGCACACAGTATTCCAGCTGTGGCCTAACTAGCGTTTTGTACAGCTCCATCATAACCTCCCTCCTCTTAAATTTTATGCCTCGGCTAATGAAGGCAAGTATCCCATATGACTTTTTAACCACCTTATCTACCTGTCCTGTTGCCTTCAGGGATCTATGTACATGCACACCAAGGTCCCTCTGATCCTCTGTCCTTCCTAGGATCCTACCATTCATTGTGTATTCCCTTGCCTTGTTTGTCCTCCCAAAATGCTTTTCAGGGTTAAATTCCATTTGCCACTGTTCTGCCCATCTAACCAACCCATCTATATCGTCCTGTAGCTTGAGGCTTCCCTCCTCGCTATTTACCACTCCACCAATTTCCGTGTCATCTGCGAACTTACTGATCATACCTCCTACATTCATATCTAAATCATTAATGTAGACCACAAACAGAAAAGGACCTAGCACCGATCCCTGCGGTACACCACTGGACACAGGCTTCCAGTCACAAAAACAACCTTCAACCATCACCCTCTGCCTCCTGCCACTAAGCCAATTTTGGATCCAATGTGCCAAATTGCCCTGGATCCCATGGACTCTTACCTTCTTGACTAGTCTCCCAGGTGGGACTTTGTCAAAAGCCTTACTGAAGTCCATGTAGACTACATCAACTGCACTACCCTCATCCACACACCTAGTCACCCCCTCAAAATTCAAACAAATTGGTCAGACATGATCTCCCCTGACAAAGCCATGCTGACTATCCCCAATTAATCCTTGCCTCTCCAAGTGGAGACCAATTCTGTCCCTCAGAATTTTTTCCAATAATTTCCCTACCACTGACGTTAGGCTCACTGGCCTGTAATTCCCTGGTTTATCCCTACTACCCTTCTTGAACAATGGTACTATGTTAGCTGTCCTCCAGTCCTCTGGCACCTCCCCTGTGGCCAGAGAGGTTCTGAAAATTTGTGTCAGAGCCCCTGCAATCTCCTCCCTTGTCCCACACAGCAGCCTGGGATACATCTCATCTGGGCCTGGGGATTTATCCACTTTTAAGCCCGCTAACACCGCAAGTACCTCCTCCCTCTCAATACTAATTTGTTCCGTCTGTGTAAGGATCGGCTTCACTCTTAACCCAGACTTCATTCACTGGGTCCCCTAGCCCCTGATTGTTAATACACGAAAATTACAACATGGAGGCAGTCCATTCGGCCCAACCAGTCTGTGCTGGGTTTACCCTCCCTGCGAGCACCTTTACCTGCCCTGTTCCCATATCCCTTTATTCCCCTTTCCTCCATCCTTCTCTCCGATCTAATCCTAAGTGTTGACAGTTTCTGCCTCCATCACTGACCCTGGGAGTGAATCCCACAGCCTCACAACTCTCCATGTGAAGAGGTTTCTCCCTCCCTCTGATCTGAATCTCAGACATTTTATCTTCTCTCTACGGCCACTTGTTCTTGATCCTCAGCCACTGGAAACAGTCTGCTTCTCTCGACCCTTTCCTACCGGCCCATTATCTAACGGGGAAAGCCCCAGTTGCTGAAGCCCAGGCCCCTCGATCAGTTTATCTTGCCGCTCGTTTTCTCCCGTCCTGTTCTGCCTTTCACTGGCGTCTGGTTGTCGGGCGCTGGGGGCCTCCTGGTGCCTCGACCAAGGGGGACATTCTTTATCTGTGAGCCTAGACAATAAGTTAGTGGGCTGTTCAACCATGGCAGTTGCACCCAATCCTGTCCTTGCCAGCTGTCAGGAATGGTCGGGGGCTGGTCAGTGACCGGGAGCACAGACCCAGGGCAGACTCTTCCCCCCCCCCCTCACCTGGGCGCTAATTGGAGCAGCTTAACCTGCTACTCCAGTTATAACTCCGAACTACAAGCTGCCCTGCGCGAGCGAGTCCGTCCCTCCACCCTGTCGGTAGAAACCCATGAGGCTTGGGCGGGGGCGAAAGAGAAGGGAGCGGGGGGCAATGCGGAGGGGGAGTGGGAGGGGTGGTGAAGACTGACGTCGGCATAGGCGAGACATGGAATGGGGAGCGAGAGCAGAGGGTGTAAACGAGAGTAGCCGGGGAATGGGGAGTGACAGCAGTGGGTGTAAACGAGAGTAGCCGGGGAATGGGGAGCGAGAGCAGAGGGTGTAAACGAGAGTAGCCGGGGAATGGGGAGCGAGAGCAGAGGGTGTAAACGAGAGTAGCCGGGGAATGGGGAGTGACAGCAGTGGGTGTAAACGAGAGTAGCCGGGGAATGGGGAGTGACAGCAGAGGGTGTAAACGAGAGTAGCCGGGGAATGGGGAGTGACAGCAGTGGGTGTAAACGAGAGTAGCCGGGGAATGGGGAGCGACAGCAGAGGGTGTAAACGAGAGTAGCCGGGGAATGGGGAGTGACAGCAGTGGGTGTAAACGAGAGTAGCCGGGTGGAGAGGTTCTGTTGGTCAGTACCCTGAACAAAGGCGGTTTCTGTGCTCATCTCCCTGGCATTGAGTGGAATGTATTGGCGGGACTCCTCATCCATTCAGCGTAACTCGACCTTGTCCAAATCCGGTGAGATAATGCGATGAAAACCCTCATTGTGTCTCTGATCTTGCAACTCCGTCCAGCGTGTTCTTAATGTTGCAGACAAAGATTTTATTCTCTCTCCCTCCCCCTGTGAGCGACCCGTTGCCAATTCTGTCTCCCAACTTCCCTTTAAAGTTCTGCCCTCGCTACTGATTCTGCGGCTTTAACCCTTTAAATCCTGCCTGCTCGTCCAGTGAAATGAAAGCTAAACAATTATTACCCCCAAACCATCTTTCATGTTGGCTGGTGTGTTTCTTTTCACTTGCCTCTTCTCTCTCTTCCCCCACACTCACGCGCTGATTGATTTCCTCCGGTCGTGTGTGATCGGAGTGGGGCTGTTTGAACGTGGAGATCAGTCCCCTTGCTTCAGAACTCGCAGTGTTAACTCACCTCGTCCCCAGACACCCAGCTGGCACACTGAACCTTTCGCGGCCCGGGCAGGATGCTGTCCCGACAGTGTCTGAACAATATGGACCGTTCGTAAACCTGCTCCTGAGGGTTCACCTGACTTTGTCCCTGTCTTTTTTTTTTACACAGGGACGCACTCTGCTTTCCCCTCATCCCCATGGGACTGAAAGAAACTAAGGAAGTTGACTTTGCATTGCCCTTCAAGGTAAGGCCAGAGTGGCAGCGGGTGAGGCTGCCAGGGAGACTGTTCCTGGGCAACGAATTCATGTCAAAACTTGAAAGAACTTGTTTCTCCAGCGCCTTTCAGGACGTCCCAAAGCGCCTCACAGCCACTGATGTACTTCTGAAGTGGAGTCACTGTTGTAATGTAGGAAATGTGGCAGCCAATTTATGCAAAGCAAGCTCCCACAAACAGCAGCATCTAATTTTCAGAAACGTTGGTTGAGTGATAGATATTGGCCAGGACACTGGTGTACGTCACTGCTCTTATTCAAATAGTGACCATGGGATCTTTTACATCCAACAGAGAGGGCAGACGGGGCCTCGGATTAAGGTCTCATCCAAAAGACCGCCCCTCCAACAGTGCAGCCCTCCCTCATTACTGCCCCTCCGACAGTGCGGCGCTCCCTCAGTACTGCCCCTCCGACAGTGCGGCCCTCCCTCAGTACTGGCCCTCCGACAGTGCGGCCCTCCCTCGGTACTGGCCCTCCGACAGTGCGGCGCTCCCTCGGTACTGGCCCTCCGACAGTGCGGCGCTCCCTCGGTACTGGCCCTCTCACAGTACTGACCCTCCGACAGTGCGGCCCTCCCTCAGTACTGCCCCTCCGACAGTGCGGCGCTCCCTCAGTACTGCCCCTCTCACAGTGCGGCGCTCCCTCAGTACTGCCCTTCTCACAGTGCGGCGCTCCCTCAGTACTGCCCCTCTCACAGTGCGGTGCTCCCTCAGTACTGCCCCTCTCACAGTGCGGCGCTCCCTCAGTACTGCCCCTCTCACAGTGCAGCACTCCCTCAGTACTGCCCCTCTCACAGTGCGGCGCTCCCTCAGTACTGCCCCTCTCACAGTGCGGCGCTCCCTCAGTACTGCCCCTCTCACAGTGCGGCGCTCCCTCAGTACTGCCCCTCTCACAGTGCGGCGCTCCCTCAGTACTGCCCCTCTCACAGTGCGGCGCTCCCTCAGTACTGCCCCTCTCACAGTGCGGCGCTCCCTCAGTACTGCCCCTCTCACAGTGCGGCGCTCCCTCAGTACTGCCCCTCTCACAGTGCGGCGCTCCCTCAGTACTGCCCCTCTCACAGTGCGGCGCTCCCTCATTGCTCCGGTTGTTTGTCAATCGTCCAAAGCTAGCCTCAGAACCGGCTGGGAAACTGGCGACTCGATGGTGAACAGTTTTTTGGTGGGAGTTAAAGAAGATGCCTTTTTTTTTTCAAAAATGAAATTTGTTTAAAATTAAATGTGAGAACAGGAAGCAAAGGAGGACTTTTGGAAATGGGTAAAGTGATTTTAGGTGTTTGTTTAGTTTCTGATTAATATATTCCAGTAATAAATCTCTTTCTAATGTCAATTTTTTTTTGCCTGATAATTGTTGCTGTGAAGCGATTCGGGACGTTTGACTCCATTGGAGGTGCTATATAAATGCAGCTTGTTGTGAGGTTCCCTGTGACACTGGTGTCCGTGTAACTGCTGGACCCTGGGAGACGGGAGTTAGACTGCACACAGTGCTACTTTGTGCCTGGAGCTGCTCCTCCTGTTGCAGATGAGGATTCCTGGGTTCTGCACAGTCCTTGGGCCGTGAGAACGAGCAACTATTTAAGAACATTAAAATGTCAGCGTGCCTCGGGCTATTCTACTGCATTCTGTGTGTGAATTCCTACTTTCAGTACGGTGTTCCGCTCTTTCCCATCGCTCCTCAGGAAAGGTGGTTCTCGTGCTGAAGGGCATGAGTTCAAGTCCACATTGCGCCCCACCTGTCGGGACATCTTTGATAAACTCCCCCTCCATCCAATGCTTCATTGGCTACATCGCCCTGATGGAAGTGTTCGCTCAGGCTGACCGTTGGTAACCTGCGCATCATCAGCGCGGCCAGCTCGCTTGGTGGCCTCGGGTTTGGGATGCGAGCTGCTGCCAACTCTACAGTCGCCCAGCCCAAGACTAACCGGGGAGGGGCGCGAGGGGAGGCATTTCTGTAGCAGGCAGGAGATTCGTATGTGGTCAGTTGTTACCACGGCGATTGCCAGTTGACAAAGCATTCCAATATCACCAGGACTCCGAGAGAATATAATCGCACAACAGGGCCAAGACTGAGGGCTCAGTAACCTTCAGCAAGTCTTGCAGTAATTTGCGTTTTCCAAATGATTTTTTAATTAAATCCACATGAGTTTTCATCGCCTTTGGTAGGTCTCCAGTGCAGTGCAGCCTCTGAAATACTTGATGTTTCTCCTCTTTCTCGCAGGATTTCATTCAGGAACACTACAGCGAGGAACCAGCCGAGTACGAAGAGAAGATCCTGGATGTGATGGACTTGCGGCAGGTGAGCTGCGGATGGGGGCGTGTTACGTTTGGGCTTCCCATGGACGAGTGCGGATGGGGGCCAGTTGTGTTGTGTTGGGCTTCCCATGGACGAGCGCGGCCTGTGCACGCGAGCCAGTTTCGGGCCTGTGTTGCGTTGTGTGTGCAGGAGTCCCCCCCCTTCCCCCTCTCCCGAAGGAGCTGACTGTTGCTGGAGGACCAGGCTGTCCGTGTGTTGGAAACGCCCTGAGTTGCCTCGCCCAAAACGCCAGTCTTCATGTGAGGGCTGAAAGGCCAAACACATCTATCCAGCAGAGGTCCTTGGCTAGCGATCAAGGGTGCTGAGTCCAATTGTAGTGCCTCTTATCGCCGTCCTAGTTGAGATTGGCTAATTCGGGCACCGGGGATCACACACATTGGAACCTTCCTAGTCTACAAGGGTCAGTTCCACATCAAGCAGCCCATTTTCTATGAGTTAATTAAGGTGGAAAGTATAATTCAGAATCCAAACACTTCTTGGGATGTGGGCAAGGCTACAGTTGTTGGGCCACTTGGACATTTAACTCCATCCATGTGGAGTCGTGTGTGGGCCAGACCGGGATAGGGCGACAGCTTCCCTTCCCTGAAGGACATCAGTGAACCAGTTGGGTTTTAAATAACGCGATTCCTTTTTCTCAATACAGTGCCGGATTTATTGAATCCAGTTTTGGATCTTGTGGGGAAAGAGCAGGGGGGAGTGGGACTAATTGGATAGCTCTTCCAAAGAGCCGGCACAGGCACGATGGGCCGAATGGCCTCCTCCTGTGCTGTAAGATTGATGTAGAGAAGATGTTTCCACTTGTGGGCGAGACCAGAACTAGGGGCCATCAATATAAGACAGTCACTGATAAATCCAGTCGGGAATTCAGGAGAAACTTCTTTCCCCAGAGCGTGGTGAGAATGTGGAACTCGCTACCACAGGGAGTGGTTGAGGTGAATAGTAGAGATATATTTAAGGGGATGCTGGATAAACACGAGGGAGAAAGGAACAGAAGGATATGCTGATCGGGTGAGATGGAGAGGGCTGGGAGGAGGCTCGAGTGGAGCATAAACACCGACATGGACTGGTCCTGTGCTGTACATACTATGATAACTTGCCCAGGCGTCATTTGAACTCTCCCTCTTGGGTGGCACCAGAAACACTAACTTACATCACTGACCGGGTTAAGCTGGCAGTCTTTTAAATGGAAAAAAATACATGTACAATTTTTGGTTCTGGTAATTCCTGGCCTGGTTTCTGCCCCCTCCCCAGTTGGGTCATCCCTGGCGAATGGCCTGCCCCAATGCTGCCTGGAGATCCTCCTTCACAACAGGGATAGAAGGAGCCCGGCTAAATCTCCTTTGAATTTGCCAATGAAGAGGCTAATCTCTCGATTTGAATAATTTAATCCTTTCCTTCCCCACATGCTCAATCGGCCAGAGTTTTACTACCCTGGATTAGAAGTACAGGCCCCGCCGCTGCAGTCTCCCCCACTGCCCGTACCTGCTCTGCCTTGCCCCCTGTGGCACTCTATGATTGAGATCCGTCCTCTCTCCTCTACAGGCTGTCTGGACTCCGAGCCGGAATGAGTCGGGTGTCGAGCTGCTGACATCCTACTACAATCAGCTCAACTTCTTGGAGAGCCGCTTCTTCCAGCCCAACCGGCAGCTGGGATTGTTCTTCACCTGGTAAGGTCTCTGTGTGTCTGTGTCCAGACCGTCTTTCCAGCTCACATCCGGTGTTTACTTTTATTTTAACGAGCCATGTTCAACAAACTACAGCTCTTTTCCAACCACTCTTGCCACTGAGTCAGAAGGTCGTGGGTTCGAGCACAAAATCCAGGCTGACACTCCAGTGCAATACTGAGGGAGGGAGCGCCGCTCTGTCGGAGGGGCAGTACTGAGGAAGCTCTGCACTGTCGGAGGGGCAGTACTGAGGGAGCTCTGCACTGTCGGAGGGGCAGTGCTGAAGGAGCGCTGCACTGTCGGAGGTGTCTTATTTCAGTTGAGACGTTAAACCAAGGCCATGTCCACTCAAGTGGATGTAAAATGTCCTATGGCAGTATTTTGAAGAAGAGCAGGGGAGTTCTCCCCGGTGTCCAGGCCAAACTGCTCATTTACTGCTTTGCTGTCTGGGATCTTGCTGTGTTTGCCTGTAAAACACTGACTGCATCTCAAAAGTAATTCCTTGACTGAAATGCATTTGAGATGGGAGAGGTTTGGAACAATACAGCTTTCTTTCCCCTGTTCAAACCTGTTGGTTCCTTCCTTGGTGCTGTGCCTGTGGGTTGACTGTTCCCGACTGTTTTAGGTACGACTCTTTCACTGGGGTGCCTGTGTGCCAGCAACACCTGTCTCTGGAGAAAGCCAGCATTCTGTTCAATATCGGAGCCCTCTACACCCAGATTGGGACCCGGAGTGACCGCCGCACACCAGCTGGACTCGACAGCTCCATCGATGCTCTCCAGAGAGCCGCAGGTCAGAATCCTTGTTCCGTATTTTGTCCTTTTAGTGAACTCTAGCCAGCTTCTCTTCTCTTCCGCCCATTCCACAGGTGCTGGGTTTCTGTAAACTGTGGGAATGACGCTCATCGCTAACGGGCACCAGGGATTGGAGGAGGGGGATTGGCTTCTTGTGTGAACTGCCCTCGGTGATGGGAGGAGGGATTATGGTCTATTGGGTAGCCGGAGGCTGCTTGTGGAAGGCTACCTGTGCTGGGTAAAGAGAGGAGAGGAGATTTCATCGAGTGGCTCTCACTGTGCAGTGTCACTTGCTGCCTGCTAACCCAGGTTCACCAATAAACCGCTCCTGGAATACCAACCGTTGCTAGAAAGGGGCAATGTCTCATCTGGCTACAGGCCTGTGTTTGTTTGGTGACACGGGCTGTTTGTCTTTGTAACGAGTGTGGATCATGAGCCAGCTGTGTGTAGCACCTGGAGATGGTTTAGACAGACCGGGCTGATGTCTGGGCACCCCCCCCCCCCCCCAGGACACGCTCTACAGCTGGGGCTCGGAGTTAGAGGGTGGGGGAGATCGACCAGGGCTCCAGCTCCTGATCAGCCAGTGACCTCTGATAGAAAGTGTCTACCCTGATGTCTGGAGGATGAGGCAGGCTCAGTGATGTCTCCTATTGTGTGCTGACACGCTCTGTCTTAGTAACATAACAGGAGGCCATTCAGCCCCTCGAGCCTGTTCCACCATTCAATTAGATCATGGCTGAACTGTATCTACCTGCCTTGGTTCTGTAACCCTTAATACCCTAGTCTAAGAAAAATCTATTTATCTCCATTTTGAAATTTTCAATTGACCTGCAGCATTTTGGGGGGGGGGGGGGGGAGTTCCAGATTTCCACTCCCCTGTGTGTGACGAAGTGCTTCCTGACATCACCCCTGAGCGGCCTGGCTCTAATTTGAAGGTTCTGCCCCCTTGTTCTGGACTCCCCCCACCAGAGGAAATCGTTTCTCTCTCTCTACCCGATCAACTCCTTTAATCTTAAACACCTCGATCAGATCACCCCTTAATCTCCTAAACTCGAGGGAATATAGGCCTAGTCTGTGCAACCTGTCCTTGGAATTTAACCCTTTTAATGCCCCCTCTCCAAGGCCAGTATATCCTTCCTGAGGTGCGGGGCCCAGAACTGAACCCAGTGACTCCAGGTGCGTAACCAGAGCTCTGTACAACTGGAACATAACTTCCATCTCTTTATATTCCAGCCCAACGTTCATTAGACGCGATTATTTTTTTGCACCTGTCCACTAGTTTTTAGTGATTTCTGTACTTGGACCCACAAATCTCTCGGCTCCTCCACAGTTCCCAGCTTCTCACCATTTGGAAAATACTCTGATTTATCTTTCTTGGGTCCAAAGTGGGTGACCTCACACTTTTCCACATTGAACTCCATCTGCCACTGTTTGGCCCACTCACTTCAAATCATAGAAAGTTACAGCACAGAAGGAGGCCATTCGGCCCATTGTGTCCGCGCCGGCCGACAAAGAGCTCTCCAGCCTAATCCCACTTCCCAGCTCTTGATCCCTAGCCCTGTAGGTTACGGCACTTCGAGTGCACGTCCAAGTACTGTTTAAATGTGATGAGGGTTTCTGCCTCGACCACCCTTTCAGGCAGTGAGTTCCAGACCCCCACCACCCTCTGGGTGAAAAAAGTTCTCCTCAACTCCCCTCTAATCCTTCTACCAATTACTTTAAATCTGTGCCCCCTGGTTATTGACCTCTCTGCTAAAGGAAATAGGTCCTTCCTATTCACTCTATCTTGGCCACTCATCATTTTATACACCTCAATTAAATTTCCCCTCAGCCTCCCCTGTTCCAAAGAAAACAATCCCAGCCTCTCCAATCTTCCCTCATCGCTAAAATTCCCCGGTCCCGGCAACATCCTGGTAACGTAATCTGTCAATGTCCCTTTGTAACTTCTGCTCCCGTCTACACTATTTACTGAGCCTCCTAACTTCGTGTCTTCAGCAAACTTAGATATACGGCTCTCTCTTCCTTCATCCAAGTTAGCGATTATTGGAGGGAGTGGACCTGTACCCCACTTGGTGGGAGAGGGGAGGGAGTTTATGGGCAGGAGCACTGACCCGACACAAACCGAATCCAGCAACAAGCTTACTCTGAGTGCGCGAGCGTCGCTGCTTGTTGTGGTAAATGGGAGGGGCTGTAAATCTGATCCACTCTTCCCCCTCTCCTGGGGTAATGTATGTTTGCTCTCTGGCACCGGCAATGATGAGGTTTCCGCTAAATCGCAAAGTGAAAGCGAGCGTGCTGGAGTTAATGGGCCATCTGAGTGGGTTCCCGGCTCCCTCCCCTGACCGCATTCCTCCTCTGACTCTGTTTTCAGGGGTGCTGAGCCACTTGAAAGAGACCTTCACACACACCCCGAGCTTCGACATGGGCCCGTCGATGCAAAACATGCTGATCCACCTGATGCTCGCCCAAGCCCAGGAGTGCGGCTTTGAGAAGATGGTGCTGCCCGGGATCCGCAACCAATACTCCAGCCTGCTGCGGGTGGCGCAGGAAGCTGCCAGGGTACGTGAGGTGATTGGGTGATGCCTCGCGCTGGAGGTATGCTCGCGGGTAACTCGCTCCTCCTCACTGTCGTGCTGTGTGTGGATTTGCTGTCGCACTCCCACACTGTACCACGCTGGGCTGAAGCAGAGATTAATACCAAACTTGGAATTTAAAAGAACTGGCATTTCTGTAGCACCTTTCCTGACCTCAGGACGTCCCAAAGCGCTTTACAGTCAATGAAGTGCTTTGTTGACGTGTAGTCACTGTAGTAATGTAGGAAAAGCAGCAGCCAAATTGCGCACAGCAAGCTCCCACAAACAGCAATGTGATAATGACCAGATCATCTGTTTTAGTGATGCTGATTGAGGGATAAATATTGGCCCCAGGACACCGGGGTGAACTCCCCTGCTCTTTTAGTGTGGCGCTCCCTCGGTACTGCCCCTCCGACAGTGCGGCGCTCCCTCGGTACTGCCCCTCCGACAGTGCGGCGCTCCCTCGGTACTGCCCCTCCGACAGTGCGGCGCTCCCTCGGTACTGCCCCTCCGACAGTGCGGCGCTCCCTCGGTACTGCCCCTCCGACAGTGCGGCGCTCCCTCGGTACTGCCCCTCCGACAGTGCGGCCTAGATTATGGACTCAAGTCTCTGGAGTGGGACTTGAACTCTCAACATTCTGACGAGCCACGACTGACGCCTTGGCTGCAGACTGTAGGAGGAAAGGGAGACTGGTGGAGGTGAGGAGTTCCACACTGTTTATAAAGCCCACGGTTGGTGTTTGTCTTACAATTGCAGGACTGAAACTCATTAGATTTTGAGAGTTGAGTTTTATTTGGACAGATTAAAGTTGTTGACTGACTTGGTTCTGTTTCCTTTCTGGGTGTCCAGGTGTCGGATGTGTACAGCCTTGTTAACCGGTTCATCATGCAGGCTCCGATCAAGGAGCATGTTCCCTCGGCCTGGCTCTACACAGTGCAGGTGAAGCTGGAACATTACCGAGCTCTGGCACATTACTTCATGTCCATTGCGATGCTGGATCACCAGTGTGAGTACTGGGACCTGGAAGGCAGGGGCGGGCGGCTACCGCGTATGCGCACAACTTGATGCCCTCCGTAGTCGAATAGCCAGCAAATGCTCGCTGTCTGCGGTTATACTTGGGTGCGGTGTCGGAGCCAGTTGGGTGTGGTGGGGGGGGGAGTGGGCGGAGGGGAGAAGGCAGTCTGTAAACTATCGTGTACCAGCAATGTGTTCACCGTGTCCGCCTGTGCCCTCTCACCGTGTCCGTTTGTTGCAGTGAATCCCCGGGATGATGCTGACCAGCAGGAGATGCTTCTCTCCCAGCTCTATGATGCAATGCCCGATGGGCTCGCGCCGCTGTCCATCCTGAGAAGCAAAGAGGAACGCAAGCGACTGGGTAAGAAACCGCTGTCTGCGCTCCGGAGATCGGTTTGTGGCGGAGTGAGCAGGTTCCGGGTATAAGAATTACTGTTTAATCGCCGAGTCACTGTAAATACTGACCGTTTCACTGCAAGTCCCCACCAGGCGAAATCTTCACACTTTCACTGTTGCAATGGTCAGCAACCCGGGAATTCTGTCCTCTCGAGTAAGAAGACTTGCATTTCTCCAGCGCCTTTCACAACCTCAGGACGTCCCAAAGCGCTTTATAGACAATGAAGTACTTTTGTAGTGTGGTCGCTGTTGTAATGTAGGAAACGTGGCAACGAATTTGCGCACAGCAAGCTCCCACAAACAGCAATGTGATAATGACCAGATAATCTGTTTGTGATGTTGGTTGATCGATAAATATTGGCCCAGGACTCCGGGGAGAACTCCCCTGCTCTTCTTCCAATAGTGGCTGTGGAATCTTCTACATCCACCCGAGAGAGCAGACGGGGCCTCGGTTTAACACCTCATCCGAAAGACGGCCCCTCCGACAGTGCGGCGCTCCCTCAGTACTGCCCCTCCGACAGTGCGGCGCTCCCTCAGTACTGCCCCTCCGACAGTGCGGCGCTCCCTCAGTACCGCATCTCCGACAGTGCGGCGCTCCCTCAGTACCGCCCCTCTGACAGTGCGGCGCTCCCTCAGTACCGCCCCTCCGACAGTGCGGCGCTCCCTCAGTACCGCCCCTCCGACAGTGCGGCGCTTCCTCAGTACCGCCCCTCCGACAGTGCAGCACTCCCCCAGTACCGCCCCTCCGACAGTGCAGCACTCCCCCAGTACCGCCCCTCTGACAGTGCGGCGCTCCCTCAGTACCGCCCCTCCGACAGTGCGGCGCTTCCTCAGTACCGCCTCTCCAACAGTGCGGTGCTCCCTCAGTACCGCCTCTCCGACAGTGCGGCGCTCCCTCAGTACTGCACTGGAGTGTCAGTCTAGATTATGTTCGAGTCTCTGGAGTGGGACTTGAACCCACAGCCTTCTGACTCGAGGAGAGAGCGCTGCCCACTGAGCCATGGCCGACACCAAATGAATCATTAAACTAAAGGACAATCCCGGCTGAAACTATCCCGGGCTGTGGAGCTGGAGAAGGGTTTGTGGCGTGTTGCAGTGATTTCTGCAGCAAGTTGAACACCAGGACAGGGCAGGAATGAACTCTGCCTTCAGGAGGGGGTAGGGTGAGAGCAGGAGGCTGGGATTGAAATTTTTTAAAATTTGTTCCTGGGATGTGGGCGTCTCTGGCATTTATTGCCCATCCCTAGTTGGCCTTGAGGAGGTGGTGGTGAGCCACCTTGAACCACTGTAGTCCATGTGGTGAAGGTACTCCCACAGTGCTGTTAGGTGATTAACTACACCAACTAGGGAAAAGTTTAACAATGTGTTTACAGATTTTAAAATCCTGAATATTCTGGTGTGACTGGGCCAGTCGGTTCTAAGGTGCGAGTTTCAGCCTGCGCTGATGGGCTGTTATTTATCAGTCTTTGCGCTGAGCTCATCCTCATACATTGTCCTTGTGTCTCCAGGGAAAGCACATTTAAGGAAAGCCATCATGGGGCACGAGGAGGCTCTGAGAGTTCAGAATTTCTGCAAATCTCTCTGGAAGATCGAGATCCTGCAGGAGATTCTGAGAGTCTCCCACAAACGCTCGCTCACCAAGTATTCTGAACACGAACAGGAGGACGATTTTGACATGATGAAGGCTCCCAATATAATCGGTACAGTGCCCTCGCCAGTCACCACTCCTCTCTCTCTCTCTGCCCTCCCCCCGGTGCCCCGCTGTGTTGCTCAGTAACCATCACTCTCTCCTGTCTGGTTATTGATTATTGATGATTCTTTTGTGCTTTATTTCCCGCAGCCAAAAGTGATCAGAAAATTGAAATTGTGCTGCCACAATTCTCCAAGGTGAAAGTGGTGGATTTTTTCCACAAGCTGGTACGTGTTCGAGCTCTGGAGTGGGGGGAGGGCGGGGTGGCGGGCGGTCTGGGTTGGGGAGTGGGGTGAATTGGGCTGGGAGCAGGGGGAGGTCAGGGAGCGGGGGGGAGGCTTGGGAGGGGAGTGGGGGAGGTCGGGGAGCGGGGGGGAGGCCGGAGGGTTGGGCTGGGGAGGGGAGTGGGAGAGGTCGGGGAGCGGGGGGGAGGCCGGAGGGTTGGGCTTGGGGGGAGGGGAGAGGTCGGGGAGCGGGGGGGAGGCCGGAGGGTTGGGCTTGGGGGAGGTCGGGGAGTGGGGGGGGAGGCCGGTGGGTTGGGCTGGGGAGGGGAGGCCGGGGAGCGGGGGAGGTCGGGGAGCGGGGGGGAGGCCGGAGGGTTGGGGTTGGGCTTGGGAGGGGAGCGGGGGAGGGTTGGGCTGGGGAGGTCGGGGAGGGGGGGGGGGGGGGAGGCCGGAGGCTTGGGAGGGGAGCGGGGGAGGCCGGAGGGTTGGGCTGGGGAGGTCGGGGAGCAGGGGAGGTCGGGGAGTCCGAGGGGGGGGGGGGAGGCCAGAGGGTTGGGCTTGGGAGGGGAGCGGGGGAGGCCGGAGGGTTGGGCTGGGGAGGTCGGGGAGTCCGGGGGGGGGAGGCCGGAGGGTTGGGCTTGGGAGGGGAGCGGGGGAGGCCGGAGGGTTGGGCTGGGGAGCGGGGGAGGAGGCCGGAGGGTTGGGCTTGGGGGAGGTCGGGGAGCGGGGGGGAGGCCGGAGGGTTGGGCTGGGGATGGGAGCGGGGGAGGTCGGGGAGTCCGGGGGGGGGAGTTTGTAACTCCCGGTTTGATATCTGGAATCTCCAGCATTCCTCTTCCCCTTTCCTTTTATTTGCTAACTTTCTCCTCTGCTTAAGACAATGACTCTTCCACCATGATGGCCATTCCTGCCTGAGCGGCCGTCCTTTGTGTCTCCGCAGTGAGTGGACAGGCTAATCGACCAGGGGAGGGGACACCCAGCTGAGCTCAATCCTGATAGTGGTTAGCACTGTTGCCTCACAGCGCCAGGGACCCGGGTTCAAATCCGGCCTCGGGTGACTGTCTGTGTGGAGTTTGCACATTCTCCCTGTGTTTGCGTGGGTTTTCTCCGGGTGCTCCGGTTTCCTCCCACAGTCCAAAGATGTGCGGGTTAGGTTGATTGGCCATGATAAAAATTGGCCCTTAGTGTTAGGGGGGATTAAATACGTGGGGTTACGGGGATAAGGCTTGGGCGGGATGGCTGTCGGTGTAGGGACCGGGTGCTAGGGTTTGGATGATCAGCCATGATCTCGTTGAATGGCGGAGCAGGCTCGAAGGGCCTACTCCTGCTCCTATCTTCTATGTTTCTATATGACTCCCCCACCCACCCACACTGCAGCCCTGGTTGCACTGAGAGCAGTCACTGATTGAACAGACTGCAGTGATGGAGTGGGGATGGGAGCAGAGATGTGGATTTGAGCTGCACTGGGTGATGTAGCTCAGTAGGAGATCAGTATCCCATAGAATGTACAGCACAGAAACAGGCCATTTGGCCAAACAGGTCCATGCCGGTGTTTATGCTCCACACGATCCTCCTCCCACCCCTCTTCATCTCAGCATATGGAGTATTTCCCACTTGAATGAGGTGTGTGTGTGTGTTTTGTGGACTTGTGCTGACCTTCAGTGGAAGGGTCTGTCGGGTGATGTCTGCGACTGACTGCCAGGTTCTGGACTGTCCGCCCGCTTGTGCTGCCCCTCACGGACTGACGGCCGACTCGCGTTACACGTCTGACCTCACTGACGGTGACTTGCCCCTTCCCGTGTGTTTAACTTTTCCTTTTCTGTTCAGTCTCTCAGTAATGGTGACCAGTGTTTCCACAGTGCTCATGGAAGAGCCGGGCCAAGAGGTGCCTGTTGATCAGGAATGGGGCGGGGGTCAGAGAGAAGGGGGTTTAAGAGACTTTTGAAGATTGAGGGAGGCAAGAGGGTGCTCAGATTTCCTGTGGGTGGGGGGAGGTTGACTGAAGGATTGGTCTCCAGATATTCCGGGTCAGCTTTGTTCCTCTGCTTCCGCTGATGGGCTTCTTGGAGTCCGGACCTGCTCGTCTTTGAAATAGTGCCATGGGATCTTTCCCTGATATGGCAGACATGGCCTCTGTTAAACAGTCTCATCCGAAAGACGGCCCCTCGGACAGTGCAGCGCCCCCTTGGTACTGCCCCTCGGACAGTGCGGCGCCCCCTCGGACAGTGCGGCGCCCCCTCGGTACTGCCCCTCGGACAGTGCGGCGCCCCCTCGGTACTGCCCCTCGGACAGTGCGGCGCCCCCTCGGACAGTGCGGCGCCCCCTCGGTACTGCCCCTCGGACAGTGCGGCGCCCCCTCGGACAGTGCGGCGCCCCCTCGGTACTGCCCCTCGGACAGTGCGGCGCCCCCCTCGGTACTGCCCCTCGGACAGTGCGGCGCCCCCTCGGTACTGCCCCTCGGACAGTGCGGCGCCCCCTCGGTACTGCCCCTCGGACAGTGCGGCTGCCCCTCGGACAGTGCGGCGCCCCCTCGGTACTGCCCCTCGGACAGTGCGGCGCCCCCTCGGTACTGCCCCTCGGACAGTGCGGCGCCCCCTCGGACAGTGCGGCGCCCCCTCGGTACTGCCCCTCGGACAGTGCGGCGCCCCCTCGGTACTGCCCCTCGGACAGTGCGGCGCCCCCTCGGTACTGCCCCTCGGACAGTGCGGCGCCCCCTCGGTACTGCCCCTCGGACAGTGCGGCGCCCCCTCGGTACTGCCCCTCGGACAGTGCGGCGCCCCCTCGGTACTGCCCCTCGGACAGTGCGGCGCCCCCTCGGTACTGCCCCTCGGACAGTGCGGCGCCCCCTCGGTACTGCCCCTCGGACAGTGCGGCGCCCCCCTCGGTACTGCCCCTCGGACAGTGCGGCGCCCCCTCGGTACTGCCCCTCGGACAGTGCGGCGCCCCCTCGGACAGTGCGGCGCCCCCTCGGTACTGCCCCTCGGACAGTGCGGCGCCCCCTCGGTACTGCCCCTCGGACAGTGCGGCGCCCCCTCGGTACTGCCCCTCGGACAGTGCGGCGCCCCCTCGGACAGTGCGGCGCCCCCTCGGTACTGCCCCTCGGACAGTGCGGCACCCCCTCGGTACTGCCCCTCGGACAGTGCGGCACCCCCTCGGACAGTGCGGCGCCCCCTCGGTACTGCCCCTCGGACAGTGCGGCGCCCCCTCGGTACTGCCCCTCGGACAGTGCGGCGCCCCCTCAGTTCGGTACTGCACTGGGAGTGTCAGCCTGGATTATGTGCTGGAGTCTCTGGAGTGGGACTTGACCCCAGGACCTTCTGACTCCGAGGCGGGAGTGCTCCCACTGAGCCAGGCTGATGTCCAAGAGGCCCAGCTGGCTGATTGTTCATTCAGGTGGATATTGGCTCTCCTATTGGAAGAGGAGCTTGTGAGTCCCCCTGGTGTCTTGGGCCCAACATTCCTCCTTCAGCACAGCCAAAAAAATATCAACTGGTCACGATCTCATTGGCATAGCAAGATCCCACAAACAGCACTTGCATTTAAGTAGTTTTACTGGATCAGTTTCTCAGGCATGTCGTTAAACTCGGTGTCTGGAACTCTTTCTTTCAGGGCCCGCTCAGTGTGTTCTCGGCCAAACAGAAATGGACAGCACCTCGTAAAATCCACCTGATGCCAAGTGACCGGGATCACGGCTTCACACTCCGGGAGGAGCCTGCCGTGCAGGTGACCAGCTTGGACCCGACCAGTCATGCTGCTGTAAGTAAATGGTTAAACCCTCAACTTTATTTGCTCCAAACCTGTTGCTTGGGAGCAAACGTCACTCGCCATTTACTTTATTTTTCACCCGCCCGCCTCCGCCTCCACTTGTAACCGCACCAGACGGAATATCTGTGCCATGAAACCTGCTGGTCTGTGCTGACTAGTAGCACTCTGCCTGGCGGCCCTGGACCAGGGAGGGTAATCACCACGCCAGAGCTGGCGCTCTGCTAACTGTCCGGTGACCTCCAGCCTGCGGGTGGATGTTGCAGGAGGGCAGAGTCTGGCTTGGCTGTGATACTCGCCCCTCTTTGACCCCCAGTCCCAGTGGCGCGCCCGCCTGCACTTTACATAGGATTACATCGGATATACAGCATAGAAACAGGCCATTCGGCCCAACCAGTCCATGCCGGCGTTTATGCTCCACTCGAGCCTCCTCCCGTCTTTCCTCATCTAAATCTATCAGTGTAACCCTCTATTCCCTTCTCCCTCGTGCTTGTCCAGCCTCCCCTTAAATGCATCGATACTATTCGCTTCAACCACTCCCTGTGGTAGCGAGTTCCACATTCTCACCACTCTCTGGGTAAAGAAGTTTCTTCTGAATTCCCTATTGGATTTCTTGGTGACTATCTTATATTGATGGCCTCTAGTTATGCTCTTCCCCACAGAGTGGATACAGAGAGAATGTTTCCACTTATCAAAACCTTTCATAATTTTAAAGACCTCTATTAGGTCACCCCTCAGCCTTTTTTCAAGAGAAAAGAGACCCAGCCTGTTCATCCTTTCCTGATATGTATACCCTCGCATTTCTGGTATCATCATCCTTGTAAATATTCTCTGCACCCTCTCCAGTGCCTCTTTATCCTTTTTATAATATGGTAACCAGAACTGCACACAGTGCTCTGTGGTCTGACTTGGGAAGAATGGCCACGAGCAATGTTCCCTTTCATTTTTTTTGGGTGCGCGGCCCCTTCAAAATTCAGCATGTGCGGTTTTTCCTATTTAAAAGGCTGGTAAGCTGCAGAGTGCTGGGCAGCTTAGAGGGAACGCTGGCCTCGAGGGTAAGGTTCGGGAGTCTAACTGTGCCCGAGGATCCAGTGGGTGAGCAGAGAGATCCCCGCCTGCAGTTTCTGTGACCTTTTATTACATATTCCGACATTCCAACCCCTTCTTTTCTCCTTCCCCTCCTCTCCTATCCCTAAGTCAATCCTGGTGTGTGTTGAGGGGTTGATGTAGCAGTTTGTGAAGGAGTCCTGACTCTCTCTCTCTCTCTCTCCATTCAGGGGTCGGGGCTGAGGGATGGAGATATCCTTGTGTCAGTCGCAGGGAAAGACTGTAAATGGAGCTCGGTGAGTGAGGTGATGAAGATACTGAAGGAGATGCCGGCGGATGGGCTGGACATTCAGGTCATCAGCCCTCAAGGCCTGGAGATTGTGCAGATGGTGAGCGGGAATGTGGGGCATTGGGACTGCACACGGGAGATTATTAAACCGAATGGAATGGAGTTGATGCACGTTATTGGCGCCACCAATTGCTCTGGTCAATACCCGAGTGAGCAACTGCGTCAAGCAGACCAGATTCGGACCCTCTGGCTGTGCGGCGTAGCTGGGGCGGGGGGGGTCTCGGTGCCCGGGGGGTCTCGGTGCCCGGGGGCGGGTGGTCTCGGTGCACCGGGGAGGGGGGCGGGGGCGGGCGGTCTTGGCGCCCCGGGGGAGGGGGGCAGGCGATCTCGGTGCCCTGGGGAGGGGGGCGGGCGGTCCTCGGTGCCCCGGGGAGGGGGGCGGGCAGTCTCTCGGTGCCCCGGGGAGGGGGGCGGGCGGGTCTCGGTGCCCTGGGGAGGGGGGGGCGGAGAGCAGAAATCCAGCCAAGGTCCTCGCTCCTGATCAGCGTCAGTGTGTGGGCGGAGTAAGGATCAGACTGCACTCGGCCTCGATGCTCTCTGGTTGATTTACTCTGCACGGCACGTCTGACCGTCCGAGCCAGGTAGTGAGTGGAGTGCTTCTGGCTCCTGTGGGAATGTCCAGCAAGCAATCATTGCTTTAAGGAAGGGGCGACGAGGGGAGGAAGGGAGGGAGTATCTCTTTTATACTGAAAACCTGATTCAATTCAATTCAATTCAAATTGCTTTATAGGCATGACAAGTTACATCTTATGTAGCCAAAGCATCGAAAACATTCATGTTTGTACACAAAAATACAGATCTATCCATCCATACAGTGTATAAACAGATATATCCCTGAGTGTATAAATATACTTTCATATAATTTGTATATACTCTTTTCTTATATTTAGTGGTTGTCCCTCTGTTTATGGCAAGCTGTAACATAGTGTGCCGCTAGTGTTACACAATTTCTCTCTTCCCCTAGTAGGTATGGGAGTTTTTGGTCGTCATTCAAATTTCTGAATTCCGGGCATATTTTTGTGAATTTTGGGTAGAAATTCTCCCTGATGCCCTGATATTTTCTACAAGCTGTGAGGAAGTGCATCTCTGTCTCCACCACTCCCTGACTGCAGTGAGAGCATATCCTGTCCTCTCTTGGTAGCCGGGTCTGCCTGTGTCTACCTTTTTCGATCGCCAGGCTATGTTCACTAAGTCTGTACATTGTCAAGGTTTTTCTCAGTTTGCTATCCTTTACCATGGTCAGGTAATCAGCCATGTTGTATTGTCTGTTTAGGGCCAAGTAGCAATTGAGTTTGCTTTGGGTTTTTGTTGTTTCTGCCCAATATGACAGATATTTTTCCTTTTGCTTAGCGACGATTGTGTTGGGTCGAATTCTTTGTGTTACGCTGTCACTGTCCTCCTCCTATAGTACACTGCCTCCTCTATAGTACAGTCAAACACTTTACCTGGGCCGCTGAGGGAACGCTCCATCTATCACCATATACAGATTAGCCCCTGGGCTCCTTGACTGAGATGGCCCCTTGCCATCCCTCTTTTTCACCCCCCCGCCCCCCCCCCCCCCCCCCCAGTAAAAGACGTGACTCTCACTGGGGTACTGGCTGCAGTCACCACAGTGACCACTCTTCCTACATTGGGTATGCAGCAACAGCTGAGGTACAGATCAGCCCTGATCTGATTGAATGGGGGAACAGGCTTGAGGGGCTGAATGGCCTCCTCCTGTCCCGTCAGCGCGCATCAACAAGTTATTGGACCATGGGGAGCATCACAGCTCAGCCTGATCCTGTCCCAATGTCCATGCATTTTCAGCTCATCACTGGGTAGCAGAGCACCTAGTTCCTCCCCCATACACCTGAGGCCAGGTGTATCGCTGCCCAGCTGAGATCGGGTGACTTGCCCATAGACTGGTGAGGGGTTGGACATGAACCTGGCTGTTTAAACACTGGCCCAGCAGGGGAGCTGGATAAGGCTGATCTGTCCTTCCCACCATGGCGTCTGGCTCTCTGGGAGTTACCAGCTGGCTGTTTCTGGCCCTGCCTTTGTGATCTCAGGGCCTCCGGCTCCACACCTGCTCCTTTATTTTGGTTCCGTGTCATGGTTTTCTCCCAACCGTAATGCAAATTGAGTTCTTTGAGACGTGTTACTGTACACAGGGATCAGGTGAGCATGTTCGCAGGTCCCTCGTGTGGAGTGAGGGCTCCTATTAAAAGCAGAGTGTGTTTTCGCACCGTGATTGTACCTGTTTGAGCAGATTGGGAAAGGGCTGATCATTTCTCTGTGATAGCATCCGCTTCTAACCCTTCCTCTCCTCCCTGAAACCCCAAGAAGCCACACTTTAGGGAAATGATCCGAAGCAGAAACTTCACTAAATATTGGCCCAAGCAGGGAGGATTATTATTTTTAAACTTTATTCCTGTTTTCAGGTTTAAGAATGACTAGTTTCAGTCCTATATTTATCGCAGCCTGTAACTCTCCCTCGGCTACCTATTTATTTTAAAAAATATATACAGGTAGACTATCCTTTATCCGCACTTCCGAAAACCTCTAAAAACTGAGTTTTTCTGTGGAGCGTAAGTCGTGCGCACGACATGACCCGAGTGGTCCGGGAGCTCTGCCTTGCCCTGTGAGCAGGGCAGAGGGTCACAGAGTTCCCTCCTGGGTAGGAGATTGCAGGCCGAGCCGGGCAGTGTGAAGGAGGTACCGGGAGAGTGAACCCAACAAAAAGCGGCCCGTCCAATAGTCTTTTCTTCCCCCCCCCCCCCCCCCGACCTGATTTGCAGGCCAGCTTAGTGTAGGAGTCAGCCGATATCCGGCTTTCCCACAACTGGCGGCGGCAGTCGAGCCCCAGACCCCCGCTAAGTCAAGGAATTCAGATACGGAGCAGGGGGAGCCGGAAACCTCGATCTAACGGCAGAAATCAGCAGCCGTTTTGTTAGGTTTTTTTTCTTCCCCGAGCATTTTTTTTAAACAGTCAGGCTGTGGCAAGAGTCTCTGTAGCTTAGCAACAGCTTCAGAGACGCTTCCAAGGCAGGGCCCGAGTGTTTACGAGCTGTTGCTAAGCAACAGTGTTTGTTGTCAGATACGGAGATGAAAACCTTCTGAAATCCGAAAAATTCCGAAAACCGAAACACAGCTGGTCCCAAGGTTTTCGGATAAAGGATAGTCTACCTGTATACTCGTCAATGCCGCCCCCCCTTCAGTTCCTGCCTTGCTCTCTACTGGTGGCTGGAATTGATTGACACGAATCGTTTGGCATAAACAGGCTGCCAAGGGCTCAGTCACTTGAGTCCTTTTTTCAGGATCTGTGTGCCTGCTGATAATGACTGGTCTCTTTCTCCTCCCCCCTCTAATCCATACCCTGCTGAAGAATCATCTCTTTCAGTGCAGGTGTTGGTGAGTGGTGCTTTAAGGAAGCTTCTATTGCAGAAATGTTTCGGCCAAAGGTCGACCCGAGTGTTCTCCGGCAGGAATTGTGCAATGGCAATAAATGGGAGGGGAACTCGGGGAGGGGACCATTCCTAAAAGCAGGCCAATTCCTAATTTTCCTCTAATGATGATCTTACATCTTTCCAAGCTGTGGGTTCCCACCGCTTCTTCAGCAAGTTGCTAGTTATGGAGTTCTGTCTTTGAGGGGAATTTTGAGCCTTTGAGCTTTAGCCAATAGAGGTGGTTTGGCAAATAATGAACCCCTTTCAGACCCCACAGAATAGTTTGTGATTTATCGAACAGGCAGTTCATTGACCGATTTGGCAGTTTTCAGATTCCTTGCTCTTATTTTTTTTTTTTCCCTGTTTATTTCCGATCTCAGCCCAAGTGTGCGACGTACAGTGGCGGCTTACCCAAGACCTACTCGCTGACGTGCCTGACTCTGGACGAAGGGAAGAGCAGGAAGGGCAAGAAAGTGGCAAAGAAGCTGTCGTTCCTGAGCTGGGGGAGCAAGAACACCAAGAAGACGGCGAGTACAGTCAGCCTTCCCTCCGCAGTGGACAGTGGGCCCCAGAGTGTCTCCGACAGCACCACACCCTTCAGAGATCCAGCTGATGGGAGCTGTCTGTACTGAGGGGCCCCATCTACTGACGGGAGCCTCCCCTGGATCTTCCTGCACTGGCTCCTGATTCTAACACCTAAAACTATGTAGACAATCCTACCCTGTCTGTGCTCTCTTGGACCATGAGCCATAATTAAAGAAAGAGAGAGTTCCTGAATTGTGACTTTGGGTACAGCCATCTAGTATCTGTTGCAGACAACTCGCTGATATCCCTCCTGACCAAAGTGCAGCTGCCCTGATCCTGATTCATGGTGTGCAGCGCACTGGCTCTGACTGACTGACGTAGATGTATGTCTGAATGTGCAGCCCTCACACACATCACTTCCCGCCACCAGAATTAGCTCATGTCTCGCTGTCCTACAGCATAACCGAGGTGTCCTCGCTCCGTCATATCTGATCTCTAACCGGTTGTTGGGGACGTCACAGCCTCCTCCCACCTCCATGCACTGTGCGAGTGTTTCTCTCACGTTCTCAAATACGCACTTTACAGCCTCCTGCCCGCTGTCCACTTTGTTGGGTTTAAGCTTCCTCTCCAGAAGTTTCAAGCTGCACTTTACACATACAAGGAGGAAAGAGGGTCAGGCTACATGTTAAATGTGCATTCCGCCCCACCCAAGTCCCTCGGGTGAAACCTGCACATTGTTAGACAGGAGTTGATCCACTTTTTTTTTTCCTGACTATCACACATCCAAACCTGACTGAAACTCTCCTCAGTCTGTGATGCTATCTCAAACAATAGAATTTCTGGGCGCTGTGATCAATGATGATCCTGTTTGGTGCACACCAGTAATGGGGTCAAAGGCCGAAGGTGAATTGAGAGCCCCTCCAGCACACTCTAGCCATCGAGGAATGAACAGCAAGCTGATTCATTATATTTAAAAAGAAATTCAAGAAATGCTTTGGATTCTTTTAAGGTTGTATGGCCAACGCTACATTCTGTTAGTTTATAAATACTGTCTACAGGGTAGATTTAAAATATTACTGTTTGATACTCAAATGAGAATTGTGCCTTAATTTAACAATTAGAAATTAAATAATCAAAGGAAACATATTCAAGTCAGATTGTGATTTTGTAAATTGAGTCGGTTTATATAGCTGACTTTTATTTTTGGGTACGTGTCTGGTTTATGTTACCAGGGTCTGTGTGGGTTTAACTGCAAGAAGTATTTATATATTGTTTAAAAGAGTTTGTGCATAACCTGTCTTGTTTTTAACAAGTTCATTTAATCACTACACTATGTTTGGGATTTGATCATCTTTTCACTGAGCCCTGCTCCCACTGTATAGTTTACTGCACTTTATCCCAGTCTCTACTGCGATAGGGGGAAGTGAGATTAATGCCCCTCAGTCTCCAACATGTATGATGTGACTCGGAGCACACCTTCACTCTGCACGATGGGATCTGTCCCCCCAAGTAATGGGACTTTCTAGCTGTGCTGGGTGGGAGTGCAATTCAATTCGCTTTATTGGCATGACAAGGTACATCTTATGTTGCCAAAGCATCGAAAAACATTCATGGTTGAACACATAAATACAGATCTATCCATACAGTATTTAAACAGATATATCCCTGAGTGTATAAATATACATTCATATAATTTGTATATACTCTTATTGAATACGAAGGGGGTAAAGAGCTCGCCTTGTTGAAGGGTGCTTGCTTTTTCTCCTTACTGTTATCCATCCCAATGTGATGAAGTGGATGAAATCTGTGCCCTCCCAGGAGGATTCCATTAATATTTAAAGTCTCTGTCCCTGCAATGACCGCCCCCATCACAACATGATTCGATTAATACAAAGACACACACTCTCCCCAGGTAGATGCCTAGCTCACATCCTCCAGCCTTTGTTTTGTATTATTTATAAGTTGTGATTACATCTGTAAAGAGATTTTTTTTAATGCTTAGAAATTAAAGATCAAAAGAAGTGTAAAGCTGCTCTTCCCTGCTGTATTCTTGAGCTGGGCTAACGGCATTAGAGTTAGTCGCCGTCGGACCAACAGGGGGAGGGAACTGGACCAATAGCAGCAAACATTCAAGCTGTGACATTCCCAGCAACCTGCTGGAGAGGGACATGTCTGCCACCTCGAACAGAGGGTCAGCAAATGACCACTGGCGGGGGCGATCTGCCCTGCTCAACTTCTGCCAGCCCCCGGGGGGGGGGGCGCCAGGCAAAGAGTGCAACAGCAACGCGAGGCATGAAACCAAGGGGCAGGGGCCAGTTCAGAATCTGTTGCTTAAAAGGGCAGCAATTTGGCAGGATTACACTAGTGCCCGATCTGCAGAAACTATGGTTAGTGAGCGAGAGGGGTCAGTCTATGGAACAGATTCCCTCTTCTTAGGCAGTCCCTCGGAACTGAGGATGACTTGCTTCCACATTAAAAATGAGTTCTCAGGTGACTGAGTCCAATGCGGGACCTACAGTCTCTGTCACAGGTGGGGCAGACAGTGGTTGAAGGGGCGGGTGGGTTTTGGGTTGACGTGCGCTCCTTACGCTTGGCTTCCACTTGCTCCCGGCGAAGAGACTCGAGGTGTTCGGCACCTTCCCGGATGCTTCTCCTCCACTTTGTGCAGTCTTGGGCCAGGGATTCCCAGGTGTCGGTGGGGATGTTGCCCTTTTTAAAGGAGGCTTTGAGGGTGTCCTTGAAGCGTTTCCCCTGCCCACCTGGGGCTCTCTTGCCGTGTCGGAGCTCAGAGTAGAGGGCTTGTTTCGGGAGTCTCGTATCGGGTATGCGGACGATGTGGCCCGTCCATCAGAGCTGATCGAGCGTGGTCAAAGCTTCGATGCTGGGGATGTTGGTCTGAGCGAGAACACTGACGTTGGTGCACATACCCTGGCCAATGGATTTGCAGGATTCCCTAGCGAGACGGTGGAAGCTGATAGTACTGACTCATTCAAATGCAAGTGAGATCCTGTCTTGTAAAGTCTCCCCCGGTCTGCCTTTTTCCCAGTGTAAAGCTTCCCCAGCAGCTCAGGTGTTCAATCCCCAGCAGTTATATAGGGTCCAGAACAGGCAACTAACGACAGCCAGCTGCTCCCAGTGCAGCGATCAGAATTGTGCTCAGTTCTCCAGGTGGCATAGACCCCAACTTTGTATAAACTCTAGCACTTCCTGTTCTATCCCTGTGGTGATTGAGGGATAAAGGGGATTAATCACACGGGGAAGTATTTGTAGGGCCTAAAGTTCTGGCTTCCGCTGATGGAATGAAACCAATCCCATTTAATTCCATGGGGTTACAGCCTTTTCAAAATCAGTGAAAGAAAAGCAGAATGGCGGATGCTGCAGAATGGCGGATGCTGCAAATCTGACCTGAAGCATTAACTCCACTTCTCTCCCCGCCCACGTTGACTGACCCAAGTTTCCAGCATTTTCTGTTCATGTTATTGGTGTTGCTCCCTGCTGTGACAGGCTGGTGGGACTGTCTGATCCAGATGTTTAACTGCTGCAGCTTTTAGATACGACAGTTCCAGTAAGACACTGTGGCCCCTTGGTTCTCGAAGCGTCGCAGAGAAAGGCCACACAGCCCACAGATGGGCGATTAATCAGCTGCACAGGCTCCAGTCCAACTCCACTGCACCAACCTCGCACCCAGCGACTGGCAGGAAATCCCACCCACCCCAGCTCAGAGTACAGGGACCAAAAGATATTGAAAGCATTTTATTGAGGCTCTTTGTACAGATCCATTGCCCAGTCAGCTCACCTGTGTCCAGCATCTCCCAGGACACAGCCCCCTTACTCTATAAAACCACCCGTCACCGCAGCAGACAGCGCCAGGCTTGACCGGCAGGGGCACAGAGCGTAACAAACACCACCGCCCCCAATCGCTCAGTGGGAAAATCCACCACCCAGTGTGTTGCTGAGCCACAGACCAGGATCCCAGGTCTGATCCAAGGCGGTGGGCGACTGGCCAGAATATGCCTGGGTTAGGGAGCCAGGGGAGGGACACAGCGACGTGGATGCCAGGATCAGGCTAGGTGATGATACCCTCCCTGGTCGAATATCCCAATCACATTTACTGTCAAGTCTCAGTGAATGGGTACTTGGTCAGGGCACCAGAGGACAAACAGTTCTCTAGATTACCAGGGCTTCCCCCAGATTATTGACTGCTCGTCCTCACCCCTCCCTGACCTCAGTTACACGTTCAGTTGGGGCCCAGGCACAAACTGAAACACACGTTGAAACTCTCACTCACGCAGTGCCATGGGAGAAAGTGTCCCGCAGCGTAACGCCCCCTTCACCGTGCAGCTCCCGGGTAAAGCACAGACATCAACAATCCACAGGCTGGCCGATCCACGCTGGGCCTCAGTGCGTCGGCGAGAAGAACGCCATGATCTGCTGAGCCACCGCCCGTCCCGTCACCGTCTCCAGCTCCTGGGGACCAGCGGTGCTGAGCTGCTGAATGCTGGGGAAATGCTGGAGGAGGCTCAGGGCTTTGACCTTCCCGACCCCGTGAATCTGCTGGACGGAGGCCAGGACACTAGCATCGGACAAACCGGAGCGTGCCCTGCGCAGGAAGGGATTGCGGCCCTGCTCCCTGCTCTCCTCGTGAACCTGCAATGAACAGTGTTCGAGTTAGCGCGCACTCCAGCGACAGCATACTTCTTCCACACAACAGTGGCTACAAGAGATTGCAACAGAAAGACTTACATTTCTCCAGCGCCTTTCACCACCTCTGGACATCCCAAAGCACTTTACAGCCAATGAAGTACTTTTGAAGTGTAGTCACTGTTGTAATGTAAGAAACACGGCCGCCATATTGCGCACAGCAAGCTCCCACAAGCAGCAATGTGATAATCAGCAGATCATCTGTTTTTAATGATGCTGCTTGAGGGATAGATATTGGCCGGGAGACCTCCCCCTGCTCCTCTTCGAATCGTGTTGTAGGATCCTTTGCATCGACCAGAGAGGGAAGATGGTGCCTTGGTTTAACATCTGGCATGTTGGCCTTTATTGCAAGGGGGTTGGAGTACAAGAATAAGGAAGTCTTACTACAATTGTACAGGGCTTTGGTGAAACCTAACCTGGAGTACTGGGCACAGTTTTGGTCTCCTTAACTGAGAAAGGACATACTTGCCTTGGAGGCGGTGCAACGAAGGTTCGCTAGATTGATTCCTGGGATGTGAGAGTTATCTTATGGAGGAGAGATCGAGTAGATTGGGCCTATACTTTCTGGAGTTTGAGGGAGCGCCGCACTGTCGGAGGGGTAGTACTGAGGGAGCGCCGCACTGTCAGAGGGGCAGTACTGAGGGAGCGCCGCACTGTCGGAGGGGCAGTACTGAGGGAGCGCCGCACTGTCGGAGGGGCAGTACTGAGGGAGTGCTGCACTGTCGGAGGGGCAGTACTGAGGGAGCGCCGCACTGTCGGAGGGGCAGTACTGAGGGAGCGCCGCACTGTCAGAGGGGCAGTGCTGAGGGAGTGCCGCACTGTCGGAGGGGCAGTACTGAGGGAGCGCCGCACTGTCGGAGGGGCAGTACTGAGGGAGCGCCGCACTGTCGGAGGGGCAGTACTGAGGGAGCGCCGCACTGTCAGAGGGGCAGTGCTGAGGGAGTGCCGCACTGTCAGAGGGGCAGTACTGAGGGAGCGCCGCACTGTCGGAGGGGCAGTACTGAGGGAGCGCCGCACTGTCGGAGGGGCAGTGCTGAGGGAGTGCCGCACTGTCAGAGGGGCAGTGCTGAGGGAGCGCCGCACTGTCGGAGGGGCAGTACTGAGGGAGTGCCGCACTGTCGGAGGGGCGGTACTGAGGGAGCGCCGCACTGTCGGAGGGGCGGTACTGAGGGAGCGCCGCACTGTCGGAGGGGCAGTACTGAGGGAGCGCCGCGCTGTCAGAGGGGCAGTACTGAGGGAGCGCCGCGCTGTCAGAGGGGCGGTACTGAGGGAGCGCCGCACTGTCGGAGGGGCGGTACTGAGGGAGCGCCGCACTGTCGGAGGGGCAGTACTGAGGGAGCGCCGCACTGTCAGAGGGGCAGTACTGAGGGAGCGCCGCACTGTCAGAGGGGCAGTGCTGAGGGAGTGCCGCACTGTCGGAGGGGCAGTACTGAGGGAGCGCCGCACTGTCGGAGGGGCAGTGCTGAGGGAGCGCCGCACTGTCGGAGGGGCAGTACTGAGGGAGCGCCGCACTGTCGGAGGGGCGGTACTGAGGGAGCGCCGCACTGTCGGAGGGGCAGTACTGAGGGAGCGCCGCACTGTCGGAGGGGCAGTGCTGAGGGAGCGCCGCACTGTCAGAGGGGCAGTACTGAGGGAGCGCCGCACGGTCGGAGGGGCAGTGCTGAGGGAGCGCCGCACTGTCGGAGGGGCAGTGCTGAGGGAGTGCCGCACTGTCGGAGGGGCAGTGCTGAGGGAGCGCCGCACTGTCGGAGGGGCAGTGCTGAGGGAGCGCCGCACGGTCGGAGGGGCAGTGCTGAGGGAGCGCCGCACTGTCAGAGGGGCAGTACTGAGGGAGCGCCGCACGGTCGGAGGGGCAGTGCTGAGGGAGCGCCGCACTGTCAGAGGGGCAGTACTGAGGGAGCGCCGCACTGTCGGAGGGGCAGTACTGAGGGAGCGCCGCACTGTCGGAGGGGCAGTGCTGAGGGAGCGCCGCACGGTCGGAGGGGCAGTGCTGAGGGAGCGCCGCACGGTCGGAGGGGCCATCTTTCAGATGAGACGTTATACCGAGGCCTAGTCTGTCCTCTCAGGTGGACGTAAAAGATCCCATTGCTGTTTGTGGGATCTTGCTGTGTGCAAATTGGCTGCTGTTTTTCCTACATTACAACAGTGACTACACTTCAGAAATCTGGAGGTTGTGAAAGGCGCTATATAAATGCAAGTTTTCTCTGGCATAAACTCCAGTGATTTTCTCTTGTAATATTTCCACCTTTGAACTGGCAGGAGGAGGAGTGAGAACACAGCGATTTCCGATGGGCAGTGTTACTGTAAAACCGGGTGACTGTTGGCCATGGGCTGCACACTCTCCGCTGTGTGATATACTCGCCCAGTTAGTGCAGGTGTCACTCGCTGAAGGAAGTTGGACATCTATTGGTGAGTAAAACGTCCCGAGACGCTTCACAGGAGCATCATCACCATAAGATTCACACCGCGCCGGGTGAGGAGATATTACAACAAACACAAAGTACTGCGGGGTGCTGGGAACCTGAAATAAAGACAGAGAATGCTGGGCACACTCAGCAGGTCAGGCAGCATCTGTGGAGAGAGGAACAGAGTTCACGTTTCAGGTCAGTGACCTTTCATGAGAACTGGAAAAAGTTGGAGATGGAACAGGTTTTAAGCAGGTAGAGAGGCAGGGAGAGGGGAGGGGAGGAAAGAACAACGGGACGGTCTGTGATCGGGTGGGAGGCCGGAGAGATTAAAAGATACAAGGGATGATGGTGCGAGGCAAAAGGAGATGGTAATGGCACAAGTTAAGAAACAAAAGATGGGTCTAGAGGAGGTGTGAATCATTACCAGCTGCTGCTGTCCGAAAAAGAACAGCAGTGGTTATGATCTGAAGTTATTTCCCTTTCGCCTCGCACCATCATCGCTCCAGCCTTCCAGCCTCTCACAGACCTTCCCTTTTGTTCTTCCCGCCTCCCCTTTCCCTGCTTCTGTACTTGATTAAAAACTGTTACATCTCCAATTCTTTCTAGGTCGGACGAGAGGTCATTGACCTGAAACGTTAACTCTGTTTCTCTCCGCCGACCGGCTTTGTATTTCCAGCATTTTCTGCTTTTATTAAAGAAATATTAGGACCGGTGACCAAAAGCTTTGTTAAAGAGGTCAGTTTTAAGGAGCTTCTTAAAAGGAGGAGAGGCGGAGAGGTTTAGGGAGGGAATTCCAGACTTAGGGCCCAGGCAGCTGAAGGAACGGCCACAAACAGTGGGGTGAAGGAAGTCGAAGATGCCCAAGAGGCCAGAATTGGAGGAATGCATCGAAACAAGGCAAACGGCCCTTACCAACTGGGTGATGAGTTGCGAGGCCTTGGTCTGACTGGCTACAGGCAGCAGCGTCATGCCCAGTTCCAATACCACAAACTTCTGTACCGCAGGGAAGTACTGCTCGCTCAAACGGGTCTTTTCCACCACAACTATTCCATTTAAAGTGCTCGCCTGGTCACAACATGGGGAGAAGAAACAGGTGAAATTATTGGCAAAGCAAACAGATCGTTTCATCCACAAATAATTAGGATATCTCACTTGTGACCTTCATTCTCGGAGACCCTGCACACACTCAAAACCACATTGAAATATCTCAATGGGTTTCATACAATGAATGAAGTGATGAACACAGTAGCCATTCTGCACTAGCAAAGTCCCACAGCCAGCACCGCGATGAATGGTCGGTTTTGGTGGAGGGAGGAATGTTGGTCAGGACAGGGAGAACTCCCTGCTCTTCAAATAGCGCCGTGGGATTCTCCGTGCCCAGCGCAGCAGGGCTCACTTTAACAGCTGCTCCAGATTTCTCGACTGTGATGTTTGTTTTTAATTATTTTAAACATTGTTTTCAAAGCAGATGTGGATCAGTAGAGCAATTCCACTTGTTCCGTCTCCTGACTGCCATCCGCAAAATACAGCATGTTGTTGTGACTGGCAGACGGTCCGCCTACACTCAGCCCCCTGCCAATACAGCTCTGGAGCCAGACATTAGCACACCAGAGACCTCCCTCTCTGGGGAGGAGGAACCTGTCTTCCACCCCCCCCCCCCCCCCCGCCCAGAACTAGAGAGGAAACAGTGACCAGCCCATGTCTCTTGGTGGACAGCCCATTGCATCCTCGCACTCCACACTGTCTGCTGATACCAACATCTCCCACCCCCCCCCCCCCCCAAACCACCCAGGTTCCCCCAAACAGTGCAGTGTGTACCCGAGCCACCCAATGTAGAACTGACGAATTGTGTTGGGCCACCTCATGGCAGCTCAAGCCCCAGTGGAAGAGGAACAATTGACCATAGCAGCCCTGCACTGGGGAGGGAATAATCCTCAACCAGGAACCCCGCTCCTGTGACTCCTGCTGGAACAGAAGGCCATTCAGCCCCTCGAGCCTGTTCCCCCATTCAATTAGAACCTGGCTGATCTGTACCTCAACCCCATTTTCTCACCTTGGTTCCATAATCCCTCGATACCCTTACCCAACAAGAATATATCGATCTCAGTCTTGACCCCCAGCATCCAGTCTTTTGGGGGCGAGAGTTCCAGATTTCCACTGCCCTGTGTGTGAAGAAGTGCTTCCTGACATCGCCCCTGAACGGCCTGGCTCTAATTTTAAGGTTGTGCCCCTGTGTTCTGGAAATCCCCCATCTACCCTATTGAATCCTCTATCATTTTAAACACCTCGATCAGATCATCCCTCAACCTTCTAAACTCCAGGAAACACGGGCAACGTCTATGCAGCTTATCCTCAGATAATTGAGCCCTTTATGGCCCCGATATCATTCTGGTGAATCTGCACTGCCCCCATCCTAGGCCGATACATCCTTCCTGAGGTGTGTCTGGGATGTGGGCACAGCTGGATCACCTGTAGCACCACACACAGACACTGACAGTCCGGGAGCAACATGTGAAGTATGGGCCCCTGGGCGAGGTACCAGAGGGTGGTCACTTCATGTGGAACTTTACACCAACAGGCAGCACCTTGGCAGCGGAGAAATTTATCATTATTTTTTAATTAAATGAAGTGCCCGCAGACTTACTTTCCGAAACCGGACAAGCTTTCTTTTGTAGCTGTTTCCAACCACGAGATCGGCCTCGGAAATGTACAAGACACACAGCCGCATGGAGATGTGGAAATCTACCAGACCCAAACCATCTTCAAAAATCACTGCAATCCGGCCTGCAAAATAAATACATCCAGAGGGTGGGCGATTGTTCAAAGATACCAGTCATTAGATTTATGGTTTACTGTATGTTAGGACACAGCAGAGGGAAGGTAGTGAGGTGATGATGGCACTGGACTAGCAACCCACAGATCGGGAATCCAAATTCCACCATGTAAAACTGAATTTAAGAAATCTGGTTAATTTGTGGGCTGGCACCATGAAGCGGAGAAAGCCAACAGGTTCACCAATGTCCATCAGGGAACCCGCTATCCCGGCCCGGTCTGGCCTGCATGTGACTACAGCACCACACGACATGGTTCACTCGCACTGCGCTCAAAGCAACTAATGCAGCCAAGAGCCAAGAGAGACAGAAAGCTGGCGATGAAACAGACGCACAGCTGCTATTGTGGAAACATCTCGTTTCTCAAACGGTGACAAGGACACTGTTCACACAATCAGACAGCTGAAGAATACAGTGAGCGACGGTCACTCTCGGGGCACAGCGAGCGACGGTCACTCTCTGGGCACAGCGAGCGACGGTCACTCTCGGGGCACAGCGAGCGACGGTCACTCTCTGGGCACAGCGAGCGACGGTCACTCTCGGGGCACAGCGAGCGACGGTCACTCTCGGGGCACAGCGAGCGACGGTCACTCTCGGGGCACAGCGAGCGACGGTCACTCTCGGGGCACAGCGAGCGACGGTCACTCTCGGGGCACAGCGAGCGACGGTCACTCTCGGGGCACAGCGAGCGACGGTCACTCTCGGGGCACAGCGAGCGACGGTCACTCTCGGGGCACAGCGAGCGACGGTCACTCTCGGGGCACAGCGAGCGACGGTCACTCTCGGGGCACAGCGAGCGACGGTCACTCTCGGGGCACAGCGAGCGACGGTCACTCTCGGGGCACAGCGAGCGACGGTCACTCTCGGGGCACAGCGAGCGACGGTCACTCGGGGCACAGCGAGCGACGGTCACTCTCGGGGCACAGCGAGCGACGGTCACTCTCGGGGCACAGCGAGCGACGGTCACTCTCGGGGCACAGCGAGCGACGGTCACTCTCGGGGCACAGCGAGCGACGGTCACTCTCGGGGCACAGCGAGCGACGGTCACTCTCGGGGCACAGCGAGCGACGGTCACTCTCGGGGCACAGCGAGCGACGGTCACTCTCGGGGCACAGCGAGCGACGGTCACTCTCGGGGCACAGCGAGCGACGGTCACTCTCGGGGCACAGCGAGCGACGGTCACTCTCGGGGCACAGCGAGCGACGGTCACTCTCGGGGCACAGCGAGCGACGGTCACTCTCGGGGCACAGCGAGCGACGGTCACTCTCGGGACACAGCGAGCGACGGTCACTCTCACTCTCGGGGCACAGCGAGCGACGGTCACTCTCGGGGTACAGCGAGCGACGGTCACTCTCGGGGTACAGTGAGTGACGGTCACTCTCACTCTCGGGGTACAGCGAGCGACGGTCACTCTCACTCTCGGGGCACAGCGAGCGACGGTCACTCGGGGTACAGCGAGCGATGGTCACTCTCGGGGCACAGCGAGCGACGGTCACTCTCGGGGCACAGCGAGCGACGGTCACTCGGGGCACAGCGAGCGACGGTCACTCTCGGGGCACAGCGAGCGACGGTCACTCTCGGGGCACAGCGAGCGACGGTCACTCTCGGGGCACAGCGAGCGACGGTCACTCTCGGGGCACAGCGAGCGACGGTCACTCTCGGGGCACAGCGAGCGACGGTCACTCTCGGGGCACAGCGAGCGACGGTCACTCTCGGGGCACAGCGAGCGACGGTCACTCTCGGGGGCACAGCGAGCGACCGTCACTCTCGGGGCACAGCGAGCGACGGTCACTCTCGGGGCACAGCGAGCGACGGTCACTCTCGGGACACAGCGAGCGACGGTCACTCACACTCTCGGGGCACAGCGAGCGACGGTCACTCTCGGGGTACAGCGAGCGACGGTCACTCTCGGGGTACAGTGAGTGACGGTCACTCTCACTCTCGGGGTACAGCGAGCGACGGTCACTCACTCTCGGGGCACAGCGAGCGACGGTCACTCGGGGTACAGCGAGCGACGGTCACTCTCGGGGTACAGCGAGCGACGGTCACTCACGGTACAGCGAGCGACGGTCACTCTCACTCTCGGGGCACAGCGAGCGACGGTCACTCTCACTCTCGGGGTACAGCGAGCGACGGTCACTCGGGGTACAGCGAGCGACGGTCACTCTCGGGGTACAGCGAGCGACGGTCACTCTCGGGGTACAGAGAGTGACGGTCACTCTCACTCTCGGGGCTCAGCGAGCGACGGTCACTCTCACTCTCGGGGCACAGCGAGCGACGGTCACTCTCACTCTCGGGGCACAGCGAGCGACGGTCACTCTCACTCTCGGGGCACAGCGAGCGACGGTCACTCTCGGGGTACAGCGAGCGACGGTCACTCTCGGGGTACAGAGAGTGACGGTCACTCACTCTCGGGGTTCAGCGAGCGACGGTCACTCTCACTCTCGGGGTACAGCGAGCGACGGTCACACTCACTCTCGGGGTACAGCGAGCGACGGTCACACTCACTCTCGGGGTACAGCGAGCGACGGTCACTCTCACTCTCGGGGTACAGCGAGCGACGGTCACACTCACTCTCGGGGTACAGCGAGCGACGGTCACTCTCACTCTCGGGGTACAGCGAGCGACGGTCACTCTCACTCTCGGGGTACAGCGAGCGACGGTCACACTCACTCTCGGGGTACAGCGAGCGACGGTCACTCTCACTCTCGGGGTACAGCGAGCGACAGTCACTCTCACTCTCGGGGTACAGCGAGCGACGGTCACTCTCGGGGTACAGCGAGCGACGGTCACTCTCGGGGTACAGAGAGCGACGGTCACTCTCACTCTCGGGGTACAGCGAGCGACAGTCACTCTCACTCTCGGGGTACAGCGAGCGACAGTCACTCTCACTCTCGGGGTACAGCGAGCGACAGTCACTCTCAGGGTACAGCGAGCGACAGTCACTCTCGGGGTACAGCGAGCGACAGTCACTCTCGGGGTACAGCGAGCGACAGTCACTCTCACTCTCGGGGTACAGCGAGCGACAGTCACTCTCACTCTCGGGGTACAGCGAGCGACAGTCACTCTCACTCTCGGGGTACAGCGAGCGACAGTCACTCTCAGGGTACAGCGAGCGACAGTCACTCTCGGGGTACAGCGAGCGACAGTCACTCTCGGGGTACAGCGAGCGACAGTCACTCTCACTCTCGGGGTACAGCGAGCGACAGTCACTCACTCTCGGGGTACAGCGAGCGACAGTCACTCTCACTCTCGGGGTACAGCGAGCGACAGTCACTCTCACTCTCGGGGTACAGCGAGCGACAGTCACTCTCACTCTCGGGGTACAGCGAGCGACAGTCACTCTCACTCTCGGGGTACAGCGAGCGACAGTCACTCTCACTCTCGGGGTACAGCGAGCGACGGTCACTCACTCTCGGGGTACAGCGAGCGACAGTCACTCTCACTCTCGGGGTACAGCGAGCGACAGTCACTCTCACTCTCGGGGTACAGCGAGCGACAGTCACTCTCACTCTCGGGGTACAGCGAGCGACAGTCACTCTCGGGGTACAGCGAGCGACAGTCACTCTCGGGGTACAGCGAGCGACAGTCACTCTCACTCTCGGGGTACAGCGAGCGACAGTCACTCTCACTCTCGGGGTACAGCGAGCGACGGTCACTCTCGGGGTTCAGCGAGCGACAGTCACTCTCACTCTCGGGGTTCAGCGAGCGACGGTCACCGTCACTCTCGGGGTTCAGCGAGCGACGGTCACTGTCACTCTCGGGGTTCAGCGAGCGACAGTCACTCTCACTCTCGGGGTTCAGCGAGAAGAAGTTACTGTAACATTTGGACAGTGTAGAGTTTTGGAGAAATGCTCATCTCACCCATACTCGGCCTTCCCAGTCGACGGTGCAAATTCATCCAGGACTCTCCCCAATCACTGGTAATGTTAACTCAGGGGGTGCAAAACACAAACTGGCAGCCAATTTCAGGAAAATACTTTGGAACATTTGTCCCCGACTCGCTAAACCCGTAATACATGGCGAGACTAACATCCCTTCCATATATCCAATGTTCTCAGTAACCCAAGATGTTGCTTCTGATGTCACACTCTTGTTATGTGGGGCTCGGCTGCACACACGCTCAATAGTGGACGGTGGAGCTTTAGTGTCATAGTGCAGACAAGACTGGAAGAGCATCTTGATCCATGAGGCGAATCCCAGAAGCTGTGGCCTTCAGGACACAGGAGGCTGGCCCTCCAACCGGCTGGATCTTGCACACTGCAGGTGTGTACTTCCCATTTCCCACACACTGGAATTCTGGGCTCAATCAGGGAGTCAGTTGGAGGATCCAAGCAAAAGACCAACTGCCTATCCCAACGGAGAAAGGAAAAATACAAGAATGGAGCTCGTCTCCTTGCTTCTGGTTTCAAGCAGCCTGTTTTCTCAGCTTGGGAACGGTGCTTGGCTCAGACGAGAGCTCACACAATTTATAACTGGAGGAGGACTGCCAACGTTTTACCCTTGTTTAAAAAGGGAGAAAGGGATAGACCGAGTAATTACAGGCCAGTCAGCCTAACCTCGGTGGTGGGAAAATTATTGGAAAAAATTCTGAGGGACAGGATAAATCTTCATTAGAAAGGCACGGATTAATCAGGTACAGTCAGCATAGGTTTGTTAAGGGAAGGTCGTGTCTGACTAACTTGACTGAATTTTTTGAGGAGGTAGCAAGGAGGGTTGATGAGGGTAGTGCATTTTAGCAAGGCCTTTGACAAGGTCCCACATGGCAGACTGGTCAGAAACGTAAAAGCCCGTGGGATCCAAGGGAAAGTGGCAAGTTAGATCCAAAATTGGCTCAGTGGCAGGAAGCAAAGGGTAATGGTCGACGGGTGTTTTTGTGACTGGATGGCTGTTTCCAGTGGGGTTCCGCAGGGCTCAGTACTCGGTCCTTTGCTTTTTGTGGTATATATCAATGATTTAGACTTCAATGTAGGGGGCATGATTAAGAAGTTTGCAGCTGATACAAAAATTGGCCGTGTGGTTGATAGTGAGGAAGAAAGCTGTAGACTACAGGAAGATATCAATGGACTGGTCAGGTGGGCAGAAAAGTGGCAAATGGAATTCACTCCTGGGATTGTTTTCTTTGGAACAGAGGAGGCTGAGGGGAGATTTTATTGAGGTGTATAAAATTATGAGGGGCTGAGATAGAGTGGAGAGGAAGGACCTATTTCCCTTAGCAGAGAGGTCAATAACCAGGGGGCACAGATTTAAAGTAATTGGTAGGAGGATTTGAGGGGAGTTGAGGAGAACTTTTTTCACCCAGAGGGTGGTGGGGGTCTGGAACTCACTGCCTGAAAGGGTGGTCGAGGCAGAAACCCTCATCACATTTAAAAAATACAGTAATCATGGGTGACTTTAATCTACATATAGACTGGCCAAACCAAATTAGCAATAATACTGTGGAGGATGAATTCCTGGAGTGTGTACGAGATGGTTTTTTAGACCAGTACGTTGAGGAGCCAACTAGCGAATAGGCTATCCTAGATTGGGTATTGTGCAATGAGAAGGGGTTAATTAATAATCTTGTTGTGTGGGGTCCTTTAGGGAAGAGTGACCATAACATGATAGAATTCTTCATTAAGATGGAAAGTGAAGAAGCCCAATCTGAAACTAGGATCCTAAATCTAAACAAAGGAAACTACGAAGGTATGAGGAGTGAGTTGGCTATGATAGATTGGGGAGCTTCATTAAAAGGTATGACAGTGGATAGGCAGTGGCTGACATTTAAGGAACGAATGCATGAATTGCAACAGTTATACATTCCTTTCTGGCACAAAAACACAAAAGGAAAAGCGGCCCAACCATGGCTAACAAAAGAAATTAAGGGTAGTATTAGATCCAAAGAGGAGTCATATAAAGTTGCCAGTAAAAGTAGCAAGCCTGAGGATTGGGAGCAGTTTAGAGTTCAGCAAAAAAGGACCAAGAGATTGATTAAGAGGGGAAAAATAGAGTATAAGTGTAAACTTGCAAGGAACATAAAAGCGAATTGTAAAAGCTTCTACAAGTATGTAAAAAGAAAAAGATTAGTGAAGACAAATGTAGGTCCCTTACAGTCAGAAACAGGAGAATTTATAATGGGGAACAAGGAAATGGCAGAGCAATTAAACAAATACTTGGTTCTGTCTTCACGGAAGAGGACACAAATAACTTCCCAGAAATGTTAGGGAACCAAGGGTCTCGTGAGAAGGAGGAATTAAAGGAAATTAGTATTAGTAAAAAAATAGTGCTGGAGAAATTAATGGGACTGAAAGCTGATAAATCCCCAGGGCCTGATAATCTGCATCCCAGAGTACTAAAAGAGGTAGCCATGGAAATAGTGGATGCATTGGTTGTCATCTTCCAAAATTCTATAGATTATGGAACAGTTCCTGCAGATTGGAGGGTGGCAAATGTAACCCCACTATTTAAAAAAGGAGGGAGAGAGAAAACAGGGAACTACAGACCGGTTAGCCTAACATCAGTAGTAGGGAAAATGCTAGAGTCTATTATAAAGGATGTGATAACAGGACACTTAGAAAATATCAACGGGATTAGACAAAGTCAACATGGATTTATGAAAGGGAAATCGTGTTTGACAAACCTACTGGAGTTTTTTGAGGATGTAACTGGTAGAGTAGATAAGGGAGAACCAGTGGAGGTGGTGTATTTGGATTTTCAGAAGGCCTTTGATAAAGTCCCACATAAGAAGTTAGTGTGCAAAATTAAAGCACATGGGATTGGGGGTAATAAACTGACATGGATTGAAAATTGGTTAACAGACAGGAAACAGAGAGTAGGAATAAATGGGTCTTTTTCGGGATGGCAGACAGTGACTAGTGAGGTACCGCAGGGATCAGTGCTTGGGTCCCAGCTATTCACAATATATATCAATGATTTGGATGAGGGAACCAAATGTAATATTTCCAAGTTTGCTGACGACACAAAACTAGGTGGGATTGTGAGTTGTGAGGAAGATACAAAGAGGCTTCAAGGCGATTTAGACAAGTTGAGTGAGTGGGCAAATACATGGCAGATGCAGTATAATGTGGATAAATGTGAAGTTATCCACTTCGGTAGGAAAAACAGAAAGGCAGAGTATTATTTAAATGGTGATAGATTGGGAAATGTTGATGTACAAAGGGACCTGGGTATCCTTGTACACCAGTCACTGAAAGCAAACATGCAGGTGCAGCAAGCAGTTAGGAAGGCAAATGGTATGTTGGCCTTCACTGCAAGAGGATTTGAGTACAGGAGCAAGGATGTCTCACTACAGTTATACAGGGCCTTGGTGAGACCACACCTGGAGTAGTGTGTGCAGTTTTGGTCTCCTTACCTAAGAAAGGATACACCTGCCATAGAGGGAGTGCAGCGAAGGTTCACCAGACTGATTCCTGGGATGGCAGGTCTGTCGTATGAGGAGAGATTGGGTCGACTAGGCCTGTATTCACTACAGTTTAGAAGAATGAGGGGATCTCATTGAAATGTATAAAATTCTGACAGGGCTAGACAGACTGGATGCAGGGAGGATGTTTCCCCTGGCTGGGGGGTCTAGAAAGAGGGGTCAGTCTCAGGATACGGGGTAGGACATTTAGGACTGAGATGAGGAGAAATTTCTTCACTCAGAAAATGATGAACCTGTGGAATTCTCTAGCACAGAAGGCGGTGGAGGCCAAGTCACTGAATATATTTAAGAAGTAGATAGATAGATTTCTAGACACAAAAGGCATCAAGGGGTATGGTATTGAGATAGAGGATCAGCCATGATCATATTGAATGGCGGAGCAGGCTCGAAGGGCCGAATGGCCGACTCCTGCTCCTATTTTTCTATGTTTCTATGGATTTGCCCCTGAAGTGCCGTAACCGCCAGGGCTACGGACCAAGAGATGGAAAGTGGGATTAGGGCGGAGAGCTCTTTGTCGGCCGGCACGGACAAGATTGGCAGAATGGCCTCCTTCTGTGCCGTAAATTTCTATAATTTTTATGATTCTATCAGCATTTCTCCTGCCCAGCAGTAACTGTTGCAGTATATGAGCCCTGCCACTTGGTGGTGCTGTTCAGGACACTCAGCACTTTGATGCACAGCACCAGCGAGAGGCTGGGATCAGTGTGGAGGGTAACTCAGTGACTGAGCAAAGAGACAGCGAGGGGTCGGGGGGCCAGGCGGGGAGGGGTCGGGGGGGCCAGGCGGGGAGGGGTCGGGGGGCGAGGCGGGGAGGGGTCGGGGGGCGAGGCGGGGAGGGGTCGGGGGGCGAGGCGGGGAGGGGTCGGGGGGCGAGGCGGGGAGGGGTCGGGGGGCGAGGCGGGGAGGGGTCGGGGGGCGAGGCGGGGAGGGGTCGGGGGGGGGTCGGGGGGCGAGGCGGGGAGGGGTCGGGGGGCGAGGCGGGGAGGGGTCGGGGGCGAGGCGGGGAGGGGTCGGGGGGCGAGGCGGGGAGGGGTCGGTGGGCGAGGCGGGGAGGGGTCGGGGGGCGAGGCGGGGAGGGGTCGGGGGCGAGGCGGGGAGGGGTCGGGGGGCGAGGCGGGGAGGGGGGCGAGGCGGGGAGGGGTCGGGGGGCGAGGCGGGGAGGGGTCGGGGGGCGAGGCGGGGAGGGGTCAGGGGCGAGGCGGGGAGGGGTCGGGGGGCGAGGCGGGGAGGGGGGCGAGGCGGGGAGGGGTCGGGGGGCGAGGCGGGGAGGGGGGCGAGGCGGGGAGGGGTCGGGGGGCGAGGCGGGGAGGGGTCGGGGGGCGAGGCGGGGAGGGGTCAGGGGCGAGGCGGGGAGGGGTCAGGGGGCGAGGCGGGGAGGGGTCGGGGGGCGAGGTCGGGGGGCGAGGCGGGGAGGGGTCGGGGGGCGAGGCGGGGAGGGGTCGGGGGGTCGGGGGGCAAGGCGGGGAGGGGTCGGGGGCGAGGCGGGGAGGGGGGCGAGGCGGGGAGGGCGAATGGTCGGGGGGGACGAGCGATGCAGGGAGGGGTCAGGGGCCGAGGGGGGGAGGGGAGGGGGTCGCAGCGAGGCAGGGAGGGGTCGGGGGCGAGGCAGGGAGGGGTCGGGGGGCGAAGGGGGTCGGGGGGCGAGGGGGTCAAGGGGCGAATGGTCGGGGGGGACGAGCGATGCAGGGAGGGGTCAGGGGGCGAGGCGGGGTGGGGGCGAAGGGTGAGGCGGGGTCGGGGGGCGCGAGGTGGGGAGGGGAGGGGTCAGGGGGCGAGGCGGGGAGGGGTCGGGGGGATGAGCGATGCAGGGAGGGGTCAGGGGGCGAGGGGGAGGGGAGGGGTCGGGGCGAGGTGGGGAGGGGTCAGGGGGCGAGGGGGGGTCAGAGAGGGGAGGTGTTGAGTTGGGCGCCTGGTCTTTGTGAGGGAGAGGATGTGGGGGTTGAAGCTGAGCCGTGGCTTGAACTGGACACCAAGGTTTCCCGCAGCTTTGGTTCATCTTGAGGGAGCGGACAGGGAAGAGTTGGTGCAATTGGTGATATGGATTGAAATGACGGTTTCTTCCAAATGTTGGATTGCAGGAAATCTCGACTCAGACGGACAGCAGAGCAGCAATCTGATAGCACAGAGATATCTGTGGGGTTGAGAGAGAGAGCTGGATGTCAGGGAAACTGGCGCCGTGCCTGCGAATGAAGTAGCTATAGACAAGGAAGAGGAGGGAACCAAACCTCAGGGATCTCTGGGGGTGATGGTGTGGGCGTGGAAAGCAAAGCCAAGGCTAGGGATACGTTGGATGCGTTTGGACAGGTCAGAGTGCAACCGCAAAGCAGCCTGAGAGTTGGACGGAGCCAGAGGAGAGGCAATGATGGACGATGTGGCCGGCCCACGGTGCTGCTGAGCTCAGTGATCGAGAGGGATCATGCTCTGCCGTCACATTCACACAGGAGCTCATGTGACTTGGCCAGGATGGTGCTGCTGCAGTGAGCCGGGTGGGCGGCGGACCGAAGGGATTTGAACAAGGAATGAAGGACCTTAGAGATAAAAAGGTAGCAGCTGGCGAGGACCGCTGTATCAAGGGTCATTTTATTTTAAAGTCTGGGGTCACAATGACAGTTTTAAAAGGGAGAGTTTTAGTGCCGGAGTGGCCTTGCGGTGGGCGGAGCCCTCACCTGCCCTGCACACACCCCTACTTTCCTCCAGGGATCAATGGATACCGATGAGGAGTGGGAACCAGGACTGATTGTTCTCTGGCCATTGAGACTAGACGGGGAAAGCACACACAGCCGAGTTGTTCTGACGTGACTTCTCTGTCTCCAGGAGATTCCAGTCCTTCCAACTTACCCTGAAAGCCCTGGGCCAGCTCCGAATCCCTCCACTTCTCATTCACAATGACATGCCCGTAGGGGACTGCGTTAGCCCCTGCACGGACAGGGGTGCAGGAGGCACTGGAACTCAGGGAAACCTCCATCGCTGCTCCCAGAAATCTCACCTGGCCGTGTCTGACACTCGTTCCATTTACTGAATCTCTCTGGAAAATAAGCAGGAATCAAGGTGGACAGGTTTAGAAATTCTGCAAACGCTGGGAATCTGGGTATACACTTGAACCAATCTTTCCTCTTTACCAATCCTGCATTTCCAGTATTATATCATAAATAGTCCAGGGATATTCAAACTATCAGCACAAGAACACAGCAAAAAATAAGGGATCTCTATCCCAAGCGCTACTGATCCGCTACCACTGCCCATCTTCTAGACGATGATCGTTTGACGATAGCTAAAGAAAAAAAATCAGTGACTTGTGGAGGCTGAGTGGACAGACCTCGATTAAGACAGACTCCCCCAGTGATGGACTCGTAGAATGATACAGCACAGGAGGCCATTTGGCCCATCGTGCCTGTGCCGGCTCTTTGAGAAAGCTCTCCAATCAGTCCCACTCCCCCTGCTCTTTCCCCACAGCCCTGCAAATGTTTTCCCTTCATGTATTTATCCAATTCCCTTTTGAAAGTTATTATTGAATCTGCTTCCACCGCCCTTTCAGGCAGCGCATTCCAGATCACAACAACTCGCTGCGTAAGAAAATTCTCTTCATGTCGCCTCTGGTTCTTTTGCCAATCACCGTAAATCTGGGTCCTCTGGTTACCGACCCTTCCGCCACTGGGAACAATTTCTCCCTAACTACTCTCTCAAAGCCCCTCATGATTTTGAACACTATTAATTCTCCTATTAACAATCTCTGCCCTAAGTTTCCCCATGTAACTGAAGTCCCTCCTCCCTGGGACCATTCCAGTCAATCTCCTCTGCACCCTCTCCAAGGCCTTGACATCCTCCCTAAAGTGCGGTGCCCAGAGTTGGACACAATACTCCAGCTGGGGCCGAACCAGCGCTTTATAAAGGTTTAGCACAATGTCCTTGCTTTTATACTCTATTCCTCCTATTATAAAACCACAGTTTCTGTATACAGTACTTTTTTAGCAGCCTTCTCAATTTGTCCTGCCACATTCAAAGACTTATGTACGTATACCCCAGGTCTCTCAGTTCCTGCACCCGTTTAAAATTGTACCATTTAGTTCGTATTGCCTCGCCTCATTATTGCTAAAAATGCATCACTTCGCAATTCCTTGTGTTAAATTTCATTTCCCACCTGTCCACCCATTTCACCAGTCGCTCGCTGTCCTCCTGAAGTCTGTTACTATCCTCCTCACTGTTTACTACATTTCCAATTTTCGTATCAACTGCAAACTTTGAAATTATTTCCATACTCCAGATCCACGCCAGAGACTTGAGCACAATAATCTAGGAGGACTGGGGGAGCACCACACTGTCGGAGGGGCAGTACTGAGGGAGCACCGCACTGTCGGAGGGGCAGTACTGAGGGAGCGCCGCGCTGTCGGAGGGGCGGTACTGGGGGATCGCCACGCTGTCGGAGGGGCAGTACTGACGGAGCGCCGCGCTGTCGGAGGGGCAGTACCGAGGGAGCGCCGCGCTGTCGGAGGGGCAGTACCGAGGGAGCGCCGCGCTGTCGGAGGGGCAGTACCGAGGGAGCGCCGCGCTGTCGGAGGGTCAGTACTGAGGGAGCGCCGCACTGTCGGAGGGGCAGTACTGAGGGAGCGCCGCGCTGTCGGAGGGGCAAGTACCGAGGGAGCGCCGCGCTGTCGGAGGGGGCGGTACCAAGGGAGCGCCGCGCTGTCGGAGGGGCGGTACTGGGGGAGCGCCGCGCTGTCGGAGGGACAGTACCGAGGGAGCGCCGCACTGTCGGAGGGGCAGTACTGAGGGAGCCCCGCACTGTTGGAGGGGCAGTACTGAGGGAGTGCCACACTGTCGGAGGGGCAGTACTGAGGGAGCGCCGCGCTGTCGGAGGGGCGGTACCGGGGGAGCGCCGCGCTGTCGGAGGGACGGTACCAAGGGAGCGCCGCACTGTCGGAGGGGCAGTACTGAGGGAGCGCCGCGCTGTCGGAGGGGGGGTGAGGGCCGGTGTGTTGATGAAGTTTTTCTGCCGCCTCACTCACCGACTCCTCGCTCCCCGCCAAGATTGAACAGCGAAAGCAGCCAATTAGAGGCTGATTTATGCCGAGTGACGTACCGTGAGCCAATCAGCGTGCGACTGCTCTCCACCAATGAGCGGAGCCGGGAGGTGGGCGCTTCGCTCGAGGCCGGGCCCGCTCTCGGTTCTGATTGGACTACACGCCGGGCCGCTCAAAACTGTCATTTGATTGGCTAGAATTGCACTGTTATGATTGGTTGGGCAGATAGCTTCAGCCGGCGCTTGTGATTGGTTGGCCGTGTCATGTGGTAGCTGTCTGGGTGCGAGTTGGGACATGTAGGGGCTGGAGAGAGAGAAGGTGGGAGATACTGGAGAGAGATACTGGTGAGAGAGATACTGGAGAGAGAGAGAGAGAGCTACTGGAGAGAGAGAGTGTGTGACAGGAGAGAGAGACAGAGGGACAGGGTCAGGGGACAGTGGTCAGGGGTCAGTGATCAGGGCCCAGTGTCAGGGTTCAGGGGTCAGTGATCAGGGCCCAGTGGTCAGGGCCAGTGGTTAGGGTTCAAGGGTCAGTGATCAGGGCCCAGTGCCAGTGGTCAGGACCCAGTGCCAGTGGTCAGGGTTCAGGGCCCAGTGCCAGTGGTCAGGGCCCAGTGCCAGTGGTCAGGGCCGTTGCTGCAGGAACTCAGGGCCGAGCCGTGTGAGGGATCCTTTCTGGGGAATGCTGGCAGAGTCTGCTGTCAGAGGGTGCCTGACGATCCCACAGCTGGAGAGTTGGGTGCTGGATTACAGCTGCAGACACCGACTGGAGCATCTAACAGAATGTGAGTGATTGCATTAACATCAACTGTGGCTCAACAACCCAGCGACAGCTCTGGCATTTTTAACAAGCTGTGGCAGAACCACTGAATGACTCTGGCTAACTGTATATAATTCTCTTTAACGATGTTCTAATACCAGCCTAAACCTGTACCATTGTGTTAGGCATTACTGTGTTTTGTACATAGAGTTTGCATGTACGGGGCGTGGCCCCTTTAAGAGTGCGGGAAAACGCGGGCAAACGCGATGGCGTCACGTCGCAAACCACGGGGCTGCCCAGGCAGTCCTCGTGGCATCTCCGTTGAGTAAAGACCTGTTTAGTTGTTCTCTTGCGTCGATCTCTGTTATTCGTTGGAATTCGTTAATTCCTACATTGGTGACCCCGTTTTTTGTGAACGTTTTCACATAAGAAGAGCACAGCATGGAAGCAAACGCCATTTCGCTAAAGCTACTGCAGTTCTGGGAGCAGCAAGCGCCCTCGTGGTTTATTCAGGTCGAAGCCCAGTTCGTCCTGAGGAACATCGATGCAGATCAGACCAAGTACCTTTATGTGGTCTCCGCACTCGACAGCTCTACTGCCTTTCGGATCGTCCGCCTCCTCGAAAACCCCCCAATGGAGCGCAAGTATGAAACCCTCAAAGCGCGGTTACTGCAGGTTTTCGGGCTCACAAAATCGGAGCGCTCCTGTCGATTACTCGCTATGCCCGGGCTCGGGGACTCCAAGCCTTCAGAGTTGATGAGCCAAATGCTCACACTCCTGGGCTCAGAACGGGAATGTTTCCTATTCCACGAGATTTTCCTCAGCCAACTGCCTGAACAGGTACAAGCTGCCCTGGCCAGATCTGAAATTGCAGACTGCGCAACACTCGCTGCGGAGGCTGACAAAAATTTTGCTGTAACTCGGCAGTCCTGCGCTGCCACGAGGCACCCATCACCCGCAGACGCCGCCCCAGCTCGTCAACCTGCTGGGCTGTGTTTCTACCACGCGCAGTTTGAGGCGAAGCGTTGCCGCCCTCCCTGCAGTTTTCCCCAAAAAAACAAACAACAACTGACACTGCGACCACCGAGGAACGGGTCTAACGGGCACCCCGCGGCCGCGATGGCGATCGGCAACACGGGAAAATTGCTGTTCATCACTGATACTCTCTCCGGTCGTCGTTTTCTGTGCGACACCGGGGTGCGGTGCAGCATTTTATCCGCGTCTGCCCTCGATGTGCAGACGGGGAATCACGGCCCCACCCTTGAAGCGGCCAATGGCGGAACAATTCGGACCTTCGGCAGACGGCGAGTGGAGGTGTGCCTCGGGGGGGCAACGTTTTCACTGGGAGTTTGTTACGGCCAGAGTTTCCCAGCCACTCCTCGGCGCAGATTTCCTGTGCGCCAACAGCCTCCTGGTCGACGTTAGGAACCGACGGCTGATCAACGCAGCAACTTTTAATTCTCTTCCGTGTTACCACAGTAACACTACGTCACGCACCGTCTCCTGTGCGTTTCCGACTCCTGATGAGTTCGCTCGCCTGCTCGGCGAATTCCCCGACCTGACGACGACCCACATTCTCCTCCACAGCCACAAAACATGGTGTGGAACACCACATCACCACCAGCGGCCCCCCGCGCGCGGGCCTGGAACCTGGCAAGCTGACGGTCGCAAAGGCGGAGTTCGCAACCATGGAACGGTTAGGGATTATTTGCCGGTCGAATAGTCCCTGGTCTTCACCCCTCCATATCGTCCCGAAGCCTGGCGGCGGATGGCGGCCATGCGGCGACTATCGACGCCTCAACGACGCCACCACTCCTGATCGGTACCCGATCCCCCACATCCAGGATTTCTCTGCCCATTTGGCAGGGAACACCGTGTTCTCAAAAGTCGACCTCGTCCGGGGCTACCACCAGGTCCCAGTTCATCCACAAGACGTCCAAAAGACCGCAGTCATCACCCCATTCGGCCTCTTCGAGTTTTTACGAATGCCGTTTGGGTTAAAGAACGCCGCCCAGGCTTTCTAACGCCTGATGGACTCCGTGCTGCGGGACCTCAAGTTCCTCTTCGTCTACCTGGATGATATTCGAATTGCCAGTCCTACTAAGGAAGAACATACCTGTCACCTACGCACCCTTTTTCAACGCCTCAGCCAACACGGCCTGATTATCAACCTGGCCAAGTGTCAGTTTGGCCTGCACCAAATTGACTTCCTGGGGCATCGCATCACCTCAGAGGGAGCGGTTCCTTTACCTTCGAAAGTAGAGGCGGTGACATCCTTTCCACGCCCGCAGAACGTAAAGGCCCTGCAGGAATTCCTAGGCATGGTAAACTTTTACCACCGTTTCGTGCCTAAGGCGGCACTACTCATGCAGCCCCTGTACGAGGCCCTCAGGGGCAAGACTGGCAAGAACCCGGTAGACTGGACGGATGACATGGCCCGAGCGTTCGCCGACACCAAAAGCGCCTTAGCCAACGCGACTATGCTGGCGCACCCGCTGCCAGGAGCCACCATCGCCCTCACCACCGACGCGTCAGACTACGCAGTCGGTGCCGTGCAACAGCAGTGGGTGAACGGGACGTGGCAGCCGTTGGCAGCACGTTCGGCCGGGAGTTGCTCGCCCTTTTTCTGGCCATCCGCCATTTTCGGTTCCTACTGGAAGGACGTCCTTTCACCGCCTTTGTGGACCATAAGCCGCTAACCTTTGCAATGGCCAAGACCGCCGAACCGTGGTCAGCCCGACAGCAGCGTCAACTGACCTACATATCCGAATTTACCACGGATATACAGCACATGGCCGGTAAGGACAACCTGGTGGCAGACTGCCTTTCCTGCGCGATCGTCAATACGGTTCATTTGGGCATCGACTACGCCCTCATGGCAGCGGACCAAGCCTCAGACCCGGAAGTCCAAGCTTACAGAACGGCCATCACTGGCCTCCAGTTGGCCGACGTCAAGTTCCATTCGGCAGGTACCACGCTGTTGTGTGACGTCTCCGTACAGGATCCTCGCCCTGTCGTGCCGGTCGTCTGGCGCCGCAAAGTGTTCGACGCCATACATGGGTTGTCACACTCAGGAATGAAGGCCTCTCAGAAACTGATGTCAGCGAAATTTGTATGACATGGCATGCATAAAGATGTCCGCGACTGAGCCAACACCTGCGTGGTCTGCCAAAAGGCCAAGGTACAGCGCCACATCAAAGCTCCGTTGGCCACCTTCACAGTTCCGGAGCGACGTTTTGACCATGTCAACGTGGACCTGGTAGGACCATTCCCACCCTCCCATGGTTTTTCACACATCCTGACCATGGTTGACCGCACCACCAGATGGCCAGATGTGGTTCCCCTGTCATCCACTACTTCGGCGGACGTGGCCAGGGCGTTCATTTCCTCCTGGAACGCCCGTTTTGGAGTGCCCGCGGATATTTCGTCAGACAGGGGACTGCAGTTTTCCTCCGAACTCTGGAATGCAGTGGCCCAAGGACTCGGTGTCAAATTACACCGCATCACAGCCTACCACCCACAGGCAAATGGCCTCTGCGAACACTTCCACCGGTCAATGAAAGCCGTCCTGAGGGCCAGCCTCCAGGACGCTGGATGGGCAGACAAGCTACCGTGGGTCCTGTTGGGCCTTCGCACGGCCCCCAAAGAAGACCTTCACTCTTCATCAGCAGAGCTTGTGTATGGTCAGCCGCTGCGAGTCCCAGGGGACTTCCTACCAACATCAACGGAGCCATGGTCCGCGTCTGCCCAGCTTGCTAGTCACCAAGAGGCGGCCAGATGTTTCGCACCGGTGCCCACTTCGCACCACGGGCTCCAGAGGTCACACGTTCCCACGGAGCTTCACAAGGCTGAATACGTTTTTATTCACCATGACGCACATAGGGATCTGCTCAAGGCCCCATATACCGGTCCCTTCCGCGTGTTGGAAGCGGGACAAAACCTTCACGGTAGATGTCGGTGGTAAACCGGACCACATTTCGGTCGACCGCTTAAAGCCAGCACATTTAGAGCTCGACCGCCCCGTCGAGACAGCACAACCGCCGAGACGGGGTCAGCCACCCATCGTCGTTACGGCAGACCAAGTGCGACCGCCCGCCAGCCGCCCAGCAGCCTCCGCCTCGAGAGTACAGGAGTCGTTCTGACAGGCTCGTCAGACCCCCTCACCGTTTGACTTTGTCCGTTAAAGCGAATTCTGGGGGGGCGCATGTGGCAGAACCACTGAATGACTCTGGCTAACTGTATATAATTCTCTTTAACGATGTTCTAACACCAGCCTAAGCCTGTACCATTGTGTTAGGCATTACTGTGTTTTGTATATAGACTTTGCATGTACGGGCGTGGCCCCTTTAAGAGCGCGGGAAAACGCGAGCAAACGCGATGACGTCACGTCGCAAACCACGGGGCTGCCCAGGCAGTCCTTGTGGCATCTCCGTTGAGTAAAGACCTGTTTAGTTGTTCTCTTGTGTCGATCTCTGTTATTCGTTGGAATTCGTTAATTCTTACAAAGCTATGTTGCTGGGATGTTTTGAGCATAAGAAAAGCTAACCAAGCACTGGGGTTTATTTCTAGAGGATAGAATTGAAAAGTAGTGAAGTTATACTGAACCTGTATCGAACCTTGGTTAGACCACACTCGGAGCACTGCGTACAGTTCCGGTCGCCATATTATAAGAAGGATATCGAGGCACTGGAGAGGGTGCGGAGAAGATTTACAAGGATGATACCAGAAATGCGAGGGTATACACATCGGGAAAGGATGAACAGGCTGGGTCTCTTTTCTCCTGAAAAAAGGCAGCTGAGGGGTGACCTAATAGAGGTCTTTAAAATTATGAAAGGTTTTGATCGAGTGGATACAGAGAGAATGTTTCCACTTGTGAGGAAGAGCATAACTAGAGGCCATCAATATAAGATAGTCACCAAGAAATCCAATAGGGAATTCAGAAGAAACTTCTTTACCCAGAGAGTGGTGAGAATGTGGAACTCGCTACCACAGGCAGGGAGTGGTTGAAGCGAATAGTATCGATACATTTAAGGGGAGGCTGGACAAGCACATGAGGGAGAAGGGAATAGAGGGTTACGCTGATAGATTTAGATGAGGAAAGACAGGAGGAGGCTCGAGTGGAGCATAAACACCGGCATAGACTGGTTGGGCCGAATGGCCTGTTCCTGTGCCGTATATCCGATGTAATCCGATGTTTTCCTGTATTGCCTTTGATGAGCTCTGATATAAATACTGTGCATGTTACCCTGATGGTTCAGTTGGTAGGTTTGCTGCCTGGGGTGTTACCAAACCACACAAACCGGGAAGGACCTGGGTACAGCCCCTGGTCTGTGTTGGGTGAGTTGATCCTGGCGGGGTCTGCAGTTGTGGGTCTACCCTGGGGAAGGGAGGGTAACCACTCCGCCTGCTCCTGGTCACTGTCCATTGGCTGGAAGTGTGTGTTGGTGCTGGCTGAGGACAGAAACCGACTTGGCTGTGCAAAAGAAAAGAAAGTCTTGCAATTCTATAGCGCCTATCATAACCTCAGGCAGTCCCAAAGTGCTTTACAGCCAATGAAGTACTTTTTGAAGTGTAGTCACTGTTGTAATGTGGGAAATACAGCAGCCAATTTACGCACAGCAAGCTCCCGCAGACCGCAATGTGATAATGACAAGATAATATATTTTTTAGTGATGTTGGTTGAGGGATAGTTATTGGCCCCAGGACACCGGGGAGAACTCCCCTGCTCCTCTTCGAAATAGTGCCGTGGGATCTTTTACATCCGCCTGTGAGCAGGCAGGGCCTCGGTTTAACGTCTCATCCGAAAGACAGCACCTCCGACAGTGCGGTGCTCCCTCAGTACTCTGCCCCTCCCACAGTGCAGACTCCCTCAATACTGCCCCTCCGACAGTGCGGCGCTCCCTCAGTACTGACCCTCCGACAGTGCGGCGCTCCCTCAGTACTGACCCTCCGACAGTGCGGCGCTCCCTCAGTACTGACCCTCCGACAGTGCGGCGCTCCCTCAGTACTGCCCCTCCGACAGTGCGGCGCTCCCTCAGTACTGCCCCTCCGACAGTGCAGACTCCCTCAGTACTGACCCTCCGACAGTGCAGCGCTCCCTCAGTACTGCCCCTCCGACAGTGCGGCGCTCCCTCAGTACTGCCCCTCCGACAGTGCAGCACTCCCTCAGTACTTCACTGCAGTTGAATAGGCTGCCTGCACTCTGTCTCTCCTCACTCCTGGAGAATACTCACTTGGTTGAAGACCCCAAAGGATCCCTATTTTCCCCCCACCGGAATCCACGCTTTGCAATAATCTCGGTGATGAACTGCAGGTGGTTTCTCCATTAAACCTGCAGCAACAGCACCAGTGCTGCTGTCTTGAAACATGTAACTGCACAAAGACTGACTGAGTTAACCTGCAGCAAAGGGCCCCCCTCCCCTCCCCCCTCACCTCCCCACCCCTCCCCTCACCCCTCCCCACCCTTACCCCTCCCCTTCCCTCACCCCTCCCATCCCCACCCTCACCCCTCCCCTCCCCACCCTCACCTCACCCCTCCCCACCCTCACCCCACCCATCCCCACCCTCACCTCACCCCTCCCCACCCTCACCCCACCCCTCCCATCCCCACCCTCACCCCTCCCCTCCCCACCCCCTCCCTCACCCCTCCCATCCCCACCCCCTCCCCACCCTCACCCCTTCCCCCTCCCCTCGTGGCTTGAATTTATCGAGTGACCGTGAGCCAGACAGACCAGGGAGGTTGCTGTTTCCCTGCCCGCTCTGTGCTTTGTTCGGGTGGCAGTAGGGAAGCTTCAGTTGACTTCAGTGACCCTTGGTTAGAGAGGAGGAGAATGTTGCCAGAATTTCCGCTCCCAATCACACTATCCAGTGACCCCCCTGCTCACTGTGAGGGTGTGGATGTTGGCGGGGACAGAATGCAGCTCGCTGCGACGATTCCCATGGTTGAATAACTTACTGACACTCAGTGTGACACCAGCGGGAGCAGAGGAGCAGCAGCCGGGTATAAAAACCCACGACCAGCGAGGCTTACCAACTCCGCAGCGGGGAGAGAGGTAAAAAATAGTCAGTGTGTGACGTCACCAGGGAGCAGGTAAGTGATTGGTTGGTGAGTATTTCTCTTTTTTAAACTTTAACTCTGTAGTTTATCGTTACTAGGGTCTTTTCTGGTGTAGCAGGTACTGTTGGTAGACTATACAAGAGCCTTAGAGATATCTTTAATTGGTGATAGTAAATTAATTTAAATTAATTAAGGGGAAAGTCATGCCAGGAGAGCCCAGCCCCGTGATGTGCTCCTCCTGCTCCATGTGGGAATTCAGGGGCACTGCCCCTGGTGACTACGTGTGCAGGAAATGCATCCATCTGCAGCTATTAGCAGACCGCATTGAGGAGCTGGAGCTGCGGGTGGATGGGTTGTGGAGCATTCACGGGGCTGAGAAGTTCGTGGATAGCACGTTTAGTGAGTTGGTCACACCGCAGGGAAGGGCTGCACAGGAAGAAAGGAAATGGGTGACCACCAGGCGGAGCAATAGAAGTAGGCAGGTAGTGCAGGAAACCCCTGTGACCATTCCCCTCTCAAACAAGTATACCGTTTTGGATACTGTTGGGGGGAATGACTCACCAGGGGAAGGCAGCAGCAGCCAGCTTCCTGGCACTGGGGGCGCTCCTGCTGCCCAGGAGGGGAGGAAAAAGAGTGGGAGAGCAATAGTCCGTAGGGGATTCTATAGTAAGGGGAACAGATAGGCGTTTCTGTGGCCGTAGACGTGAATCCAGGATGGTTTGTTGCCTCCCTGGTGCCAGGGGTCAAGGATGTCACTGAGCGGCTGCAGGGCATTCTGGAGGGGGAGGGTGAACAGCCAGAGGTCGTGGTCCACATTGGTACCAACGACATAGGTAAAAAGAGGGATGAGGTCCTGCAGCAAGAATTTAGGGAGCTAGGGGCAAGATTAAGGAGCAGGACCTCAAAGTTGTAATCTCTGGATTACTCCCGGTGCCACGTGCTAGTGAGTATAGGAATAGAGGATAGAACAGATGAATGCGTGGCTAAAGGGATGGTGCAGGAGGGAGGGCTTTAGTTTCCTGGATCACTGGGTCTGCTTCTGGGAAAGGTGGGACTTGTACAAGTCGGACGGTTTACACCTGAACCAGAGGGGAACCAATATCCTTGCGGGGAGGTTTGCTAGCACTGCTGGGGGGGGTTTAAACTAATTCGGCAGGGGGATGGGATACAGAGTGGAGCTATAGTAGGGGGTGATGTACAGCCAAATAAGGAGGAAAAAACAAGTCAGCAGGGAAGGCAGAGCAAAGATGTGAAGGCAAAAGGGAATATGGCAGGGCTGGAAGGCATTTATTTTAATGCAAGGAGTCTTGCAAATAAGGTGGATGAACTGAAGTTGTTGTTGAACACATGGGAGTACGATATTGTTGCTATCACGGAGACATGGTTGAGGGAGGGTCAGGACTGGCAGCTAAATATTCCGGGGTATAGAATCTTCAGGCGAGACAGAGGGGGGTGTAAAAGGGGAGGGGGTGTTGCAATATTAATTAAGGAGTCTATTACTGCTGTAAGGAGGGATGATATATTAGCGGGTTCCTCTAATGAGGCCATATGGGTAGAACTTAAAAACAAAAAGGGGTCAAGCACCTTGCTGGGAGTGTACTATAGGCCCCCAAACAGTCAGGGGAAGATAGAGGAACAGATATGCAGGCAGATATCAGAAAAGTGTGAAAATAATAGGGTAGTAATAGTGGGGGATTTCAACTTCCCCAATATAAATTGGGACAGTCAGAGTGTGAAAGGCTGGGAGGGAGCAGAATTCTTAAAGTGCATCCAGGAAAGCTTTTTGAGCCAACATGTAGAAAGTCCTACAAGAGAGGGGGCGGTACTGGACCTAATTCTAGGGAATGTAGCCGGGCAGGTGGTGGAAGTGTCTGTAGGAGAGCATTTTGGCGATAGTGACCACAATTCGGTGAGATTTAAGGTGGTCATGGAAAAAGACAAAGACGGCCCGGAAATCAGGGTTCTAAATTGGGGGAAGGCCGATTTTAATAAGATAAGACAGGATCTGGCAAAAGTGGACTGGGAGCAGCTACTTATAGGAAAATCCACATCAAAACAGTGGGAGGCTTTCAGAAGGGAAATAGAGAGAGTACAACACCAACATGTTCCTGTAAAGGTCAAGGGTGGGACCAACAAGCAAAGGGAACCTTGGATGACAAAGGATATACAAAAATGCATTAGGAAAAAAAGGGGGGCTTTTGGCAGTTACAAAAGACAAAAGACGGTGGAAGCCCTAGAGGAGTATAGGAGGTGCAGGGGCATACTTAAAAAGGAAATTAGGAGGGCGAGGAGGGGCCATGAAATAACACTGGCGAGCAAAATAGAGGAAAATCCTAAGATGTTTTATAAGTATATTAAGGGCATGAGGATAACCAGGGAAAGGGTAGGGCCCATTAGGGACCAAAGTGGCAAGCTGTGTGTAGAGCCAGATGAAGTAGGTGGGGTTTTAAATGAATTTTTTGCCTCAGTGTTCACTATGGAGAAAGACGATGTAGATATAGAAGTCGGGCAAGGGGACTGTGACATACTTGAACACATTAGCATCGAGAGGGAGGAGGTACTAGCGGTTTTAGCAGGCCAAAAAGTGGATAAATCCCCAGGCCCGGACAAGATGTATCCCAGGCTGTTGTGTGAGGCAAAGGAGGAGATTGCAGGGGCTCTGACACAAATTTTCAGAACCTCTCTGGCCACAGGGGATGTACCAGAGGACTGGAGAACAACTAATGTAGTACCATTATTCAAGAAGGGTAGCAGGGATAAACCAGGGAATTACAGGCCAGTGAGCCTAACATCTGTGGTAGGGAAATTATTGGAAAAAATTCTGAGGGACAAAATTAGTCTCCACTTGGAGAGGCAAGGATTAATCGGGGATAGTCAGCATGGCTTTGTCAAGGGTAAATCATGTCTGACCAATCTGATTGAATTTTTCGAGGGGGTGACTAGGTGTGTGGATGAGGGAAATGCTGTGGATGTGGTTTACATGGACTTCAGTAAAGCTTTTGACAAGGTCCCGCATAGGAGACTGGTCAAGAAGGTAAGAGCCCATGGGATCCAGGGGGCCTTGGCGCGTTGGATCCTAAACTGGCTGAGTGGCAGGAGGCAGAGGGTGATGGTCGAAGGTTGCTTTTGTGACTGGAAGCCTGTGTCCAGTGGGGTACCTCAGGGATCGGTGCTGGGTCCCTTGCTGTTTGTGATCTACATTAATGATTTGGATGAGAATGTAAAGGGTATGATCAGTAAGTTCGCGGATGACACGAAAATTGGTGGGGTGGTAAATTGCGAGGAGGAAAGCCTCAGGCTACAGGACAATATTAACGGGTTGGTCAGATGGGCGGAAAAGTGGCAAATGGAACTTAACCCGGAAAAGTGCGAGGTGATGCATTTTGGACGGACAAATGAGGCAAGGGAATACACAATGAGTGGTAGGACCCTAGGAAGTACAGAGGGTCAGAGGGACCTTGGTGTACATGTACATAATTCCCTGAAGGCAGCGGAACAGGTAGATAAGGTGGTTAAAAAGGCTTATGGGATACTTGCCTTCATTAGCAGAGGCATAGAATATAAGAGCAGGGAGGTTATGATGGAGCTGTACAAAACGCTGGTGAGGCCACAGCTGGAGTACTGTGTGCAGTTCTGGTCGCCTCACTATAGGAAGGATGTGATTGCTTTGGAGAGGGTGCAGAGAAGATTCACCAGGATGTTACCTGGGATGGAGCGCCTCAGCTATGAAGAGAGACTGGACAGGCTGGGGTTGTTTTCCTTGGAGCAAAGAAGGCTGAGGGGGGACCTGATTGAGGTGTACAAAATGATGAGGGGCATAGATAGGGTAGATAAAGAGGAACTTTTCCCCTTAGTAGGGGGGTCAATAACAAGGGGGCACAGATTCAGGGTAAGGGGCAGGAGATTTAGAGGTGATTTGAGGAGGAACTTTTTCACCCAGAGGGTGGTTGGAAGCTGGAACTCACTGCCTGAAAGGGTGGTAGAGGCAGGAACCCTCACAACATTCAAGAAGCATTTGGATGAGCACTTGAAATGCCATTGCATACAAGGCTATGGACCAAATGCTGGAAAATGGGATTAGACTGGACAGGGAGGGATGGGCGGCGCAGACACGATGGGCCGAAGGGCCTCTTTCTGTGCTGTAAAACTCTATGACTCTATGTTGGGGCACTGGGCCCTGGAGCACCGACACCATGTTGGGGCACTGGGCCCTGGAGCACCAACACTGAGCCCTTTCATAGAATCACAGAAATTTACGGCACAGAAGGAGGCCATTCGGCCCATCGTGTCCGCGCCGGCCGACAAAGAGCTCTCCAGCCTAATCCCACTGTCCAGCTCTTGGTCCGTAGCCTGTAGGTTTCGGCACTTCAGGTGCATATCCAAGTACTGTTTAAATGTGATGAGGGTTTCTGCCCCGACCACCCTTTCAGGCAGTGAGTTCCAGACCCCCACCACCCTCTGGGTGGAAAAAGATTCTCCTCAACTCCCCTCTAAACCTTCCACCAATTACTTTAAATCTGTGGCCCCTGGTTATTGACCTCTCTGTTAAGGGAAATAGGTCCTTCCTGTCCACTCTATCTAGGCCCCTCATAATTTAATACACCTCAATTAAATCTCCCCTCAGCCTCCTCCGTTCCAACAAAAACAATTTGGATTGGGAGCAAGCAGCTTGCTGATTTCCCAACTTCTGATTAAGCAGCAAGCACGTTCCCAGTGTGACAACCTAGGCTGCACCCCCAGACCACAAGTGTACCGCGGAGCGGACCCCCCGGGACTCCTGCAGCGGAGAGCAGACTGGGGTTAATTGGAAGCTGTCTGAGCGAGGTTAGTGAGTCAGTGTGAGCGGGGGAGTCCATTCGGAATTTGCTGGAGGATTCACTGGGCTGTGAGAAATCTCCCTGGAGAGTCCAAGTCTGCCTGCTCCCAGCGATCACCCCGTTAGAGTCCCTGGATATACCTGTTTTTATCCAGTCTAATAGACTATATAAAAAAAACAAGCTTGTCTCTCACTTTGACTCCCAGGTTTAGGCACCGTCTGTTGGGTCTGTTTGACTCAGAGTCTTGGATCTAACGAAGTGCTGATTGTAGAGTGGCTGCACCATAACCGCGTCCTGCAGCCCACACAACCAATCGTATTCAAAGAATTCCAGAAAAACACAGCCAATTACATTACACCCTCCAACCAGCCTGAGTTCTCCGCCCCCCGCCCCCCTCCGCCCCTCACCCCCCGTCCGCCCCCCCTTGTCCCCCTCCGCCCCTCCACCTCTCGCTGTCCGCCCCCACTCCCCTACAGCTGGCCTTTGTTCTGGCCCCTCCCACAGTCACTCTGTGCTCCACCTACCAGTAATTTTGTGTTTATTGGCCCCACTCCTCTCCTGAAGGAGCTCATTCTGCTGGGGTGCGGTTGCACAGACTCTGACAGCCTCCAGTACCTCGTTCAGTAGCCATCCTTGGCAGAGAGTGAGTGTTGGCGGGCTGTTCCACTATGAGTGCATCCTAACCGAGTCTGGCTGAGATTGAGGGATACAACACAGACTGGAGACCAAAACTGAGACCTGCCTGGTCTGTACGACCACCTCAGGGTGTATTCACTAATCGGGAGCTGTCGTTCCCTGTTTAATTTCTCCTGCAGTTTGCCTGGAGGGACGGGATATCGGTATCCCTGAGCACGGTGCTCTGCCGCTTCGTATGATCTCCGCCGCGTTATGGAGTAGCGTGACGAGACGGCGTGCGGAGCATTACGACAGAGTCCTGGACTTTGTGAATATGATCTGGGAACAGGCTGCGGGTCTCGTCAGTTACCGACACTACCTCAAACTCTGCATCGCTTTCAAAGCCAAGGTACAAGCTGGGGACATCCGACTCTGTCTTAACTGTTGAAGGCGAATTTAAAACGCTGTAATTACTGCCTGAACTGTCACTGCACTAAGCCCCAGTGCTGGGGTGCGGGGCAACACAGGGCCCATAGCTCACACCACTGGGGGTGGGGGCTGCGAGGGGGCAATCAGGAATAACAGAGGGCGAGGAGTCTTCCAGGATAACATCTGGTAGCCAGACCAAGAGTGGCGTTGGATCAGCAAAACAGCCTCAGGAGTGCTGGGCGGGAAATAGAGAGATTCCAACCCCCATGTCCCCCGAACCCCCGTGTGTTCCCCCCCCCCGAACCCCCGTGTGTTCCCCCCCCCGAACCCCCGTGTGTTCCCCCCCGACCCCCCGTCTATCCCCCCCCCCGACCCCCCGTCTATCCCCCCGAACCCGCGGGATGTCTTCGGGAGGTGAGGCTCTGTCGACGTTTGCTCCTTTTTCTCTGTGATGAACTGCAATACCAACAGGTTTTCTTTCTGAATTCTTTCCCTGTGCAGCTGGTGATGGAGATGTTTGTGAAGCGACGGAGTTTGTTGGACATCCTTCAGACTCTCGACCGATACTTCCCCAAACTGGCGCAAGGTCACCCCAGGGCGGTGAGTTTATGGGTTCCTGTTGTGCTGACGGAGCCTCCTCTCCCGGTTACTGGTAAAGTGGAAGAAACCTCCGCTGCTTTTTAACTCAGGGCCAGAAATGGTTAAAAACATATCAGCGGCTATCGCCTGGACTGCCTTAGGATAGTGGCCTCGTACTGATGTGCTGTACACGCGGGGACGGACGGGCGGGGGGCGAGCCCGCGGGGACGGACGGGGGGGGCGAGTCCGCGGGGACGGGCGGGGGGGGGCGAGCCCGCGGGGACGGACAGGTGGGGGGGCGAGCCCGCGGGGACGGACGGGCGGGGGGCGAGTCCGCGGGGACGGGCGGGCGGGGGGGCGAGCCCGCGGGGACGGACGGGCGGGGGGCGAGCCCGCGGGGACGGACGGGCGGGGGGCGAGCCCGCGGGGACGGACGGGCGGGGGGCGAGTCCGCGGGGACGGGCGGGTGGGGGGGGCGGGGACGGGCGGGCGGGGGGGCGAGCCCGCGGGGACGGATGGGCGGGGGGGCGAGTCCGCGGGGACGGGCGGGCGGGGGGGCGAGCCCGCGGGGAAGGGTGGGCGGGGCGAGTCCGCGGGGACGGACGGGGCGAGTCCGCAGTGATGTAATTCTTTCTGTTGCATTTCCCCCACAGACTAGGAGAGACGCTGTGAAAGAGCGGCAGTGCCTGCTGCAGTTCCGTAAACTGGTTCTGCTGTTGATCCGGGATGAGGAATACCGGGAACAGTTCCTGCAGGTAAGGGTGGGGCGCCAGACTGAAGTGCGGATCAGATTCCCGACCCTCCCGCGATCCCCCCCTCATTGGCTGTCCTGGGGTCTCGGCCAGCGGTCTGGCACTGGCAGCCTCCAGCACGGTGAATAGGGGCAGTGGATCGCCGTGCCGGTTAGAGTATAGAATTTGTTTTGCTCCTTTTCGTGTCGTTACCTCTCTCTCCCCTCTGACCCTTCCCTGGGATCCGGTACTGACTGTCTTCGAATAGCTCCTTCAGACGGCCATTCCCGGTGTTGGTGAGTGGCAGCCTGCTATTTAAACGGGGGGATTGAATGTCCTCACTCGGATCCTGTCCCCGCTCGCGGTCCGCACGCACCGTGCAGCGAGGTTCGCTGTGTGCCGATCAGGAGCGAGGAAACCCCGATTCCCCTCCATACCCCAGGGGCTCTGAGGTCAGGTGTAGCCCCTCAACACCCCACCCACTGCACCGCCCCCCCGTCCCTCCCCTACCCCACCCCCATCCCTCCCCCTGCCCCACCACATCCCCACCCCCAAGACCAGCGACTCAGCAATGACGAACCCGAGAGCTGCACTCTGATTGGTTCAGCTGCTCAGCGGGCGATCTGCTTATCGTCTGATTGTCAGAAGAGATTCTGAGGTTGGACACGCTCGAGTTACAGCCCAGGAACGCCACATTCTGCCATCCAGCTGGTGAAATAGGCTCAGTTTGAAAAAGGATAAAGAAAGTCTAGCATTTCTCCAGCGCCTTTCACAACCTCAGGACATCCCAAAGCGTTTACAGCCAATGAAATGCTTTTGAAGTGTAGTCACTGTTGTAATGTGGGAAACGCGGCAGCCAATTTGCGCACAGCAAGCTCCCACAAACAGCAATGTGATAATGACTGAGGGATAAATATTGGCCCCAGGACACCTGAGAACACGCCCCTGCTCTTCTACGAATAGTGCCCGTGGGATCTTTTACATCCACTTGAGAGGGTAAAGGGGTCTCGGTTTAACGTCTCATGTGAAAGACGGCCCCTCCGACAGTGCGGCACTCCCTCAGTACTGCCCCTCCGACAGTGCGGCGCTCCCTCAGTACTGCCCCTCCGACAGTGCGCACTCCCTCAGTACTGCCCCTCCGACAGTGCGCACTCCCTCAGTACTGCCCCTCCGACAGTGCGCACTCCCTCAGTACTGCCCCTCCGACAGTGCGCATTCCCTCAGTACTGCCCCTCCGACAGTGCGGCGCTCCCTCAGTACTGCCCCTCCGACAGTGCGCACTCCCTCAGTACTGCCCCTCCGACAGTGCGCATTCCCTCAGTACTGCCCCTCCGACAGTGCGGCGCTCCCTCAGTACTGCCCCTCCGACAGTGCGCACTCCCTCAGTACTGCCCCTCCGACAGTGCGCACTCCCTCAGTACTGCCCCTCCGACAGTGCGGCGCTCCCTCAGCACTGCCCCTCCGACAGTGCGGCGCTCCCTCAGCACTGCCCCTCCGACAGTGCGGCGCTCCCTCAGCACTGCCCCTCCGACAGTGCGGCGCTCCCTCAGCACTGCCCCTCCGACAGTGCGGCGCTCCCTCAGCACTGCCCCTCCGACAGTGCGGCGCTCCTTCAGCACTGCCCCTCCGACAGTGCGGCGCTCCCTCAGCACTGCCCCTCCGACAGTGCGGCGCTCCCTCAGCACTGCCCCTCCGACAGTGCGGCGCTCCCTCAGCACTGCCCCTCCGACAGTGCGGCGCTCCCTCAGCACTGCCCCTCCGACAGTGCAGCGCACCCTCAGTACTGCCCCTCCCACAGTGCGGCGCTTCCTGTGGGATATCCGGTGGTCGTGAAAGGTGCTATATAAATGTAAGTCTTTCTTTTAATCAGAGCTCGTCCGTTGAAGCAGCTGTTTCCGTTGTTTGTGTTGCCCGAAAGGCCTCTGACTCTCGGTCAGCCCCTGCTCTGTGTGTACGTTGGGAGAATGTGTTCCTCAGCTGTGTGTCCAGTCACAACAGACCAGACGAGGGTGAAATGACTGAGTGTGTTGCTGCTGCTTGTACTCTAGGATGAGCTGGAGGAGGAGTATGGCAACCTCTTCATGGCTGCGGCTCAGAGACTACTGTGGGAGTTCCTGGAGAGGCTGGAGAGCGCCCTACCCCGTCCAAGGATCGACCAGGTAACCGGCACAGAGACACCACCCCACCCCACCCCACCCTCCTTCTCCATCCACTATTCTTTGTATAAGCTGCACTCTCACTCTCCAGTCCAGGAGAGCGAGTTATATACAGGTGCAATTTGTCCACTTTTTACGGTAGTACGCTATAGCAGGTCAGTTGGTTATAAAATGTACACTGGGAAATATCCCCCGTCCCTCAGCACCTCCCCACACTGACACAGGAGTCAGAGTTCATTCATTCTCTGGTTCTCTTCCCCCCCCACCGCCCCCAACTCTCGGAGCGCCCTGTCACCCTGAAAGTCGGGTTTGGGGGGGTTTACAGAACCCATTTTCCCCCTCCCGCCCTATCGCTGTGCTGCACCCCTCGGGAGCGGGGGGTGGGGGGAAACACTTTGCCCCCACGGATCACTGGGACCGCACGCTGTGATTCAATCCATCTCCTTTTCCCCCTATTGTCTCGACAGCTGCTGAGCACCTCTGTGGACGTTCGACGCCTGTCCCTGGGGGAACAATCCCTCATGTCTGTCCTGCTCGACCTCCCCACCTCTGTTCCCAATGTTCTACTCACACTGATGCAGCGAATCCGACAAGAGCGGAGCCAGGAGCTGAGCGGTGAGTTCAACAGTCTCGTCTTTTACTGTAGCCCGCCCCCTCCCCGGCCTATGCTGCTCCACCCCCAGGAGTTCGGGAGGATGCGTTGTGCCCTGGTTCTGTTACTGAGGAAATAATTTTGAGTTCAAATCCCAGTACGGGCAGTTTGAGAATTAGAATTCAGTTAAAAAGATCTGTTAATGTGAGGAAACATAAACAAAATGGTACAATCATAGAGAGACCTGGGGCAGTATGTACATCAACAACAACTTGTATTTATATAGCACCTTTAACGTAAAACGTCCCGAGGTGCTTCACAAGAGTATTATAAAACAAAACATTTGACACTGAGCCACATTAGGATAAATTAGGGCAGGTGACCAAATGCTCGGTCAAAGAGGTAGGTTTTAAGGAGCGTCTTAAAGGAGGAAAGAGAAAAAGTAGGAGGGAGCCAAGGATAGATCCTTGGGGGACACCAGAGGTAACGATGCGGGAGCGGGAAGAGAAGCCGTTGCAGGTGATTCTCTGGCTACGACTAGATCGATAAGAATGGAACCAGGCGAGTGCAGTCCCACCCAGCTCGACAGTGTTGGAGAGGCGTTGGAGGAGGATGGAGTGGTCAACTGTGTCAAAGGTTGCAGACAAGTCAAGAAGGACGAGGAGGGATAGTTTACCTTTGTCACAGTCACAAAGGATGTCATTTGTGACTTTGATGAGAGCCGTTTCGGTACTGTGGCAAGGGCGGAAACCTGATTGGAATGATTCAAACATGGAATTGCGGGAAAGATGGGCACGGATTTGGGAGGTGACATGTTCAAGGACTTGAGAGGAAAGGGAGGTTGGAGAGGGGACGGTAGTTTGCAAATCTTTGAAAGTGGCAGGACAAGTTGAGAAGGCCGTTAAAAAGGCTTTACTCTGTATCTAACCCGTGCTGTACCTGCCCTGGGAGTGTTTGATGGGACAGTGTAGAGGGAGCTTTACTCTGTATCTAACCCATGCTGTACCTGCCCTGGGAGTGTTTGATGGGACAGTGTAGAGGGAGCTTTACTCTGTATCTAACCCGTGCTGTACCTGCCCTGGGAGTGTTTGATGGGACAGTGTAGAGGGAGCTTTACTCTGTATCTAACCCGTGCTGTACCTGCCCTGGGAGTGTTTGATGGGACAGTGTAGAGGGAGCTTTACTCTGTATCTAACCCGTGCTGTACCTGCCACACTGAGAATTTTCACTTTGATGAACATAACACTCACCAAACATGTTTAGTAACAGACATAATGCCAAAGTACTGATGACTTGATGAAACTTCTATGTGCACTGTGTGTTTTAGATCCCAGTCGGGGTGGCAGCGAGACAAGGTCTGGAATTCCTGAGATCAGCTCCTCAGTAGAATCCATCCTAAGCAAAGGCCATTGTCCTGAAGTGGAGGTGACCCCTGACCCTTGGCAGGAGGGACAAGAGAGCAATGCTGAGCTAACCCGGGGCAACGTCAAACAGCAGGACGAGCGGATTGAGGAGACAGGAGTGGGGCGGGTGGGAATTCTGCCACATGATCCGGGACAAGGAGAGGAAACATTGAACCGAGACAACACGGGCAATGGGCAGAGCACGGGATCCGGCGCAGAGGGCGGCAGGAAGCTGTATCCCCCGAGAAGCGCAGCAGAGAGGCAGCACCATGGGGAGGTGGTCGGGTCCTCTTCTGTTCAAGGCCAACACCTGGTCTTCTCTGCTCTGCACTTCGACCAGTCGTGTGATGAACAGTCCGAGGACTACCTGATGCTCTCCCCTCCCGACCCACTGCAATCTCAGGTTAACCTGGACAGCGTCAGCCCAGTCCCAGCCTGGACCCACCCCCAAACTCAGGCCACCAAGCCTCAGTCCCAGCCGCTCAATCCCTCAGGGCTGGGGTTAAACTCTCATCGTCCCGCCGGTAAAAGCCACCCCGCCACAGCTTCGCTCGGCCAGGCACACGCCGGCTGCCCGCCTCGGTCACATTCACCGTCACCAAGCCAGACTCCAGGAAACAGCATTGACTTGAAGGTCTTGGCAGCAGCTCCCCTGTCTCGGGAGCTCCAAGAGCGACTTTCATGTTCTCCGCTGTTCCAGCCCAAGGTGGTCCTGCTCAGATTGAGTGTTGACCAGAACGGTCGACCCACTGCGCCCAAGGGGTGGGGGTTAGAGCGAGAGGCTCCGGGCAGAGACAGAGGCCATTGCCAACTGGGTGGGGCAACTAACTGCCCGAGGCAAGGATCAGGGCAGATTCCTCCGACCGGCCGATGGACCCTGTGTGAAAGACCCTGGCAATCGGGACTGAACACAGCACAGGCCGCTGCCGAACAGGCCATGATGCTGCCCAACAGCTCCGGCAGAAGCCTGCTCATCTCCAGTGAGGAATCCTCGTATTCCGACACCAGTGACTACGAATACTTCCCGTTCTGCAGCCAGGGCAGGTGGACCAGGTACCAGAGGAGGAACTCCATCGGGCAATTCACTGGCTCCATGTACACTGATCACTAAAATATAGCAAGTCAGGTACAAAAAAATAACCAAAAAGGTTAACGGAATGTTGGTCTTTATAACTAGAGGGCTGGAATATGAAGGGGAGGAAGTTTTGCTACAGCTATACAAAGCCCTGGTTAGACCACACCTGGAGCACTGTGTACAGCCCTGGTTAGACCACACCTGGAGCACGGTGTACAGCCCTGGTTAGACCACACCTGGACACTGTGTACAGCCCTGGTTAGACCACACCTGGAGCACTGTGTACAGCCCTGGTTAGACCACACCTGGACACTGTACAGCCCTGGTTAGACCACACCTGGAGCACAGTGTACAGCCCTGGTTAGACCACACCTGGAGCACGGTGTACAGCCCTGGTTAGACCACACCTGGAGCACAGTGTACAGCCCTGGTTAGACCACACCTGGAGCACAGTGTACAGCCCTGGTTAGACCACACCTGGAGCACGGTGTACAGCCCTGGGCACCACACCTTGGAAAGGATCTTTTGGCCTTGGCTGGAGGGCAGCGCAGATTCACCAGAATGTGACCAGGGCTCCAAGGGTTGGATTATGAGGAGAGATTACAGAAACTGGGCTTGTATTCCCTGGAATATGGAAGGTAAAGGGTGATTTGATTTAATTGAGGTTTTTAGGATTTTGGAAGGAACTGAGAGTAGATCGAGAGAAACTTTTTCCGCTGGTGGGGGGAGTCTATACAAGGGGACATCACCTTAAAATCAGAGCCAGGCCATGCAGGAGAGACGTTAGGAAACACTTCTTCACACAAAGGGTGGTGGAAGTGTGGAACCCCCCTCCCACAAAAAGCAGTAGATGCCAACTCAATTAATCATTTTAAATCCAAGATCGACAGATTTTTGCCAGCCATGGGTATAAAAGGCTATGGAGCCAGGGCAGGTGGATGGAGTCCGGATCCAGATCAGCCATGATCTCAGTGAATGGTGGAACAGGCTCGAGGGGCCGAATGGCCTCCTCCTGTTGCTGTGGGTCCTTGAAGAGCGGGGAAACAAACAGCTTCACCCTCTAGCTGTCCAGTCAGCTTGCATCTGACCCACTCTCTCCCCCCCGCCCCCACCCCGCCAGAAACGTGCCGCCACTCTGCACGCTTTACACCGAGGTGGATGCGGTTTATGCATAGTGTAAAACATGGGGGGGGGAAATTCAGTCGCGCAACCTTTGGGGCGCTGCTTTTAGTGCCCCAAGCAGGAGGCGGGGCTACTGGAAGCGCGCCCCCTCCTTCCTGGGGCGCTAACATTCAATATCGCAGCGCCACGCGTGTTGGCACATAGCGCCACGGTATTACAGGCCTCCCCCCCCCCCCCCGGCCGGACCACCGGGGAGCGGGGTGCCGGGAAACGTCCCAAGACACTGCACAGGAGCGCAGCGATCTGGCGGGGGGGGGTTGTGGGGCTGGAGGAGGTTAGAGATAGGGAGGGGCGAGGCCATGGAGGGATTGGAAAACAAGGATGAGAATTTTTACAGCTCCAGCTTTATTGTGGTTGAAACTGTTAAAATTATGTAAAGTGTTTATTAAATTATTCTACATTAAATTCTGTCCGGTGTTTTGTCAGGTCTTTGTCCTTACAACAAACTCTAGTCCTCTTAATTCTGCCGCTGTGATTTGATCAGATTCACACGGTGAGAGGTTTTTTCCCCCTTCACCAAACCATCTTCTCCCACATGGACACCGTTTACATTCCCATCGCCCGGAAACTCCTGTTCCCATTAAATGCACCGAGAGATGGTCCCAGGCTGGGCTGTTCGCCGCTCGCACCCAGTGCAGTGATGGACCTGTGCCAATTGCCCACACCAGGCCCTTCACCCACAGCACAGGAGCCGGTGCCAAGTCCCGCAGTCCGTCCACCATGCTCTTTCGGCTCACACAGGAACAACGTGCTGACACCTCGGGTGGCAAAGACCAGGGAACTGTACCCCGGGGGAGGGGGGAATTACACCGCTGTAAAGGAAGCAACAGATTGGCCTTGATAATCCAGAATTTTACACACGCACTCACTAGTATACCCTTGGTTCAGTAATAGCCAATCCAGGCCAACACTCCCAGTGCCCAGGGCACTATATTGAAGAGCAGGGGAGTTCTCCCTGGTCTCCTCGTCAACATCCCTCAACCTACATCACTAAAGAGATGATCTGCTCATTATCACACTGCTGTTTGTGGGAGCTTGCTGTGCGCAAATTGGCTGCTGCGTTTCCCACATTACAACAGTGACTACACATCAAAAGCACTTCATTGCCTGTAAAGCGCTTTGGGACGTCCTGAGATTGTGAAAGGTGCTGGAGAAACGCAAGTCTTTCTTGAACTGATACCAAATAAAAGCCCCCATCAGAGGTACCGCAGGTTACGCTGTGTACTTAAGCCAACAGGCCACACCCCCCCCCCCCCCCCACCCCCAACATCCCGTACTGGGCCCATCCCCGGGTATCAAACCCCACCCCCCGGTTCTCCTCTTCTTAGGCAGTCCCTCGGAACCGAGGATGACTTGCTTCCACACTAAAAATGAGTTCTCAGGTGACTGATGAGTCCAGTGTGGGACCTACAGTCTCTGTCACAGGTGGAGCAGACGGTGGTTGAAGGGGCGGGTGGGTGGGGTGCTTGGGTTGACTTGCGCTGCCTGCGCTTGGCTTCCGCTTGCTCCCGGTGAAGAGACGCGAGGTGTTCGGCGCCTTCCCGGATGCTTCTCCTCCACTTTGTGCGGTCTTGGGCCAGGGATTCCCAGGTGTCGGTGGGGATGTTCACTTTTTCCAAGGTGGCTTTGAGGGTGTCCTTGAAGCGTTTCCTCTGCCCACCTTGGGCTCTCTTGCCGTGCCGGAGCTCCGAGTAGAGCGCTTGTTTTGGGAGTCTCGTATCGGGCATGCAGACAATGTGACCCGTCCATCGGAGCTGATCGAGCGTGGTCAAAGCTTCGATGCTGGGGATGTTGGCCTGAGCAAGAACACTGACGTTGGTGCGCCTAGCCTGCCAATGGATTTGCAGGATCTTGCGGAGGCAGCGTTGGTGGTACCTCTCCAGTGCTTTGAGGTGCCTGCTGTACATGGTCCATGTCTCTGAGGCATACAGCAGGGCGGGTATCACTGCTGCTCTGTAGACCATGAGCTTGGTGCTCGGTTTGAGGTCCTGGTCTTCAAGCACTCTCTTCCTCAGGCGACCGAAGGCTGCACTGGCACACTGAAGGCGGTGTTGGACTTAATCGTCGACGTCTGCCCTTGTTGACGGTAGGCTCCCGAGGTACGGAAAGTGGTCCACGTTGTCCAAGGCCTTATCGTGGATTTTGATAATCGGGGGGCAGCACTGTGTGGCGGGGGCAGGTTGGTAGAGGACCTTTGTCTTATGGATGTTTAGTGCAAGGCCTATGCTCTCGTACGCTTCAGTGAAGGTGTTGACGATGGTTTGGAGTTCGACCTCCGAGTGAGCGCAGACGCAAGTGTCGTCTGCATACTGTAATTCGACGACGGAGGTTGAACAGTTTCCTGGTTGTTCTGTAAATTAGCTCCACTCCAGTGGGGAGCTTACTGAGGCCGAGATGGAGCATTGCAGCAAAGATTGAGAAGAGCGTTGGTGCGATGACACAGCCTTGCTTGACCCCGGTTTGTACGTGAATTGGGTCTGTGGTGGAACCGTTGGTCAGGATCACGGCTTGCATGTTGTCGTGAAGCAGGCAGAGGATAGTGACAAACTTTTGAGGGCAGCCGAATTTGAGGAGGACACTTCATAATCCCTCACGGTTGACAGTGTCGAAGGCCTTTGTGAGATCAAAGGCGGCCATGTACAGCGGTTGGTGCTGTTCCCTGCATTTCTCTTATAATTGACGCGCGGTGAAGATCATGTCCATTGTGCCCCTTAGTGGGCGGAATCTGCATTGCGACTCTGGGAGGAGCTCTTCGGCCACTGGGAGAAGGCGATTGAGGAGGATTCTTGCGATGACTTTCCCTGTGGCAGACAGCAGAGAAACTCCTCTGTAATTACCGCAATCGGACTTGTCACCTTTCTTGAAGATGGTCACAATTACGGCGTCTCTGAGATCCCCTGGCATGCTCTCCTCCTTCCAGATAAGAGAGATGAGTTCTACCTGACTCCTCACATTAAACACTATCTCCTTGCGGGTGGTGCCTTTTAATAATTTTAAATATCCAAATCTGATCCCCTTCGTCTCTTCAGCGAATACAAATCCATGGCAACAATATACGTCACAGGGCAGTGAGGAATGATCTATGTACCTGGACCTCCACTGTTTTTAGCCTTTCACCATTTAGAAAGTACCCTGTTCGATCCTTTTTGGTCCAAAGTGGATGACCTCACATTTGCTTACATTGAAACCCATTTGCCACAGTTTTGCCCATTCACTTAATCTATCAATATCTCTTTGTAATTTTATGCTTTCATCTACAATGCCGCATATCTTTGTGTCATCGGCAAATTTGGATATGTGTCTTTCTATTCCATCATCTAAGCCCTTCAGGACTCCCCACTGGAGGAAACAGTTTCTCGCTATCGACGCCTTTGATCATCTTAAACACCTCAATGAGATCACCCCTTCATCTTCCAAACTCAAGGGCGTGCAACCTGTCCTCATAATTTAACCAGTCATTTTTCCACCACTTTGCCCTTAATTTCTTCGACACACCTCCCAAACCCGCCCCCTCTACCACCTCGACGAACAAGGGCAGCGGGCGTATGGGAACACCCTCCCTAACAGCACTGTGGGAGCACCGTCACCACACGGACTGCAGCGGTTCAAGAAGGCGGCTCACCACCACCTTCTTGAGGGCAACTAGGGATGGGCAATAAATGCTGGCCTTGCCAGCGATGCCCAATTCCCATGAACAAATAAAAGAAAAATGACTGTGTGGGAAGGGTAGTGTGTATTTGGCTCCATTAACATCTCACAAAGATCTAAAGGGACTGATGCATGAGGAAATATCGACTACCCTGGTTCTTTTCTCTTGATAAAAGACACGGGATACGATAGAAGTGTTTAAAATTACAAAACGTTTAGACAAATTGGATCCAATAAATTTTTTTGTCGTGTACAGAATTAAAGCACATTACACATTAAGGACGAAAGAAAATAGGAAATGCAGCAGAGCGCTTTCACTAGAGGAGGTGGGGGGATGGAGCAAGAAGGATCTAGACAGGTTCTAGTCAATAATTGGGATTCAGGGTTATTGGAAATGCACCAAGGGAACACTAGGGATAGGAGGGCTAGATGGGCCGAAGGTCTCCTGCCTGAAACGGTCACTCTGAAGGGTTTGCACCATTTCTCGCCACTCCTTTGTTCCCTATGACCTTAATTGTGAATGTGGCCCCCAGACGGCTCAGTCCCAGATCCTGGCCAGTGTGACCTGGGCTCAGTGGGCAGCACTCTCGCCTTAGAGTCAGAAGGTCATGGGTTCAAGCTCCACTCCAGGACTTGGGTCATAATCTGGGCCGACACGCGAGCGCTGCCCTGTCGGAGATGTCGACTTTCTGATGAGACGTTAAACTGAAGCCCTATCTGCCCGCTCAGGCGGATGTTAAAGATCCCACAGCACTATTCGAAGAGCAGAGGATTCCCTGGTGTTCTGGCCAATACAAACAAGCAGATAAACTGGGCTGTCTGTGGGGCCTCGCTGTGTCCAAATTGACGGCCACTGCACTCATTCGAAAGCAGTTCACTGGGTGGGAAGAGGTTTGGGACGTGCAGGGGATGTGAAATACTCGATATAACTGGCCACCTACCAGGTGACAATTCTCCCAGACACCTGGCCCAACAGATCAGAAAGATACTATACAGGGAAATAAACTCCTCTCAAAATCTTCTCCGTAGTTCAATGAGAGAGAAATGGAAATTTATTCAACGTTTCACAGAGTTGCAGGTCAACACACTCACTACGGGCACGTGGACACGACAGTCACTTAAAACAAGTTATCCCACATTATTTCACAGCAAGACTCGCCGTAGACAACTCTGCTGCACGTTCAAGACAGTCTTGCATTGTTGCTGTTGGATTGAATCACAGCGCTGCAGTATATACAGTGCTGGAGTGGAGAGGAGATGGTGCATAGGGAGGTCTGCACAGCACAGCATTTACTGAGCTGCAGTATATACGTGCAGGAGTGGAGATGGTGCAGAGGGAGGTCTGCACGGTGCAGCATTTATTGAGCTGCAGTATATACGTGCAGGAGTGGAGATGGTGCAGCGGGAGGTCTGCACGGTGCAGCATTTACTGAGCTGCAGTATATACGTGCAGGAGTGGGGATGGTGCAGAGGGAGGTCTGCACGGTGCAGCATTTATTGAGCTGCAGTATATACGTGGAGTGGAGATGGTGCAGCGGGAGGTCTGCACGGTGCAGCATTTACTGAGCTGCAGTATATACGTGCAGGAGTGGGGATGGTGCAGAGGGAGGTCTGCACGGTGCAGCATTTATTGAGCTGCAGTATATACGTGGAGTGGAGATGGTGCAGCGGGAGGTCTGCACGGTGCAGCATTTACTGAGCTGCAGTATATACGTGCAGGAGTGGGGATGGTGCAGAGGGAGGTCTGCACGGTGCAGCATTTACTGAGCTGCAGTATATACGTGCAGGAGTGGGGATGGTGCAGAGGGAGGTCTGCACAGTGCAGCATTTACTGAGCTGCAGTATATACGTGCAGGAGTGGGGATGGTGCAGAGGGAGGTCTGCACGGTGCAGCATTTACTGAGCTGCAGTATATACGTGCAGGAGTGGAGATGGTGCAGAGGGAGGTCTGCACGGTGCAGCATTTACTGAGCTGCAGTATATACGTGCAGGAGTGGAGATGGTGCAGAGGGAGGTCTGCACGGTGCAGCATTTACTGAGCTGCAGTATATACGTGCAGGAGTGGGGATGGTGCAGAGGGAGGTCTGCACGGTGCAGCATTTACTGAGCTGCAGTATATACGTGCAGGAGTGGAGATGGTGCAGCGGGAGGTCTGCACGGTGCAGCATTTACTGAGCTGCAGTATATACGTGCAGGAGTGGAGATGGTGCAGAGGGAGGTCTGCACGGTGCAGCATTTACTGAGCTGCAGTATATACAGTGCTGGAGTGGGGATGGTGCAGAGGGAGGTCTGCACGGTGCAGCATTTACTGAGCTGCAGTATATACAGTGCAGGAGTGGAGATGGTGCAGCGGGAGGTCTGCACGGTGCAGCATTTACTGAGCTGCAGTATATACGTGCAGGAGTGGAGATGGTGCAGCGGGAGGTCTGCACGGTGCAGCATTTACTGAGCTGCAGTATATACAGTGCTGGAGTGGGGATGGTGCAGAGGGAGGTCTGCACGGTGCAGCATTTACTGAGCTGCAGTATATACAGTGCAGGAGTGGAGATGGTGCAGCGGGAGGTCTGCACGGTGCAGCATTTACTGAGCTGCAGTATATACGTGCAGGAGTGGAGATGGTGCAGCGGGAGGTCTGCACGGTGCAGCATTTACTGAGCTGCAGTATATACAGTGCTGGAGTGGGGATGGTGCAGAGGGAGGTCTGCACGGTGCAGCATTTACTGAGCTGCAGTATATACAGTGCTGGAGTGGAGATGGTGCAGAGGGAGGTCTGCACGGTGCAGCATTTACTGAGCTGCAGTATATACAGTGCAGGAGTGGAGATGGTGCAGCGGGAGGTCTGCACGGTGCAGCATTTACTGAGCTGCAGTATATACGTGCAGGAGTGGAGATGGTGCAGCGGGAGGTCTGCACGGTGCAGCATTTACTGAGCTGCAGTATATACAGTGCTGGAGTGGGGATGGTGCAGAGGGAGGTCTGCACGGTGCAGCATTTACTGAGCTGCAGTATATACAGTGCTGGAGTGGGGATGGTGCAGAGGGAGGTCTGCACGGTGCAGCATTTACTGAGCTGCAGTATATACAGTGCTGGAGTGGGGATGGTGCAGAGGGAGGTCTGCACGGTGCAGCATTTACTGAGCTGCAGTATATACGTGCAGGAGTGGGGATGGTGCAGAGGGAGGTCTGCACGGTGCAGCATTTACTGAGCTGCAGTATATACAGTGCTGGAGTGGAGATGGTGCAGCGGGAGGTCTGCACGGTGCAGCATTTACTGAGCTGCAGTATATACAGTGCAGGAGTGGAGATGGTGCAGAGGGAGGTCTGCACGGTGCAGCATTTACTGAGCTGCAGTATATACAGTGCTGGAGTGGGGATGGTGCAGCGGGAGGTCTGCACGGTGCAGCATTTACTGAGCTGCAGTATATACAGTGCTGGAGTGGGGATGGTGCAGAGGGAGGTCTGCACGGTGCAGCATTTACTGAGCTGCAGTATATACGTGCAGGAGTGGGGATGGTGCAGAGGGAGGTCTGCACGGTGCAGCATTTACTGAGCTGCAGTATATACAGTGCTGGAGTGGAGATGGTGCAGCGGGAGGTCTGCACGGTGCAGCATTTACTGAGCTGCAGTATATACAGTGCAGGAGTGGAGATGGTGCAGAGGGAGGTCTGCACGGTGCAGCATTTACTGAGCTGCAGTATATACAGTGCTGGAGTGGGGATGGTGCAGAGGGAGGTCTGCACGGTGCAGCATTTACTGAGCTGCAGTATATACAGTGCTGGAGTGGGGATGGTGCAGAGGGAGGTCTGCACGGTGCAGCATTTATTGAGCTGCAGTATATACAGTGCTGGAGTGGAGATGGTGCATAGGGAGGTCTGCACGGTGCAGCATTTACTGAGCTGCAGTATATACAGTGCAGGAGTGGGGATGGTGCAGCGGGAGGTCTGCACGGTGCAGCATTTACTGAGCTGCAGTATATATGTGCAGGAGTGGGGATGGTGCAGAGGGATGTCTGCACGGTGCAGCATTTACTGAGCTGCAGTATATACAGTGCTGGAGTGGGGATGGTGCAGAGGGAGGTCTGCACGGTGCAGCATTTACTGAGCTGCAGTATATATGTGCAGGAGTGGGGATGGTGCAGCGGGAGGTCTGCACGGTGCAGCATTTACTGAGCTGCAGTATATACAGTGCTGGAGTGGGGATGGTGCAGCGGGAGGTCTGCACGGTGCAGCATTTACTGAGCTGCAGTATATACAGTGCAGGAGTGGGGATGGTGCAGAGGGAGGTCTGCACGGTGCAGCATTTACTGAGCTGCAGTATATACAGTGCTGGAGTGGAGATGGTGCAGCGGGAGGTCTGCACGGTGCAGCATTTATTGAGCTGCAGTATATACAGTGCAGGAGTGGAGATGGTGCAGCGGGAGGTCTGCACGGTGCAGCATTTACTGAGCTGCAGTATGTACAGTGCAGGAGTGGGGATGGTGCAGCGGGAGGTCTGCACGGTGCAGCATTTACTGAGCTGCAGTATATATGTGCAGGAGTGGGGATGGTGCAGCGGGAGGTTTGCACGGTGCAGCATTTACTGAGCTGCAGTATATACAGTGCTGGAGTGGGGATGGTGCAGCGGGAGGTCTGCACGGTGCAGCATTTACTGAGCTGCAGTATATACGTGCAGGAGTGGAGATGGTGCAGAGGGAGGTCTGCACGGTGCAGCGTTTACTGAGCTGCAGTATATACAGTGCTGGAGTGGGGATGGTGCAGAGGGAGGTCTGCACAGTGCAGCATTTACTGAGCTGCAGTATATACAGTGCTGGAGTGGAGATGGTGCAGAGGGAGGTCTGCACGGTGCAGCATTTACTGAGCTGCAGTATATACGTGCAGGAGTGGGGATGGTGCAGCGGGAGGTCTGCACGGTGCAGCATTTACTGAGCTGCAGTATATACAGTGCTGGAGTGGGGATGGTGCAGAGGGAGGTCTGCACGGTGCAGCATTTACTGAGCTGCAGTATATACAGTGCTGGAGTGGGGATGGTGCAGAGGGAGGTCTGCACGGTGCAGCATTTACTGAGCTGCAGTATATACAGTGCTGGAGTGGAGATGGTGCAGCGGGAGGTCTGCACGGTGCAGCATTTACTGAGCTGCAGTATATACAGTGCTGGAGTGGGGATGGTGCAGAGGGAGGTCTGCACGGTGCAGCATTTACTGAGCTGCAGTATATACGTGCAGGAGTGGGGATGGTGCAGCGGGAGGTCTGCACGGTGCAGCATTTACTGAGCTGCAGTATATACAGTGCTGGAGTGGGGATGGTGCAGAGGGAGGTCTGCACGGTGCAGCATTTACTGAGCTGCAGTATATACAGTGCTGGAGTGGAGATGGTGCAGAGGGAGGTCTGCACGGTGCAGCATTTACTGAGCTGCAGTATATACAGTGCTGGAGTGGAGATGGTGCAGAGGGAGGTCTGCACGGTGCAGCATTTACTGAGCTGCAGTATATACAGTGCTGGAGTGGGGATGGTGCAGAGGGAGGTCTGCACGGTGCAGCATTTACTGAGCTGCAGTATATACAGTGCAGGAGTGGGGATGGTGCAGCGGGAGGTCTGCACGGTGCAGCATTTACTGAGCTGCAGTATATACAGTGCTGGAGTGGGGATGGTGCAGAGGGAGGTCTGCACGGTGCAGCATTTACTGAGCTGCAGTATATACAGTGCTGGAGTGGAGATGGTGCAGCGGGAGGTCTGCACGGTGCAGCATTTACTGAGCTGCAGTATATACAGTGCAGGAGTGGGGATGGTGCAGAGGGAGGTCTGCACGGTGCAGCATTTACTGAGCTGCAGTATATACAGTGCAGGAGTGGAGATGGTGCAGCGGGAGGTCTGCACGGTGCAGCATTTACTGAGCTGCAGTATATACAGTGCTGGAGTGGAGATGGTGCAGCGGGAGGTCTGCACGGTGCAGCATTTACTGAGCTGCAGTATATACGTGCTGGAGTGGGGATGGTGCAGCGGGAGGTCTGCACGGTGCAGCATTTACTGAGCTGCAGTATATACGTGCAGGAGTGGAGATGGTGCAGAGGGAGGTCTGCACGGTGCAGCATTTACTGAGCTGCAGTATATACGTGCAGGAGTGGGGATGGTGCAGAGGGAGGTCTGCACGGTGCAGCATTTACTGAGCTGCAGTATATACAGTGCTGGAGTGGAGATGGTGCAGAGGGAGGTCTGCACGGTGCAGCATTTACTGAGCTGCAGTATATACGTGCAGGAGTGGAGATGGTGCAGAGGGAGGTCTGCACGGTGCAGCATTTATTGAGCTGCAGTATATACGTGCAGGAGTGGAGATGGTGCAGAGGGAGGTCTGCACGGTGCAGCATTTACTGAGCTGCAGTATATACAGTGCTGGAGTGGAGATGGTGCAGCGGGAGGTCTGCACGGTGCAGCATTTACTGAGCTGCAGTATATACAGTGCTGGAGTGGGGATGGTGCAGAGGGAGGTCTGCACGGTGCAGCATTTACTGAGCTGCAGTATATACGTGCAGGAGTGGGGATGGTGCAGAGGGAGGTCTGCACGGTGCAGCATTTACTGAGCTGCAGTATATACGTGCAGGAGTGGAGATGGTGCAGAGGGAGGTCTGCACGGTGCAGCATTTACTGAGCTGCAGTATATACAGTGCTGGAGTGGAGATGGTGCAGCGGGAGGTCTGCACGGTGCAGCATTTACTGAGCTGCAGTATATACAGTGCTGGAGTGGGGATGGTGCAGCGGGAGGTCTGCACGGTGCAGCATTTACTGAGCTGCAGTATATACGTGCAGGAGTGGAGATGGTGCAGAGGGAGGTCTGCACGGTGCAGCATTTACTGAGCTGCAGTATATACAGTGCTGGAGTGGGGATGGTGCAGCGGGAGGTCTGCACGGTGCAGCATTTACTGAGCTGCAGTATATACAGTGCTGGAGTGGGGATGGTGCAGAGGGAGGTCTGCACGGTGCAGCATTTACTGAGCTGCAGTATATACGTGCAGGAGTGGGGATGGTGCAGAGGGAGGTCTGCACGGTGCAGCATTTACTGAGCTGCAGTATATACGTGCAGGAGTGGGGATGGTGCAGAGGGAGGTCTGCACGGTGCAGCATTTACTGAGCTGCAGTATATACAGTGCTGGAGTGGAGATAGTGCAGAGGGAGGTCTGCACGGTGCAGCATTTACTGAGCTGCAGTATATACAGTGCTGGAGTGGGGATGGTGCAGAGGGAGGTCTGCACGGTGCAGCATTTATTGAGCTGCAGTATATACGTGCAGGAGTGGAGATGGTGCAGAGGGAGGTCTGCACGGTGCAGCATTTACTGAGCTGCAGTATATACAGTGCTGGAGTGGAGATGGTGCAGAGGGAGGTCTGCACGGTGCAGCATTTACTGAGCTGCAGTATATACGTGCAGGAGTGGGGATGGTGCAGAGGGAGGTCTGCACGGTGCAGCATTTACTGAGCTGCAGTATATACGTGCAGGAGTGGAGATGGTGCAGAGGGAGGTCTGCACGGTGCAGCATTTACTGAGCTGCAGTATATACAGTGCTGGAGTGGGGATGGTGCAGAGGGAGGTCTGCACGGTGCAGCATTTACTGAGCTGCAGTATATACGTGCAGGAGTGGAGATGGTGCAGAGGGAGGTCTGCACGGTGCAGCATTTACTGAGCTGCAGTATATACAGTGCTGGAGTGGGGATGGTGCAGAGGGAGGTCTGCACGGTGCAGCATTTACTGAGCTGCAGTATATACGTGCAGGAGTGGAGATGGTGCAGAGGGAGGTCTGCACGGTGCAGCATTTACTGAGCTGCAGTATATACAGTGCTGGAGTGGGGATGGTGCAGAGGGAGGTCTGCACGGTGCAGCATTTACTGAGCTGCAGTATATACGTGCAGGAGTGGGGATGGTGCAGAGGGAGGTCTGCACGGTGCAGCATTTACTGAGCTGCAGTATATACGTGCAGGAGTGGGGATGGTGCAGAGGGAGGTCTGCACGGTGCAGCATTTACTGAGCTGCAGTATATACAGTGCAGGAGTGGGGATGGTGCAGAGGGAGGTCTGCACGGTGCAGCATTTACTGAGCTGCAGTATATACGTGCAGGAGTGGGGATGGTGCAGAGGGAGGTCTGCACGGTGCAGCATTTACTGAGCTGCAGTATATACAGTGCTGGAGTGGAGATGGTGCAGCGGGAGGTCTGCACGGTGCAGCATTTACTGAGCTGCAGTATATACAGTGCTGGAGTGGAGATGGTGCAGCGGGAGGTCTGCACGGTGCAGCATTTACTGAGCTGCAGTATATACAGTGCTGGAGTGGGGATGGTGCAGAGGGAGGTCTGCACGGTGCAGCATTTACTGAGCTGCAGTATATACGTGCAGGAGTGGGGATGGTGCAGCGGGAGGTCTGCACGGTGCAGCATTTACTGAGCTGCAGTATATACAGTGCTGGAGTGGAGATGGTGCAGCGGGAGGTCTGCACGGTGCAGCATTTACTGAGCTGCAGTATATACAGTGCTGGAGTGGGGATGGTGCAGAGGGAGGTCTGCACGGTGCAGCATTTACTGAGCTGCAGTATATACGTGCAGGAGTGGAGATGGTGCAGAGGGAGGTCTGCACGGTGCAGCATTTACTGAGCTGCAGTATATACAGTGCTGGAGTGGGGATGGTGCAGAGGGAGGTCTGCACGGTGCAGCATTTACTGAGCTGCAGTATATACAGTGCTGGAGTGGGCCCTCTCGGAGTGGAGAGTCGATGGAACCTTCCAATGCCAGAGCCTGTTGTCAATTTAAAATCAACAAAGATCAGCTCTGGAATCACAAACCAGGAATTAAACCGACAGGGAGAATGGGCTCATTCTGATCCCTCAAAGACTTGGCCTTTCTCACATTTAAAATCGCTCGATATGTTGAATAAAACAGTAATACTTATAGAAAAAACACACTGATACTGAGAAATGTAAACATCACATGGCAGGTATCAGCACATCAGACAGAATACACCGCAAGATCAATAGTCAGGAGACAGATACATTAATAAACTTCCCGATCCTCAGTGGCCCGAGGGTGAAGGGCAGCTATTGTCCCGGGACAGTCAGCATTCCTTTAAGGCAGGACACAGTTAGAGGCGGGATTGGGAAATGGGCGGATCCAGGTGTCCGTGTTTAGCCTAAACTCGAGGACGGAAAGGGTGGCGGATGTGATTGAGGTTTTCAGTGTTTGTGTAAATGACATCTAGTGGGAGATCATCACTTGAACATTTAAACTACACTGCGGTTGCAGAGCTTGGCCCTTTACTGTAGTGTGGAACTGGGGCCTCAAGCTGCCTGCTGGATGTGAGAGCAACTCAATGTGACGCCTCCACACACCAAGCAGCAGGCCCACATCCTGGGGGCACAGCGACGGTGCTGCTGGTGACAGAAGCGATCCTGAGCACGAGTGACTCGACAGTGGAGAAAACAAGTTAATGGGCTTTAGAATTTAATCTGCTCATCTCCAAAATCCCACGTAACCAGGAGATTGTTCAATGAAAATGTCCACACGGTCATTCACACACACACACAGACACAGAATTTTCAACATAGAGACACACACACACACACACAGGTTTTAACACCACAAAGGACGGCAAGCCCAGAATATGAGCAGGTTACAAACTAACACCCCAGCTTCCCTGGAACTGACTCCTCAGTAAAATGCCAAGTTGTTTCCCTGTTTAAACATCCAGATGGGGTTAACCCAGAGGCTGCTACCAGTTAGCCGGACACAAGTGGTGGCAAACACTCATCAGATGTGATTGGTCCTTCATTTCAGTAAACATGAGAACGGCACACGCACACAGACACACACACCCACACAACCTTAAGCACGGTGGCAGCACCTAGTTCTATGGAGCAGGGTCCGAGCGGTGATATTATCCGTGGTACAGGCTGATCTGCCAACGTGTTCCTCACATTTTGTCAAGCTCTTCCTCGAGAGGGTTTAACATGGCCGGATTACGGTTGCATTATTCACTGCAGATCCAATAACCGCCCTCTGTTCCCTCATGGTAACCAGACGCATTTTGTCAGTGAAATAGCCAATCATGTCGCCCCGCCAGCGGAGTACACAATAAAACACTCGTGGGCGCGCAGCAGAACTCGACCAATCACTGTAGAGCAAGTCAGATACGTTGGCATATCCGCCCCGTGTAACCACAGTAACCGATGACCTCACTGCCAGGGTCGGCAGTGGTGCAAGACGCAGGGTCGAAGGGCAGTAGCTTAAGGTGGAGCCTCCCGGCTGCTCGTGTGTCGAACACGGTGTCTTGTTCCTGTGCTTCATTCCACCGCCATCTGCTCAATGTGGTCACACAGCAACTTGTACTGCTCTGGAAACACGAATACAAGAGCAAGGAATTGGTTAGTAGGAAATTCTGCTCATCAAACACCCCCAGGGCAGGTACAGCACGGGTTACATACAGAGTAAAGCTCCCTCTACACTGTCCCATCAAACACTCCAGGGCAGGTACAGCACGGGTTAGATACAGAGTAAAGCTCCCTCTACACTGTCCCATCAAACACTCCCGGGGCAGGTACAGCACGGGTTAGATACAGAGTAAAGCTCCCTCTACACTGTCCCATCAAACACTCCCAGGGCAGGTACAGCACGGGTTAGATACAGAGTAAAGCTCCCTCTACACTGTCCCATCAAACACTCCCAGGGCAGGTACAGCACGGGTTAGATACAGAGTAAAGCTCCCTCTACACTGTCCCATCAAACACTCCCAGGGCAGGTACAGCATGGGTTAGATACAGAGTAAAGCTGCCTCTACACTGTCCCATCAAACACTCCCAGGGCAGGTACAGCACGGGTTAGATACAGAGTAAAGCTCCCTCTACACTGTCCCATCAAACACTCCCAGGGCAGGTACAGCACGGGTTAGATACAGAGTAAAGCTCCCTCTACACTGTCCCATCAAACACTCCCAGGGCAGGTACAGCACGGGTTAGATACAGAGTAAAGCTCCCTCTACACTGTCCCATCAAACACTCCCAGGGCAGGTACAGCATGGGTTAGATACAGAGTAAAGCTGCCTCTACACTGTCCCATCAAACACTCCCAGGGCAGGTACAGCACGGGTTAGATACAGAGTAAAGCTGCCTCTACACTGTCCCATCAAACACTCCCAGGGCAGGTGCAGCACGGGGTTAGATACAGAGTAAAGCTCCCTCTACACTGTCCCATCACACACTCCCAGGGCAGGTGCAGCACGGGTTAGATACAGAGTAAAGCTCCCTCTACACTGCCCCATCAAACACTTCCCAGGGCAGGTACAGCACGGGTTAGATACAGAGTAAAGCTCCCTCTACACTGTACCATCAAACACTCCCAGGGCAGGTACAGCACGGGTTAGATACAGAGTAAAGCTCCCTCTACACTGTCCCTTCAAACACTCCCAGGGCAGGTACAGCACGGGTTAGATACAGAGTAAAGCTCCCTCTACACTGTCCCGTCAAACACTCCCAGGGCAGGTACAGCACGGGTTAGATACAGAGTAAAGCTCCCTCTACACTGTCCCATCAAACACTCCCAGGGCAGGTACAGCACGGGGCTAGATACAGAGTAAAGCTCCCTCTACACTGTCCCATCAAACACTCCCAGGGCAGGTACAGCACGGGTTAGATACAGAGTAAAGCTCCCTCTACACTGTCCCATCAAACACTCCCAGGGCAGGTACAGCACGGGTTAGATACAGAGTAAAGCTCCCTCTACACTGTCCCCATCAAACCACTCCCAGGGCAGGTACAGCACGGGTTAGATACAGAGTTAAAGCTCCCTCTACACTGTCCCATCAAACACTCCCAGGGCAGGTACAGCACGGGTTAGATACAGAGTAAAGCTCCCTCTACACTGTCCATCAAACACTCCCAGGGCAGGTACAGCATGGGGTTAGATACAGAGTAAAGCTGCCTCTACACTGTCCCATCAAACACTCCCAGGGCAGGTACAGCACGGGTTAGATACAGAGTAAAGCTGCCTCTACACTGTCCCATCAAACACTCCCAGGGCAGGTGCAGCACGGGGTTAGATACAGAGTAAAGCTCCCTCTACACTGTCCCATCACACACTCCCAGGGCAGGTGCAGCACGGGTTAGATACAGAGTAAAGCTCCCTCTACACTGCCCCATCAAACACTCCCAGGGCAGGTAACAGCACGGGTTAGATACAGAGTAAAGCTCCCTCTACACTGTACCATCAAACACTCCCAGGGCAGGTACAGCACGGGTTAGATACAGGAGTAAAGCTCCCTCTACACTGTCCCATCAAACACTCCCAGGGCAGGTACAGCACGGGTTAGATACAGAGTAAAGCTCCCTCTACACTGTCCCGTCAAACACTCCCAGGGCAGGTACAGCACGGGTTAGATACAGAGTAAAGCTCCCTCTACACTGTCCCATCAAACACTCCCAGGGCAGGTACAGCACGGGTTAGATACAGAGTAAAGCTCCCTCTACACTGTCCCATCAAACACTCCCAGGGCAGGTACAGCACGGGTTGAGATACAGAGTAAAGCTCCCTCTACACTGTCCCCATCAAACACTCCCAGGGCAGGTACAGCACGGGTTAGATACAGAGTAAAGCTCCCTCTACACTTGTCCCATCAAACACTCCCAGGGCAGGTACAGCACGGGGTTAGATACAGAGTAAAGCTCCCCTCTACACTGTCCCATCAAACACTCCCAGGGCAGGTACAGAGTAAAGCTCCCTCTACACTGTCCCATCAAACACTCCCAGGGCAGGTACAGCACGGGTTAGATACAGAGTAAAGCTGCCTCTACACTGTCCCATCAAACACTCCCAGGGCAGGTGCAGCACGGGGTTAGATACAGAGTAAAGCTCCCTCTACACTGTCCCATCACACACTCCCAGGGCAGGTGCAGCACGGGTTAGATACAGAGTAAAGCTCCCTCTACACTGCCCCATCAAACACTCCAGGGCAGGTACAGCACGGGTTAGATACAGAGTAAAGCTCCCTCTACACTGTACCATCAAACACTCCCAGGGCAGGTACAGCACGGGTTAGATACAGAGTAAAGCTCCCTCTACACTGTCCCATCAACACTCCCAGGGCAGGTACAGCACGGGTTAGATACAGAGTAAAGCTCCCTCTACACTGTCCCGTCAAACACTCCCAGGGCAGGTACAGCACGGGTTAGATACAGAGTAAAGCTCCCTCTACACTGTCCCATCAAACACTCCCAGGGCAGGTACAGCACGGGGCTAGATACAGAGGTAAAGCTCCCTCTACACTGTCCATCAAACACTCCCAGGGCAGGTACAGCACGGGTTAGATACAGAGTAAAGCTCCCTCTACACTGTCCCATCAAACACTCCCAGGGCAGGTACAGCACGGGTTAGATACAGAGTAAAGCTCCCTCTACACTGTCCCCATCAAACACTCCCAGGGCAGGTACAGCACGGGTTAGATACAGAGTAAAGCTCCCTCTACACTGTCCCATCAAACACTCCCAGGGCAGGTACAGCACGGGTTAGATACAGAGTAAAGCTCCCTCTACACTGTCCCATCAAACACTCCCAGGGCAGGTACAGCACGGGTTAGATACAGAGTAAAGCTCCCTCTACACTGTCCCATCAAACACTCCCAGGTACAGAGTAAAGCTCCCTCTACACTGTCCCATCAAACACTCCCAGGGCAGGTACAGCACGGGTTAGATACAGAGTAAAGCTCCCTCTACACTGTCCCATCAAACACTCCCAGGGCAGGTACCACACGGGTTAGATACAGGGTAAAGCTCCCTCTACAATGTCCCAATGACCCAACATCAGGAATCCCTCCTTCTGTGTGCATTGCGTACTTCTACTTCTGTCTTTGATCAGATTGCTAAGTTAACGTTCATTAAATCCAAACTAGAGTTTCAATTTTGAACAGCTGGATCGAGAACAAATAGACTTTCATCCTGTCAGTCTGAGCTGGGTGAACAACCTGGTCGCAGAGCTCAAAGGACACCAGTCCTGCCCAGAATCAATCTGCCGCGCCCCGCCGCGCCCCTCTTGCCTTGGTTCAGGTTCCCGATCACCGATTGCTTCTTCAGGAAGTCACTGCAGAGTTTCTTGTTTAGTCCGAAAGCCACCATGTTGTGTGTGAAAGTCCTGCGGCAGAGAAAGGAGCAAATCCCAGATCAGCATTGATAACAGCAGCGGGGGAGTTACCCCAGGGTCAGGCACACACCCACCCCATCACCCCCTCCCCCACCCCATCACCCCCTCCCCCATCACCCCCCCCCACACCACCCCCACCCCATCACCCCCTCCCCCACACCCACCCCATCACCCCCCTCCCCCACACCCACCCCATCACCCCCTCCCCCACACCCACCCCATCACCCCCTCCCCCACACCCACCCCATCACCCCCTCCCCCACACCCACCCCATCACCCCCTCCCCCACACCCACCCCATCACCCCCCTCCCCCACACCCACCCCATCACCCCCTCCCCCACAATCCACCATCACCCACCCCCTCCCCCACACCCACCCCATCACCCCCTCCCCCACACCCACCCCATCACCCCCTCCCCCACACCCACCCCATCACCCCCTCCCCCGCAATCCCCCCCCACACCCACCCCATCACCCCCTCCCCCACACCCACCCCATCACCCCCTCCCCCACACCCACCCCATCACCCCCTCCCCCACAATCCACCATCACCCCTCCCCCCACACACACCCCCACCCCCACAATCCACCATCCACCCCCTCCCCCACACACACCCCATCACCCCCTCCCCCACACACACCCCATCACCCCCTCCCCCACACACACCCCATCACCCCCCTCCCCCACAATCCACCATCACCCCCTCCCCCACACACACCCCATCACCCCCTCCCCCACAATCCACCATCACCCCCCTCCCCCACAATCCACCATCACCCCCACACCCCCATCCCACCCACCCCATCGCCCCCTCCCCCACAATCCACCATCACCCCCTCCCCCACAATCCACCATCGCCCCTCCCCCCCACACACACCCCCACAATCCACCATCACCCCATCCCCAACACTCCCATCCCACACATCCATCCCCCCCCCCACACATATCACCCCTTCCCCCCCCCCCCACACATACACACACGCCCCCAGTTCTTACCCAAGTTGCCCGAATGCGATATTCTCGTTAAATCGATGGCTGTCGTCGCGCTCCTCCGGGGTCATGTGACACCACTTCTCCCTGTCGGAGCAGAATTCACAAATCCATCCGGTGTTAGCCCGATCAGAGGCAGCTCAGTGTGTGGAACAGCCTGAACTCCCTCCTCCACGTCTCCCAATATCAACCCCCCATTGCGGGTGGGAGAAGGTCAGGGGCTTGGGGGAGGGGGGAGGGTTAAAAATATATTGTGAACCATGAACCCAACTCGCTGCGTATCTGCCGCCATTTTTAAGGCAGTGGGTGCAAGCCGTCTTGCAGAGGCAACGGGAAACGAAATTAATATTTAAATCAATCTCCCATGGTGCATTCGGGAGCCTGATTTAAATACAACACTGACTGGGTTTTCCAGGGCTCAGGAAACCCGGCAGCGAAATGGAGACGGGTAAGCGCTTTTCCAGCACTGCTTGTGGGCCAGTCGCAGCAGGAGAGATTCCCCCGGCCCCCCAAACAAACCTTCTGCCAATTGTGGCCTCTCCTCGCTGCCAGCCCCCCACCCCCTGCGATTGGCCCAAGCCCCAACCCCCTCCCTTCCGGTCCCTCGCCTCCCACCGCTGCTTGTCCCGCCGGTCAATCTGGCCATCTGCCAGGCGAGAAATGGAATTTAAAAAATGATAGGGAGGTCCCGTGATAAATTTGGCGTCTCCGGGATTTCCGGTTCACTCCCAGCCAATATCGGGGCCCCGGGATCTCTCGACTCCATGTTTTACACGAAATCTGTCTCCTATTTCTCTACGCCAGGTTTTCTCTGTAAATAATGACGTTTTGTTAACAGCGTCCGGTACAAACCCACCGGTCAAACTCCCCCGATGTTTGGCAAGTAAATGTACTGACCAGCGTCACTGAGCCAGAGAGCAGAGATTCCAGGCTCCATCGCTGCTCAGGAATGCGATCTAACCCACGGCAAAACGAGGGGTTTAACCATGAGACTGACTGGGGGAGGGGGAGCAATTCATCGACCGTGGATCCAGCCCCGGATACCATCCAGTGACCCCAGCGGGACACCCAACACCCCTCCCCGTCACACAGTGCGTCAGTGCTCGGGGGGGGGGTCAGTCAGGGGTCAGCGCTGTTTACCAGCAGCCTCTAATTGTGACCTAGTCCTCCATCAGTACTTTGCCCTGTCCCTGGGTGATCGCGGGCGGTGAAGCCCGAAGCACGTGCAATAAGCCGAGTCCGTCCCATACCTGGTTGTTGGCGATCGCTTCCTGCGCTCACAGTGGACTGCGTCGAAGAAGGCAGCATTCCAAAACCTCAGGGTGTGCCTGACACAAGAGAGGACAAACGGTCAGTGTGAGCTGGTCAAACTCTTCACCCATTAATGCTGCAGGGATTGAAAGAAAAGCTGGAGATACACACGTGGGTCAGTCACTGGAAGAGAAGCCGGTTGGAGAAAGCCCTCATTAGAACAGGATCTGAGAAACACTAAATGGTCTTTCTCTTTCAGTGACTGACCGACCTGTGGAGTCCAGCAGGGATCTGTGTTGACTGTATTTAGTAACTTAGATGACCCAGATAGGCAGCATTGTAGGAAAAATAAAAGTAAAAAGAGATATTAATAGATTAAGTGAATGGGCAAAACTACGGCAAATGGATTTCAATGTAAGCAAATGCGAGGTTATCACACTTTAGACAACAGCGTACTTTCTAAATGGTGAAAAGCTGGAAGTGGTGGAGCTCCAGAGAGACTTGGGGGGTCCAGGTACATAAATCATTAAACTGTCATGGACAGGTACAAAAAATAATCAGAATGCTGGCCTTTATATCGAGAGGACTGGAATACAAGGGGCTGCCTCTACCACAGCCCCAATTAAACCATCATCCACACCATTAACTTTTCCAAGAACCTCCTCACTCCCTTCTCTACACAAGTTCCAACTCAAACACACTGCCGCTCCCATTCTATCCAGTCCCACTCGCCCATCACCCGGTCCTCAGAGCTACAATGGCTCTCCATCAAATCTCCGCAGTGTCTCACACCCCTCACCCTCCTCCTCCGCCCCTCACACCCCCTCCCCTCACCCTCCTCCCCTCAACCTCCTCCGCCCCTCACACCCTCCACCCATCACACCCCCTCCCCTCACCCTCCTCCTCCGTCCCTCACCCACCTCCCCTCACCCTCCTCCTCCGCCCCTCACACACGCCCTCCCCTCACACCCTCCGCCCCTCACCCCCCTCCTCCGCCCCTCACCCTCCTCCCCTCAACCTCCTCCACCCCTCACACCCTCCACCCATCACACCCCCTCCCCTCACCCTCCTCCTCCGTCCCTCACCCACCTCCCCTCACCCTCCTCCTCCGCCCCTCACACACACCCTCCGCCCCTCACCCTCCTCCTCCGCCCCTCACACGCCCTCCCCTCACGCTCCTCCTCCGCCCCTCACACCCCCTCCCCTCACCCTCCTCCTCCGTCCCTCACCCACCTCCCCTCACCCTCCTCCTCCGTCCCTCACACCCTCCACCCATCACACCCCCTCCCCTCAACCTCCTCCTCCGCCCCTCACACCCCCTCCCCTCACCCTCCTCCTCCGCCCCTCACACCCTCCACCCCTCACCTCACCCCCCCTCCCCTCACCCTCCTCCGCCCCTCACACCCTCCACCCATCACACCCCCTCCCCTCACCCTCCTCCTCCGTCCCTCACCCACCTCCCCTCACCCTCCTCCTCCGCCCCTCACACACGCCCTCCCCTCACACCCTCCGCCCCTCACCCCCCTCCTCCGCCCCTCACCCTCCTCCCCTCAACCTCCTCCACCCCTCACACCCTCCACCCATCACACCCCCTCCCCTCACCCTCCTCCTCCGTCCCTCACCCACCTCCCCTCACCCTCCTCCTCCGCCCCTCACACACACCCTCCGCCCCTCACCCTCCTCCTCCGCCCCTCACACGCCCTCCCCTCACGCTCCTCCTCCGCCCCTCACACCCCCTCCCCTCACCCTCCTCCTCCGTCCCTCACCCACCTCCCCTCACCCTCCTCCTCCGTCCCTCACACCCTCCACCCATCACACCCCCTCCCCTCAACCTCCTCCTCCGCCCCTCACACCCCCTCCCCTCACCCTCCTCCTCCGCCCCTCACACCCTCCACCCCTCACCTCACCCCCCCTCCCCTCACCCTCCTCCCCCGCCCTTCACACCCCCTCCCCTCACCCTCCTCCTCCGTCCCTCACACCCCCTCCTCCTCCGCCCCTCACACCCCCTCCCCTCACCCTCCTCCTCCGCCCCTCACACCCCCTCCCCTCACCCTCCTCCTCCATCCCTCACACCATCCGCCCCTCACACACGCCCTCCCCTCACCCTCCTCCCCCTCCCCTCACCCTCCTCCCCCGCCCCTCACACACGCCCTCCCCTCACCCCCCTCCCCTCACCCTCCTCCTCCGCCCCTCACACCCCCTCCCCTCACCCTGCTCCTCCGCCCCTCACACACGCCCTCCCCTCACCCTCCTCCTCCGTCCCTCACACCCCCTCCCCTCACCCTCCTCCTCCGCCCCTCACACCCCCTCCCCTCAACCTCCTCCTCCGCCCCTCACACCCTCCGCCCCTCAACCTCCTCCTCCGCCCCTCACACCATCCGCCCCTCACCCTCCTCCTCCGCCCCTCACACCCCCCTCCCCTCAACCTCCTCCTCCGCCCCTCACACACCCTCCCCTCAACCTCCTCCGCCCCTCACACCCTCCGCCCCTCACACCCCCTCCCCTCAACCTCCTCCTCCGCCCCTCACACCCCCTCCCCTCAAACTCCTCCCCTCAACCACCTCCTCCGCCCCTCACACACCCTCCCCTCACCCTCCTCCTCCGTCCCTCACACCCCTCCCCTCAACCTCCTCCTCCGCCCCTCACACCCCTCCCCTCAACCTCCTCCTCCGCCCCTCACACCCCCCTCCCCTCACCCTCCTCCCCTGCCCCTCACACCCTCCGCCCCTCACACCCTCCGCCCCTCACCCTCCTCCCCCGCCCCTCACACCCTCCGCCCCTCACCCCCTCCGCCCCTCACCCTCCTCCCCCGCCCCTCACACCATCCGCCCCTCACACCCCCTCCCCTCACCCTCCTCCTCCGCCCCTCCCACACGCCCTCCCCTCACCCTCCTCCTCCGTCCCTCACACCCCCTCCCCTCAACCTCCTCCTCTGCCCCTCACACCCCCCTCCCCTCACCCTCCTCCTCCGTCCCTCACACCCCCTCCCCTCAACCTCCTCCTCCGCCCCTCACACCCCCCTCCCCTCACCCTCCTCCTCCGCCCCTCACACACGCCCTCCCCTCACCCTCCTCCTCCGCCCCTCACACCCCCCTCCCCTCACCCTCCTCCCCCGCCCCTCCCCCTCCTCCCCCGCCCCTCACACCATCCGCCCCTCACACCCCCTCCCCTCAACCTCCTCCTCCGCCCCTCACACCCCCCTCCCCTCACCCTCCTCCTCCGCCCCTCACACGCCCTCCCCTCACGCTCCTCCTCCGCCCCTCACACCCCCTCCCCTCACCCTCCTCCTCCGTCCCTCACCCACCTCCCCTCACCCTCCTCCTCCGTCCCTCACACCCTCCACCCATCACACCCCCTCCCCTCAACCTCCTCCTCCGCCCCTCACACCCCCTCCCCTCACCCTCCTCCTCCGCCCCTCACACCCTCCACCCCTCACCTCACCCCCCCTCCCCTCACCCTCCTCCCCCGCCCTTCACACCCCCTCCCCTCACCCTCCTCCTCCGTCCCTCACACCCCCTCCTCCTCCGCCCCTCACACCCCCTCCCCTCACCCTCCTCCTCCGCCCCTCACACCCCCTCCCCTCACCCTCCTCCTCCATCCCTCACACCATCCGCCCCTCACACACGCCCTCCCCTCACCCTCCTCCCCCTCCCCTCACCCTCCTCCCCCGCCCCTCACACACGCCCTCCCCTCACCCCCCTCCCCTCACCCTCCTCCTCCGCCCCTCACACCCCCTCCCCTCACCCTGCTCCTCCGCCCCTCACACACGCCCTCCCCTCACCCTCCTCCTCCGTCCCTCACACCCCCTCCCCTCACCCTCCTCCTCCGCCCCTCACACCCCCTCCCCTCAACCTCCTCCTCCGCCCCTCACACCCTCCGCCCCTCAACCTCCTCCTCCGCCCCTCACACCATCCGCCCCTCACCCTCCTCCTCCGCCCCTCACACCCCCCTCCCCTCAACCTCCTCCTCCGCCCCTCACACACCCTCCCCTCAACCTCCTCCGCCCCTCACACCCTCCGCCCCTCACACCCCCTCCCCTCAACCTCCTCCTCCGCCCCTCACACCCCCTCCCCTCAAACTCCTCCCCTCAACCACCTCCTCCGCCCCTCACACACCCTCCCCTCACCCTCCTCCTCCGTCCCTCACACCCCTCCCCTCAACCTCCTCCTCCGCCCCTCACACCCCTCCCCTCAACCTCCTCCTCCGCCCCTCACACCCCCCTCCCCTCACCCTCCTCCCCTGCCCCTCACACCCTCCGCCCCTCACCCTCCTCCTCCGCCCCTCACACCCTCCGCCCCTCACCCTCCTCCCCCGCCCCTCACACCCTCCGCCCCTCACCCCCTCCGCCCCTCACCCTCCTCCCCCGCCCCTCACACCATCCGCCCCTCACACCCCCTCCCCTCACCCTCCTCCTCCGCCCCTCCCACACGCCCTCCCCTCACCCTCCTCCTCCGTCCCTCACACCCCCTCCCCTCAACCTCCTCCTCTGCCCCTCACACCCCCCTCCCCTCACCCTCCTCCTCCGTCCCTCACACCCCCTCCCCTCAACCTCCTCCTCCGCCCCTCACACCCCCCTCCCCTCACCCTCCTCCTCCGCCCCTCACACACGCCCTCCCCTCACCCTCCTCCTCCGCCCCTCACACCCCCCTCCCCTCACCCTCCTCCCCCGCCCCTCCCCCTCCTCCCCCGCCCCTCACACCATCCGCCCCTCACACCCCCTCCCCTCAACCTCCTCCTCCGCCCCTCACACCCCCCTCCCCTCACCCTCCTCCCCCGCCCCTCACACCCTCCGCCCCTCACCCTCCTCCCCCGCCCCTCACACCATCCGCCCCTCACACCCCCTCCCCTCAACCTCCTCCTCCGCCCCTCACACACGCCCTCCCCTCACCCTCCTCCCCCGCCCCTCACACCCCCTCCCCTCAACCTCCTCCGCCCCTCACACCCTCCACCCATCACACCCCCTCCCCTCAACCTCCTCCTCTGCCCCTCACACCCTCCACACCTCACACCCCCTCCCCTCAACCTCCTCCTCCGCCCCTCACACCCCCCTCCGCCCCTCACACCCTCCGCCCCTCACACCCCCCTCCGCCCCTCACACCCTCCGCCCCTCACACCCCCCTCCCTTCAACCACCTCCTCCGCCCCTCACACCCTCCTCCTCCGCCCCTCACACCCCCTCAACCTCCTCCTCCGCTCCGCCCCTCACACCCCCATCCGCCCCTCACACCCCCCTCCCCTCAACCACCTCCTCCGCCCCTCACACCCTCCTCCTCCGCCCCTCACACCCCCCTCCCCTCAACCTCCGCCCCTCACACCCTCCTCCTCCGCCCCTCACACCCCCCTCCCCTCAACCTCCTCCTCCGCCCCTCACACCCTCCGCCCCTCAACCTCCTCCTCCGCCCCTCACACCCTCCGCCCCTCACACCCCCCTCCCCTCAACCACCTCCACCGCCCCTCACACCCTCCTCCTCCGCCCCTCACACCCCCCTCCCCTCAACCTCCGCCCCTCACACCCTCCTCCTCCGCCCCTCACCCCCCTCCCCTCAACCTCCTCCTCCGCCCCTCACACCCTCCGCCCCTCAACCTCCTCCTCCGCCCCTCACACCCCCCTCCCCTCAACCTCCTCCTCCGCCCCTCACACACCCCCTCCCCTCACCCTCCGCCCCCTCACCCACCTCCCCTCACCCTCCTCCTCCGCCCCTCACACCCTCCGCCCCTCAACCTCCTCCTCCGCCCCTCACACCCCCCTCCCCTCAACCTCCTCCTCCGCCCCTCACACACCCCTCCCCTCAACCTCCTCCTCCGCCCCTCACACCCCTCTCCCCTTAACCTCCTCCTCCGCCCCTCACACCCCCCTCCCCTCAACCTTCTCCTCAGTACTGCCCCTCCAACAGTGCGACACTCCCTCAGTACTGCCCCCTCCGACAGTGCGGCACTCCCTCAGTACTGCCCCTCCGACAGTGCGGCGCTCCCTCAGTACTGCCCCTCCGACAGTGCGGCGCTCCCTCAGTACTGCACTGGAGCGTCAGCCTGGACTATGCGCTCAAGTCTCTAGAGCGGGATTTGAACCCACGACCTTAGAAGCGAGGCTGCTGCCACTGAGCCCAGGGTGCACTCCTGCACTCACCAGTTAATTGTGGGATATACGGAAACGTTAGAAATTAAATTACCAGATGGGCTGCAGCTTCAGGTGCGTGTACAGGTAAATCTTCCTCCCTTTCATCTCCTCCGGACATTCCATTCTCACTGAGGGCAGTAAAGAAGCACACGCGTCACCTCTCTGCTTCACCCTTCATCAAACATGCTGATAGTTAGCACCAACAGTTACCTCTAGACAGCAATAGAATGACACAGCACAGGAGGCCGCCATTCGGCCCATTGTGCCTGTGCCGGCTCTTTGAACGAGCTCTCCAATTAGTCCCACTCCCCCCTGCTCTTTTCCCACAGCCCTGCACATTTCTCCCCTTCATGTATTTATCCAATTCAATTTTGAAAGTTACTATTGAATCTGCTTCCACCACCCTTTCAGGCAGCGCATTCCAGATCACAACAACTCACTGCATAAAATAAATTCTCATCTCCCCTAGAATTTTTGCCAATTACCGTAAATCTGTGTCCTCTGGTTACCGACCCGCCTGCCACTGGAAACAGATTCTCTTTATTTACTCTGTCAAAACCCTTCAACTTTGAACACCAGAGTTAAATCTCCTCCAATCCCAGTTTCTCTGTTCTCTTACATAGAGGGTCCCCGCCCAGTCATCGCAGTCCCTTCCTCCGCAGTCTGTTTCCATGGTTTACAAGTCTTTAACCGACTGGCTGCAAGTGGGTGCAGGCAAAACGAAACAACAGACCCTCAACCCAAAGTAAAGCAGCGGGAAGCCGGAGCGGGAACCACAGCCGGAGACAATCCATGTGGAAATCACTTACCGTTCTTCCCGGACTTCCCCCGACTCTGGTGCTGCGAGTCTCTGGAATACAAGGGGTGCAGGAAGTTAGTGCCATTGCCTATATGGATCCCACGTCTCACCGTTTACCCCACAGGAGCATGGAATAAACGGGAAGTAAACAAACTCTCAGCGGTCAGCAGCCTCGCCCAGCTCCTGCTCCCAGATATCCTGCCCCGCGGCTCATTAACATACTCGGACCAGCCATCGGCACAGCAAGACTCCGACTGACAGATCCAAAACAGCGGCCTCCACAGGACAGAAAATCGACAGATACGGGAAGGAATTCTCTCAGTTCCACCCACAATGAACTAGTTTGAAGTGCTCCTGCTGTTACATAAACATGTTGGCCTTTCTTCCATCCAGTAAGATCCCATAAACAGCAGAGATTGACAGGGTCAGTTTAGGGTCTTATCTGAAAGACGGCACCTGTGACAATGCAGCACTCGCTCCGCAATGTTGGCCAAGATTAGTGCTGGAGTTCTGGACCCAGAACCTTCTCGCTCAGAGGCCAATAACTGAGCACAGCTGCTGCGGTGGCAGAGTAATGTGTAAAGGCTCCAGGCAGCAAGGAGGAGGAGACAGTGTCCATCTACCTTCTAGGCTGACACAGCCCAAACCGCTCAAGGCCTCACAGGCAAGTTGGAATATGCCAACTCCCTGAGGCATATTATAAACAACTGTCGGTTATGTACATCCCAATATCACCATGAGCAGCAAATGTAACAAACACGTGGCCTCAGAATATTACATATTGCAGTTTCACTGGTCTGGGCCACGCTCAGGGAATTGCGTCTGGGGTCTGAAAAATACTCACTCGTTCTTCACCTTCAGCTTCATGTCCAGACCCCCGAAGAATCCCTTCACGTTCTCTGTGTTTTTCAGCAGATGTGCAGCGAGGTCCCTTTTCTCCGCCAGCCAGCTGTTGCTGCTTTTCACGCAGGAGTCAGCAGCCTTCTCCTTGAGATCAGACACTTTTGGATAGGATTTGCCTGGAGAGGGTAAAGAGATGTGACTTTCTGCACATCGCTACTGGCGGCGAGCTCAAACTGCCCCAGTCTGCCATTAAATTGCCAGCCTCCGTCAGAGAGGTCAGAGCAAGGTTAGTGGGCGAAACAGCAAAATGCTACACTGGTGCAGCGGGGATTGGGGGTCAGTGCTGGGACTGCAAAAGCAGCTATACCTGCACTGGGACAGTGTAGAGGGAGCTTTACTCTGTATCTAACCCGTGCTTTACCTGCCCTGGGAGTGTTTGATGGGACAGTGTAGAGGGAGCTTTACTCTGTATCTAACCTGTGCTGTACCTGCCCTGGGAGTGTTTGATGGGACAGTGTAGAGGGAGCTTTACTCTGTATCTAACCTGTGCTGTACCTGCCCTGGGAGTGTTTGATGGGACAGTGTAGAGGGAGCTTTACTCTGTATCTAACCCGTGCTTTACCTGCCCTGGGAGTGTTTGATGGGACAGTGTAGAGGGAGCTTTACTCTGTATCTAACCTGTGCTGTACCTGTCCCGGGAGTGTTTGATGGGACAGTGTAGAGGGAGATTTACTCTGTATCTAACCTGTGCTGTACCTGCCCTGGGAGTGTTTGATGGGACAGTGTAGAGGGAGCTTTACTCTGTATCTAACCCGTGCTTTACCTGCCCTGGGAGTGTTTGATGGGACAGTGTAGAGGGAGCTTTACTCTGTATCTAACCAGTGCTGTACCTGCCCTGGGAGTGTTTGATGGGACAGTGTAGAGGGAGCTTTACTCTGTATCTAACCAGTGCTGTACCTGCCCTGGGAGTGTTTGATGTGACTGTGTAGAGGGAGATTTGCTCACAGCTCTGATATTCTTCCTATAATGGGGTGCCCTACACAAAGCACAGCCGGTTCCCAGAGATTAAATGGCCCACAGTGAACGAGAATCAGGATCTCTTTGCTGGGTGTTAAAGGGTAGGATGCAGGCAATCGACATATACCAGGTGTCTTAGCATTAGTTACCCAGATAGCATCAAAGAGCTGGGGTCGCTACACGTTACAGAAGCACGGGCTTAGGAGCGATTTGATCAAAGTTTATAGCATAATGAAGGGAGTAGATTGTGTTTGTGCGGGCCAATTGTTTCAATTGAGTGGGATAGGGAGGACCAGGGGTCACACTCTCAACTTATGTAAGGCCAGATCTAGGTTGAATGTCAGGAGGTGGGTCTTTCCCCAGAGAAGAGTGGACCTCTGGAACAGGCAGCCTTCTCGTGCGGTGGATGCTGATTCACCGCATTCCTTCACGTGTGAGCGGGACCTGTTTCTGGCTGGGGCGGAGATCATCCCTGGCTCCACTCTAGTAAATCTCCTCTGCACCATCTCCAGGGCAGGGACTGTAGAACGTTATCAAGGCCAGAGTGATCTCCTGGACTAGTTCGGAGAGGAATTTTCCAGCTTTCCCCCTAATTAGCGGGGCTTTTGATCTGATTTTTGGGCTCTCCGGGAGATCACATGGCTCTGGGTGGGGTGGAAGTGTCTGTAACGTGAAGCACAGGGCGTCACAATGGGCCAGGCTGGATGGGCCGGACAGTCTCCTCCTGTCCATCATTGTTCATATGTTGGTGTCAGGTCAGGTGTTAAAACTTGTTACTATAGTGACAGCAGACGGTGCGAGCTGTGATCGGTCAGTGCAGAGTCGCGGCTGGAGGTTCAGTAACCCGGTCACCCCCCAGAAGGTGCCGGCAGCTGGGGGGAGGGAGAGGGGGACCCTCGATGGAGGAAACGTGTACAGAACAGGTGGAAGAACGAACAAACACAGCACCAGGGCGGCAGAAGTGAAACTGACCACCTTTTGGGGGGCTGGGGGTTGGATAATCCTCGAATCATAGAATGATGCAGCACAGTGTGAGGCCATTCAGCCCATCGTGCCTGTGCCGGCTCTTTGGTCGAGCTGTCCAATCAGTCCCACTCCCCCCTGCTCTTTCCCCGCAGTCCTGCAAATTTTTCCACTTCACGTATTTATCCAATTCCCTTTTGAAAGTTCCTATTGAATCTGCTTCCACCGCCCTTTCAGGCAGCGCGTTCCAGATCACAACAACTCGCTGCGGAAAACATCTCTCCTCATGTCCCCTCTGGTTCTTTTGCCAATCACCTTAAATCTGTGTCCTCCGGTTACCGACCCTCCCAGCACTGGAAACAGTTTCTCCTTACTTACTCTGTCAAAACCCTTCATGATTTTAAATCTCCCCTTAACCTTCCCTGCTATAAGGAGAACAACCCCAGCTTCTCCAGTCTCTCTTCGAGTGAATCTCCTCTGCACCCTCACGAAGGTCTTGGCATCCTTCCTAAAGTGTGGTGCCCAGAATTAGACACACTATTCCAGCTGGGGCCTAACGAGTGTTTATAAAGGTTCAGCATCACTTCCTGGCCTTTGTCCTTTATGCCTCTATTTATAAAGGCAAGGATTCCGTGTGCTTTTTAACAGCTTTATCAACGTGTCCTGTCACCTTCACAGATTTGTGTACACACACCCCCAGGTCTCTGTTCCTGCACCCCCTTGAAAACTGTACCCTTTAGTTCGCATTGCCTCTGCTCATTCTCCCGACCAAAATACATCACTTTGCACTTTTCTGCATTAAATTTCATCTGCCATGTGTCTGCCTATTTCACCAGTCTGTCTTGGTCCTCCTGAAGTCTGTTACTATCCTCCTCACTGTTTACTAGATTTCCGAGTTTTGTATCATCTGCAAACTTGCCCTGAATCCCCAAGTCCAGGTCATTAATATATATCAGAAAGAGCAGTGGGCCCCTGGGGGACAGCACTGTAATCTTCCCTCCAGTCTGGAAACACAACTGTGCACAAAGCACTCCACCCGTGCTCAGTGGAAAGGGTTTACTGTCGTTTCGGGCAGCAGAAAATTAAACACGAATCAGGACATTTTCACACACTGCGAGTGCACCTTCTCAACCATCCCTCCCAAACTGCACACCCCGTGCCCTGAACCAGGCAGAAAGCAGCCTCCCCAAGATCAGGTCTGGTCAGTGTCTGTGCAATCCAGCAGAAATTCTGGTCTTGTTGCTGTTTTCACTTACCCACATGATAGAAGGTGAAGCACATGGTCATTAGATTCTTGGCGGGGCCAAAGTCATCCATCTGGTGACACCTGTAACAACAACACCAATCAGCACCTGTACCGCATCCTTGACAGCACGAATCACCACCGACATTACATCCACAATAACACTAACCATTGTCTGCACCGCATCCTTGACAGCACGAATCACCACCGACATTACATCCACAATAACACTAACCATTGTCTGCACCGTATCGACAGCACCAATCACCACTGACATCACATCCACAATAACACTAACCATTGCCTGCACCGTATCGACAGCACCAATCACCACTGACATCACATCCACAATAACACTAACCATTGCCTGCACCGTATCGACAGCACCAATCACCACTGACATTACATCCACAATAACACTAACCATTGCCTGCACCGTATCGACAGCACCAATCACCACCGACATTACATCCACAATAACACTAACCATTGCCTGCACCGTATCGACAGCACCAATCATCACTGACATTACATCCACAATAACACTAACCATTGCCTGCACCGTATCGACAGCACCAATCATCACTGACATTACATCCACAATAACACTAACCATTGTCTGCACCGTATCGACAGCACCAAGCATCACCGACATTACATCCACAATAACACTAACCATTGTCTGCACCGTATCGACAGCACCAATCACCACCGACATTACATCCACAATAACACTAACCATTGTCTGCACCGTATCGACAGCACCAATCACCACCGACATTACATCCACAATAACACTAACCATTGTCTGCACCGTATCGACAGCACCAATTACCACCGACATTACATCCACAATAACACTAACCATTGTCTGCACCGTATCGACAGCACCAATCACCACTGACATCACATCCACAATAACACTAACCATTGTCTGCACCGTATCGACAGCACCAATCACCACTGACATCACATCCACAATAACACTAACCATTGTCTGCACCGTATCGACAGCACCAATCACCACTGACATCACATCCACAATAACACTAACCATTGTCTGCACCGTATCGACAGCACCAATCACCACTGACATTACATCCACAATAACACTAACCATTGTCTGCACCGTATCGACAGCACCAATCACCACTGACATCACATCCACAATAACACTAACCATTGTCTGCACCGTATCGACAGCACCAATCACCACTGACATTACATCCACAATAACACTAACCATTGTCTGCACCGTATCGACAGCACCAATCACCACTGACATTACATCCACAATAACACTAACCATTGCCTGCACCGTATCGACAGCACCAATCACCACCGACATTACATCCACAATAACACTAACCATTGCCTGCACCGTATCGACAGCACCAATCACCACTGACATTACATCCACAATAACACTAACCATTGCCTGCACCGTATCGACAGCACCAATCACCACCGACATTACATCCACAATAACACTAACCATTGTCTGCACCGTATCGACAGCACCAATCACCACCGACATTACATCCACAATAACACTAACCATTGCCTGCACCGTATCGACAGCACCAATCACCACTGACATTACATCCACAATAACACTAACCATTGCCTGCACCGTATCGACAGCACCAATCACCACCGACATTACATCCACAATAACACTAACCATTGTCTGCACCGTATCGACAGCACCAATCACCACTGACATTACATCCACAATAACACTAACCATTGTCTGCACCGTATCGACAGCACCAATCACCACTGACATTACATCCACAATAACACTAACCATTGTCTGCACCGTATCGACAGCACCAATCACCACCGACATTACATCCACAATAACACTAACCATTGTCTGCACCGTATCGACAGCACCAATCACCACCGACATTACATCCACAATAACACTAACCATTGTCTGCACCGTATCGACAGCACCAATCACCACTGACATCACATCCACAATAACACTAACCATTGTCTGCACCGTATCGACAGCACCAATCACCACTGACATCACATCCACAATAACACTAACCATTGCCTGCACCGTATCGACAGCACCAATCACCACTGACATTACATCCACAATAACACTAACCATTGCCTGCACCGTATCGACAGCACCAATCACCACCGACATTACATCCACAATAACACTAACCATTGTCTGCACTGTATCGACAGCACCAATCACCACCGACATTACATCCACAATAACACTAACCATTGCCTGCACCGTATCGACAGCACCAATCACCACCGACATTACATCCACAATAACACTAACCATTGCCTGCACCGTATCGACAGCACCAATCACCACCGACATTACATCCACAATAACACTAACCATTGCCTGCACCGTATCGACAGCACCAATCACCACCGACATTACATCCACAATAACACTAACCATTGCCTGCACCGTATCGACAGCACCAATCACCACTGACATCACATCCACAATAACACTAACCATTGCCTGCACCGTATCGACAGCACCAATCACCACTGACATTACATCCACAATAACACTAACCATTGCCTGCACCGTATCGACAGCACCAATCACCACCGACATTACATCCACAATAACACTAACCATTGCCTGCACCGTATCGACAGCACCAATCATCACTGACATTACATCCACAATAACACTAACCATTGCCTGCACCGTATCGACAGCACCAATCACCACTGACATTACATCCACAATAACACTAACCATTGCCTGCACCGTATCGACAGCACCAATCATCACTGACATTACATCCACAATAACACTAACCATTGTCTGCACCGTATCGACAGCACCAATCACCACTGACATTACATCCACAATAACACTAACCATTGCCTGCACCGTATCGACAGCACCAATCATCACTGACATTACATCCACAATAACACTAACCATTGCCTGCACCGTATCGACAGCACCAATCACCACTGACATTACATCCACAATAACACTAACCATTGCCTGCACCGTATCGACAGCACCAATCACCACTGACATTACATCCACAATAACACTAACCATTGCCTGCACCGTATCGACAGCACCAATCACCACTGACATTACATCCACAATAACACTAACCATTGCCTGCACCGTATCGACAGCACCAATCATCACTGACATTACATCCACAATAACACTAACCATTGTCTGCACCGTATCGACAGCACCAATCACCACTGACATTACATCCACAATAACACTAACCATTGCCTGCACCGTATCGACAGCACCAATCATCACTGACATTACATCCACAATAACACTAACCATTGCCTGCACCGTATCGACAGCACCAATCACCACCGACATTACATCCACAATAACACTAACCATTGCCTGCACCGTATCGACAGCACCAATCATCACTGACATTACATCCACAATAACACTAACCATTGTCTGCACCGTATCGACAGCACCAATCACCACTGACATTACATCCACAATAACACTAACCATTGCCTGCACCGTATCGACAGCACCAATCACCACCGACATTACATCCACAATAACACTAACCATTGTCTGCACCGTATCGACAGCACCAATCACCACCGACATTACATCCACAATAACACTAACCATTGCCTGCACCGTATCGACAGCACCAATCACCACCGACATTACATCCACAATAACACTAACCATTGCCTGCACCGTATCGACAGCACCAATCACCACCGACATTACATCCACAATAACACTAACCATTGCCTGCACCGTATCGACAGCACCAATCACCACTGACATTACATCCACAATAACACTAACCATTGCCTGCACCGTATCGACAGCACCAATCACCACCGACATTACATCCACAATAACACTAACCATTGTCTGCACCGTATCGACAGCACCAATCACCACTGACATTACATCCACAATAACACTAACCATTGTCTGCACCGTATCGACAGCACCAATCACCACTGACATTACATCCACAATAACACTAACCATTGCCTGCACCGTATCGACAGCACCAATCACCACTGACATTACATCCACAATAACACTAACCATTGCCTGCACCGTATCGACAGCACCAATCACCACTGACATTACATCCACAATAACACTAACCATTGCCTGCACCGTATCGACAGCACCAATCACCACTGACATTACATCCACAATAACACTAACCATTGTCTGCACCGTATCGACAGCACCAATCACCACTGACATTACATCCACAATAACACTAACCATTGCCTGCACCGTATCGACAGCACCAATCACCACTGACATTACATCCACAATAACACTAACCATTGCCTGCACCGTATCGACAGCACCAATCATCACTGACATCACATCCACAATAACACTAACCATTGCCTGCACCGTATCGACAGCACCAATCACCACCGACATCACATCCACAATAACACTAACCATTGCCTGCACCGTATCGACAGCACCAATCATCACTGACATCACATCCACAATAACACTAACCATTGCCTGCACCGTATCGACAGCACCAATCACCACCGACATCACATCCACAATAACACTAACCATTGCCTGCACCGTATCGACAGCACCAATCACCACTGACATTACATCCACAATAACACTAACCATTGCCTGCACCGTATCGACAGCACCAATCATCACTGACATTACATCCACAATAACACTAACCATTGTCTGCACTGTATCGACAGCACCAATCACCACCGACATTACATCCACAATAACACTAACCATTGCCTGCACCGTATCGACAGCACCAATCACCACCGACATTACATCCACAATAACACTAACCATTGCCTGCACCGTATCGACAGCACCAATCACCACTGACATTACATCCACAATAACACTAACCATTGTCTGCACCGTATCGACAGCACCAATCACCACCGACATTACATCCACAATAACACTAACCATTGCCTGCACCGTATCGACAGCACCAATCACCACCGACATTACATCCACAATAACACTAACCATTGCCTGCACCGTATCGACAGCACCAATCACCACTGACATCACATCCACAATAACACTAACCATTGTCTGCACCGTATCGACAGCACCAATCACCACCGACATTACATCCACAATAACACTAACCATTGCCTGCACCGTATCGACAGCACCAATCACCACTGACATTACATCCACAATAACACTAACCATTGCCTGCACCGTATCGACAGCACCAATCACCACTGACATTACATCCACAATAACACTAACCATTGCCTGCACCGTATCGACAGCACCAATCACCACCGACATTAAATCCACAATAACACTAACCATTGCCTGCACCGTATCGACAGCACCAATCACCACCGACATTACATCCACAATAACACTAACCATTGTCTGCACCGTATCGACAGCACCAATCACCACTGACATCACATCCACAATAACACTAACCATTGCCTGCACCGTATCGACAGCACCAATCACCACCGACATTACATCCACAATAACACTAACCATTGCCTGCACCGTATCGACAGCACCAATCACCACTGACATCACATCCACAATAACACTAACCATTGTCTGCACCGTATCGACAGCACCAATCACCACCGACATTACATCCACAATAACACTAACCATTGCCTGCACCGTATCGACAGCACCAATCACCACCGACATTACATCCACAATAACACTAACCATTGTCTGCACCGTATCGACAGCACCAATCACCACCGACATTACATCCACAATAACACTAACCATTGCCTGCACCGTATCGACAGCACCAATCACCACCGACATTACATCCACAACACTAACCATTGTCTGCACCGTATCGACAGCACCAATCACCACTGACATTACATCCACAATAACACTAACCATTGTCTGCACCGTATCGACAGCACCAATCACCACCGACATTACATCCACAATAATACTAACCATTGCCTGCACCGTATCGACAGCACCAATCACCACTGACATTACATCCACAATAACACTAACCATTGCCTGCACCGTATCGACAGCACCAATCACCACTGACATTACATCCACAATAACACTAACCATTGCCTGCACCGTATCGACAGCACCAATCACCACCGACATTACATCCACAATAACACTAACCATTGCCTGCACCGTATCGACAGCACCAATCACCACTGACATCACATCCACAATAACACTAACCATTGCCTGCACCGTATCGACAGCACCAATCACTGACATTACATCCACAATAACACTAACCATTGTCTGCACCGTATCGACAGCACCAATCACCACTGACATTACATCCACAATAACACTAACCATTGCCTGCACCGTATCGACAGCACCAATCACCACTGACATTACATCCACAATAACACTAACCATTGCCTGCACCGTATCGACAGCACCAATCACCACTGACATTACATCCACAATAACACTAACCATTGCCTGCACCGTATCGACAGCACCAATCACCACTGACATTACATCCACAATAACACTAACCATTGTCTGCACCGTATCGACAGCACCAATCACCACTGACATTACATCCACAATAACACTAACCATTGTCTGCACCGTATCGACAGCACCAATCACCACCGACATTACATCCACAATAACACTAACCATTGCCTGCACCGTATCGACAGCACCAATCACCACTGACATTACATCCACAATAACACTAACCATTGCCTGCACCGTATCGACAGCACCAATCATCACTGACATTACATCCACAATAACACTAACCATTGTCTGCACCGTATCGACAGCACCAATCACCACTGACATTACATCCACAATAACACTAACCATTGCCTGCACCGTATCGACAGCACCAATCACCACTGACATTACATCCACAATAACACTAACCATTGTCTGCACCGTATCGACAGCACCAATCATCACTGACATCACATCCACAATAACACTAACCATTGTCTGCACCGTATCGACAGCACCAATCATCACTGACATCACATCCACAATAACACTAACCATTGTCTGCACCGTATCGACAGCACCAATCATCACTGACATTACATCCACAATAACACTAACCATTGCCTGCACCGTATCGACAGCACCAATCATCACTGACATTACATCCACAATAACACTAACCATTGCCTGCACCTTATCGACAGCACCAATCACCACTGACATTACATCCACAATAACACTAACCATTGTCTGCACCGTATCCTTGACAGCACCAATCACTGCCCAGACGGAATCTATGACAGCACCAGTCATCACCTGCACCAACTCCATGTTCACAAGACACCAGCTGCAGCCACACCAGAGTCCAGCACACCAGTTACAGCCCTGCTGAAGGTGCTGACTCTGCAATGCAACTGCAGCGATGGCAGGACAGCAGAGTATAATGAACTCCGTCGGGAGCCCATCACCCGTGGAACCACCTAACCCCCCAACCCTCACCCTAGGAGTCAGCTGGTCAGGAGGGGAGGCCATGTGAACTATTTCACTAAAGAGTCCACGGGCAGTACATCACGTGCAAGGTGTGTATAAAACATGGAGCTCAGGGCCCGATTTCGCACAGCGACTGGATTGCCCTTTCATTTGCACCTTTTCAATTGTTTTTGTGGAGTTTTTTTTCCCAATTTCACCCCTCTTCTGAAGGTGGACACTCGATCGGGTTGGGGTTCGACAGCAATTGTCCAAGTGGCTAGTCTTCGTATGTGAGCCTAGACAGTGAACGGCAGGAGGGTATTCAACCGTGGGGGCATCACAGAACCCGATTCTCTCCTCACCTGACAGAAACACACAAGCATGTTCCAGGGAGCGTCACTGGACAGTGGTCAGGCCCAAGATCCCAAACCGATTCTTCCCATTCCCAATACAGGGGCACTGAGGCCCATTGTAGGGCCCCTGCTACTGACCAGCAATCAAACTCCAGACCTTCCTGATCTTTACAGCTCAGCATATCACAGGAGGCCGTGTATTTACCCACTCAATAGGTGACCAGTTCAAACTTCAACTCTTAAGGTACCAGAGGTTGTCGCGAGGATTTGTGCAGCTGCAGAATACAGACAGCCTGCAGGTGGCACTCTTGAGCCTGGTAGATTTCACTATATTTTTGGTAAAATACTAAAGTTATGGGGACACTTCTCATGACACTCTGCAGTACGGAGAGAGGCTATCTGTGCTCCACTCAAAACAGTAAAAGTAATACTCACTCAAATAAGACAACAGCAAAAGACTGCACCAGTCGGTAGAACGTGTGCTCAGAGATGCATTTGGAATGGCACCGCTGGGGAGAGAGAGAGGGAGGGAGAGAGAGGGAGGATAAGAAAGAGGTTTCCTCTCTCTGCACAAGTACAAGATTTTATCACAGCTTTGATAATTTAGCATTTTACAAAACCATTTCATTTTATACACACTATTACAGTATTAGCTCAGTGGGTAGCACTCTTGTCTCTGCGTCAGAAGATTGTGGGTTCAGGACCCACTCCAGAGACTTGAGCCCATAATCCAGGCAACACTCCAGTACAGTACTGAGGGAGCGCGGCTGTGTCGGAGGGGCAGTACTGAGGGAGTGCTGCACTGTCGGAGGGGCAGTACTGAGGGAGCGCCGCACTGTCGGAGGGGCAGTACTGAGGGAGTGCTGCACTGTCGGAGGGGCAGTACTGAGGGAGCGCCGCACTGTCGGAGGGGCAGTACTGAGGGAGCGCGGCTGTGTCGGAGGGGCAGTACTGAGGGAGCGCCGCACTGTCGGAGGGGCAGTGCTGAGGGAGCGCCGCACTGTCGGAGGGGCAGTACTGAGGGAGCGCCGCACTGTCGGAGGGACAGTACTGAGGGAGCGCCGCACTGTCGGAGGGGCAGTACTGAGGGAGCGCCGCACTGTCGGAGGGGCAGTACTGAGGGAGCGCCGCACTGTCGGAGGGGCGGTACTGAGGGAGCGCCGCACTGTCGGAGGGGCAGTACTGAGGGAGCGCCGCACTGTCGGAGGGGCAGTACTGAGGGAGCGCCGCACTGTCGGAGGGGCAGTACTGAGGGAGCGCCGCACTGTCGGAGGGGCAGTACTGAGGGAGCGCCGCACTGTCGGAGGGGCAGTACTGAGGGAGCGCCGCACTGTCGGAGGGGCAGTACTGAGGGAGCGTCGCACTGTCGGAGGGGCAGTACTGAGGGAGCGCCGCACTGTCGGAGGGGCAGTACTGAGGGAGCGCCGCACTGTCGGAGGGGCAGTACTGAGGGAGCGTCGCACTGTCGGAGGGGCAGTACTGAGGGAGCGCCGCACTGTCTGAGGGACGGTACTAAGGGAGCGCCGCACCGTCGGAGGGGCAGTACTGAGGAAGCGCCGCACCGTCGGAGGGTCAGTGCTGGGGGAGCGCCGCACCGTCAGAGGGGCAGTACTGAGGGAGCGCCGCACTGTCGGAGGGGCAGTACTGAGGGAGCGCCGCACTGTCGGAGGGGCAGTACTGAGGGAGCGCCGCACTGTCTGAGGGACGGCCGCACTGTCTGAGGGACGGTACTGAGGGAGCGCCGCACTGTCGGAGGGGCACTACTGAGGGAGTGCCGCACTGTCTGAGGGACGGTACTGAGGGAGCGCCGCACTGTCGGAGGGTCAGTACTGAGGAAGCGCTGCACTGTCTGAGGGACGGTACTGAGGGAGCGCCGCACTGTCTGAGGGACGGTACTGAGGGAGCGCCGCACTGTCGGAGGGTCAGTACTGAGGAAGCGCTGCACTGTCGGAGGGTCAGTACTGAGGAAGCGCTGCACTGTCGGAGGAGCAGTACAGAGAGAGCGCCGCACTGTCGGAGGTGCCATCTTTCAGATGAGACGATGTAAAAGATCCCATAGCACTATTTCAAAGAAGAGCAGGGGAGTTCTCCCTGGTGTCCTGAGGCCAATATTTATCCCTCAACCACCATCACTAAAACAGATGATCTGGTCATTATCACATTGCTGTTTGTGGGAGCTTGCTGTGCGCAAATTGGCTGCCGCGTTTCCTACATTACAACAGTGACTCCACTTCAAAAGTACATCATTGGTTGTAAAGCGCTTTGGGATGTCCTGAGGTTGTGAAAGGTGCTATATAAATGTAAGTTTTTCTTTCTATAGTCTGAGCAAAACCCAACAAGTAAAAATATTCTGATGAAAGGTCATCGACCGGAAACGTTAACTCTCTCCACAGTTGCTGCCTGACCTGCCGAGGGCTAGACAGACTGGATGCAGGGAGGATGTTTCCCCTGGCTGCGGGGGGGGGGGGGGGGGGTCTAGAACGAGGGGTCACAGTCTCAGGATACGGGGTAGGACATTTAGGACTGAGACGAGGAGAAATTTCTTCACTCAGGGGGTGGTGAACCTGTGGAATTCTCGACCACAGAAGGCTGTGGAGGTCAATTCACTGAGTATATTTAAGAAGGAGATAGATACATTTCTAGACACAAAATGCATCAAGGGGTATGGGGAGAAAGCGAGAATATGGTATTGAGATAGAGGATCAGCCATGATCATATTGAATGGCGGAACAAGCTCGAAGGGCCGAAATTCCTACTCCTGCTCCTATTTTTCTATGTTTCCAGCATTTTCTGTTTTTTATTTAAGTGAAAATATTGCTTACTCCTGCACTCTGTAACCTGCCCAGTAGTGGCCTGACGTGCAGGTGCCTCTGTCAGTTATCACCCTCTAAACTGAGGGCAGGACACACCGTATGGAAATGTTCAGGTCCTCCCGTTCCCCACTGCCACTGCGCCAATACCACAATCGGCTACTAGAGGTCCTCAGTGAGCCACGGCAACAAAAACGGTCCCTTCAGTGGCTGCAAACAGGCCATTCGGCCCAACCAGTCCACGTCAGCCTTCACCGTCCCGGTGAACAAACCATCCGAAGCACATTTACCCGCGCCGTGTCCATATTTCTTTACCCACCTATCTATCCAATCTAATCCTGAACTTTGACCTAGTTTATACCTTCTAGTAATCCAGGGCATCTTATTAAGAAACTTCTTTGTTTTCTCTTTTTAAAAAAAAATGAAATTTATTTATTCTGTACCTTTGCAAACTCTTTTTTTTTTTTTAAACACCCCCGCCCCCACCCTGTGGGCCAATTTCTCCTTCCACCTCCCCTCACCTCACTCCACATCCTAATAAAATCTGCCCACATCCAATCTGGTCTTGTTTTTAATGCTGACTTTGCGCTTTCTAACTGGACCGTGACCCTCATCATAGTGGTCGCTGCTGCCAAGGTGCTCACTCACAGTTAGCTCAGTTACCGATCTATTTCATTGCTCAGCACCAGATCCAGCAGCACCTCCGCCCCTCCGCCCGACTAACCCCCTGCTCGAGGAGCGAGTCCGTGCACATTGCAGGAATCCCATTCCCTTCACTCCCTCGCTGCTCCAATGGATAAACGGATAATTAAAATCTCCGGAATAGTAATTCCTCCTCCTCTCTCTAATCTGACGGCAGATTTCCTCTCCCGTTTCCTTCCCACTATCTGGAGCTCTGTAAAACACCCTGGCTCATGGAACAAACCCTTTTTATCTTTGAGCTCCAACCTTACTGACTCTGCCTGTGCCCTGCCCGTCTACATCACCCTCGCACAGCAAGAGTCCTTAATATTGTCCTCAAACTCCTTTCTTGCTCACAAAGAAATAAAACCCTTTCTGTATCTACAGATTCTTTGAAAAATATTATTTTGCAATACTGAATTAAATCAGGTGGGCCGCAGGTTCTGATCACTGGCTTACAGAATTATCCAGCAAACAAGGAGGCCATTCAGCCCATCGTGCCTGTGCCGGCTCTTTGAGAAAGCTCTCCAATTAGTCCCACTCCCCTGCTCTTTCCCCACAGCCCTGCAAATGTTACTAAAATCTTTTGCTGGTGAAAAGACAGAGGAAACATGACACAGGTCCCCAGAATAATGAACGGCGCAGATAGGTTAGAGGTCAGCAGACTATACCACTTGGACAGCGAGCAGAGGACACAATAATCAAATTCACATGGTTGGAGCGAGATCAGAATGTACCACAGGATAGTGGGCATGAGGAACAGACTACCAGAAAGTGGTTAATTCTGGGCACAGTCCATGTTTGAGCCATTCTTGCTCCAAGCCCATGTTAAGCGCCCACTTGCCATTTGCTTCGGAATATACCGCTTGCCCCAGCGATAACTCCGTCCTAGCAAGCGACTACCCTGACTGCCCAAAACCTGTGCAGGATAATCCCATCTTGTAATTTGACACACAGCCACGAGCTGCTCCCACCCTTGTTCACACCTGGGCGCTGACGTATTTCGCAAACCAATCTCTGTCTTGGCTGTTTTCCTCAGAGCACAGCTCCCCGAACCGAGCCTTTTCCTCCTGGCCAATTTCTTCCCTGCAAGGTGAGAGTGAGGAGCAGAGTTAGGAGATGTTTCACATCAAGTTTGAGACAATTCCCCCGGTCCCTTCCGCCTCCCCACCCCTTCCCGTTTATCGCTTTCACCAAAGACGATTTTCACCCACCCCCATGTTTCTTATTGGAAGCTCAGTTACCACGGTACTGGACTAGTAATCATCATAAAGTCAGAAGTGGGGATGTTCGCTGATGACTGCAGTGTTCAATACCATTCGCAACTCCTCAGATAATGAAGCAGTCCGTGCCTGCACGCAGCAAGACCTGGATGACATTCAGGCTTGGGCTGAGAAGTAACATTCGCGCTACACAAGTGCCAGGCAATGCCCATCTCCAACAACAGAGAGAGTCTAACCACCGCCCCTTGACATTCAACGGCATTACCACCACATCCTGGGGGTCACCACTGACCAAAAACTTAACTGGACCAGCCACATAAATACTGTGGCTACAAGAGGTCAGAGGCTGGGTTTTCTGCAGCGAGTGACTCACCTCCCGACTCCCCAAAGCCTTTCCACCATCTACAAGGCACAAGTAAGGAGTCATAGAGTTATACAGCACGGATAGAGGCCCTTCGGCCCATCGTGTCCGTGCCGGCCATCAAGCCCTGTCTAATCTAATCCCATATTCCAGCATTTGGTCCGTAGCCTTGTATGTTATGGCATTTCAAGTGCTCATCCAAATGCTTCTTAAATGTTGTGAGGGTTCCAGCCTCCACAACCCTTTCAGGCAGTGAGTTCCAGACTCCAACCACCCTCTGGGTGAAAAAGTTCTTTCTCAAATCCCCTCTAAACCTCCCGCCCTTTACCTTGAATCTATGCCCCCTAGTTATTGACCCTTCTACTAAGGGAAAAAGCTCCTCGGTATCCATACTATCTATGCCCCTCATAATTTTGTACACCTCAATCATGTCCCCCCTCAGCCTCCTCTGCTCCAAGGAAAACAAACCCAATCTGCCCAGTCTTTCTTCATAGCTGAAGCGCTCCAGCCCTGGTAACATCCTGGTGAATCTCCTCTGCACCCTCTCCAAAGCGATCACATCCTTCCTGTAGTGTGGCGACCAGAACTCCACACAGTATTCCAGCTGTGGCCTAACCAGTGTTTTATACAGCTCCATCATAACCTCCTTGCTCTTATATTCTATGCCTCGGCTAATGAAGGCAAGTATCCCATATGCCTTTTTTACCACCTTATCCACCTGTTCCGCCGCCTTCAGGGATCTGTGTACTTGCACACCCAGATCCCTCTGACCCTCCGTCTTGCCTAGGGTCTTACCATTCATTGTGTATTCCCTTGCCTTGTTAGTCCCCCCAAAGTGCATCACCTCGCACTTTTCCGGGTTAAATTCCATTTGCCACTGTTCCGCCCATCTGACCAACCCATCTATATCGTCCTGCAGACTGAGGCTACCCTCCTCGCTATTTACCACCCTACCAATTTTTGTATCATCCGCGAACTTACTGATCATACCTTTTACATTCATATCCAAGTCATTAATGTAGACCACAAACAGCAAGGGACCCAGCACCGATCCCTGTGGTACCCCACTGGCCACAGGCTTCCAGTCACAAAAACAACCTTCGACCATCACCCTCTGCCTTCTGCCACTAAGCCAGTTTTGTATCCAATGTGCCAAGGCACCCTGGATTCCATGGGCTCTTACCTTCTTGACCAGTCTCCTGTGCGGGACTTTATCGAAGGCCTTACTGAAATCCATGTATACCACATCCACTGCGTTACCCTCATCCACACACCTAGTCACCCCCTCAAAAAATTCAATCAAATTAGTCAGACATGATCTTCCCTTGACAAAGCCATGTTGACTATCCCTGATTAATCCTTGCCTCTCCAAGTGGAGACTAATTTTGTCCCTCAGAATTTTTTCCAATAATTTTCCTACCACTGATGTTAGGCTCACTGGCCTGTAGTTCCCCGGTTTTTCCCTACTTCCCTTCTTGAATAATGGTACTACATTAGCGGTTCTCCAGTCCTCTGGCACATCCCCTGTGGCCAGAGAGGTCCTGAATATATGTGTTAGAGCCCCCACAATCTCTTCCTTTGCCTCACACAGCAGCCTGGGATACATTTCGTCCGGGCCTGGGGATTTATCCATTTTTAGGCCTGCTAAAACCGCCAATACCTCCTCCCTCTCGATGTTAATATGTTCAAGCATATCACAGTCCCCCCGCCCTATTACTATGTCTACATCGTCCTCCTCCATAGTGAAAACAGATGCAAAAAATTCATTTAGAACCCCTCCTACATCTTCCGGCTCCACACACAGATTGCCACTTTTGTCCCTAATGGGCCCTATTTTTTCCCTAGTTATCCTCTTACCCTTAATATACTTATAAAACATCTTAGGATTTTCCTTTATTTTGCTCGCCAGTGTTATTTCATGGCCCCTCCTTGATCTCCTAATTTCTTTTTTAAGTATCCCCCTGCACTTTTTGTACTCCCCAAGGGCTTCCTCCGTCTTTAGCCTTTTGTATCTGCCAAAAGCCCTCCTTTTTTTCCTAATCCATTCTCGTATATCCCCTGACATCCAAGGTTCCCTGTGGTTTTTGGAACCACCCTTGACCTTTACGGGAACATGTTGCCATTGTATGATCTCAATCTCCCTTCTGAAAGCCTCCCATTGCTCCGATGCGGATTTTCCTACAAGTAGCTGATCCCAGTCCATTTTGGCCAGATCCTGCCTTATCCTATTAAAATCGGCCTTCCCCCAATTTAGAACCTTTATTTCCGGCCCATCCCTGTCCTTTTCCATGACCACCTTAAATCTCACCATATTATGGTCACTGTCACCAAAGTGCTCACCTACTAGCACTTTTTCCACTTGGCCGGCCACATTCCCTAGAATTAGGTCCAGTACCGCCCCCTCTCTTGTAGGACTTTCTACATGCTGGCTCAAAAAGCTCTCCTGGATGCACTTTAAGAATTCTACACCCTCTGAGCCTTTCACACTTTGACTATCCCAGTTAATATTGGGGAAGTTGAAATCCCCCATTATTATTACCCTATTATTTGCACATTTCTCTGAGATTTGCCTACATATCTGTTCCTCTATCTCCCCCTGACTGTTTGGAGGCCTATAGTACACTCCCAGCAAAGTGCTTGCCCCCTTTTTGTTTTTAAGCTCCATCCATATGGCCTCATTAGAGGAACCTGCTAATATATCATCCCTCCTTACTGCAGTAATTGACTCCTTAATTAATATTGCAACACCCCCTCCTCTTTTACCTCCCCCTCTGTCTCGCCTGAAGATTCTGTACCCCGGAATATTGAGCTGCCAGTCTTGCCCCTCCCTCAACCATGTCTCCGTGATAGCAACAATATCATACTCCCATGTGTTTATCAACACCTTCAGTTCATCCACCTTATTTGCAAGACTCCTTGCATTAAAATAGATGCCATCCAGCCTTGCCCTTATATATTTGCCCTGTCTACCAAGCTGACTTGTTTTTTTCTCTATAATTGGCAGCACATCACCCCCTATTTCAGCTCCCCTCTGTATCCCATCCCCCTGCCAAGTTAGTTTAAACCCCCCCCAACAGTGCTAGCAAACCTCCCCGCAAGGATATTTGTCCCGTTCTGGTTCAGGTGCAACCCGTCCGACTTGTACAAGTCCCACCTTTCCCAGAAGCAGGCCCAGTGATCCAGGAAACTAAAACCCTCCCCCCTACACCAACTCTTTAGCCACGCATTCATCTGCACTATCCTCCTATTCCTATACTCACTAGCACGTGGCACTGGGAGTAATCCAGAGATTACAACCTTTGAGGTCCTGCTCTTTAATCTGTTACCTAGCTCCCTAAATTCTTGATGCAGGACCTCATCCCCCTTCCTACCTATGTCGTTGGTCCCAATGTGGACCACGACCTCTGCCTGCTCACCCTCCCCCCTTAAGAATGCCCTGTAGCCGCTCAGTGACATCCATGACCCTGGCTCCAGGGAGGCAACAAACCATCCTGGAGTCACGTTTGCGGCCACAGAAACGCCTATCTGTTCCCCTTACGATAGAATCCCCTACCACTATTGCTCTCCCACTCTTTTTCCTCCCTTCCTGAGCAGCAGAAGCATCCCTGGTGCCAGGAAGCTGGCTGCTGCTGCCTTCCCCTGGTGAGTCATCCCCCTCAACAGTATCCAACTTGGTATACCTGTTTGAAAGGGGGATGTCCGCAGGGGTTCCCTGCACTTCCTGCCTGCCTCTGTTGCTCCGCCTGATGGTCACCCACTTTCTTTCTGCCTGTGCAGCCCTACCCTGAGGCATGAACAACTCGCTAAACGTGCTATCCACGACCCTCTCAGCATCGCGCATGCTCCAAAATTCATCCACCCGCAGCTCGAGCGCCGCAATGCGGTCTACAAGTAGCTGCAGCTGGATGCATTTCCCGCACACATGGTCGTCAGGGACACTGGCAGCATCCCTGACTTCCCACATGGAGCAAGAGGAGCAGAACACGGGTCTGAACTCTCCTGCCATGACTTACTCCTTTAATTAATTTAAAAATTTATTCAATACCCGAGTTACAGGTATACTCTAGGGCGCTTTATTTACCAACTGTCCCCACTACAACACAGAGACCCTAGAAATTTAACACCACAGAATTCAACCTTGTCTTGAAAAGAGAGAAATACTCACCAACCAATCACTTACCTGCTTCCTGCTGACGTCACACTTGGACTACTTTTTACCTCTCTCCTGGAACCTGGATTGGTATGCCTCTGACTGCTCCCTTTTAAGCTCCGCCGCCTCGGGCTGCTCCCGCGCAGGTCCGCTGCTTCTCCGGTCTCGGGGTTGTGGGCCTCGGTGCCTCTGACTGCTCCCTTTTAAGCTCCGCCGCCTCGGGCTGCTCCCGCGCAGGTCCGCTGCTTCTCCGGTCTCGGGGCTGTGGGCCTCGGTGCCTCTGACTGCTCCCTTTTAAGCTCCGCCGCCTCGGGCTGCTCCCGCGCAGGTCCGCTGCTTCTCCGGTCTCGGGGCTGTGGGCCTCGGTGCCTCTGACTGCTCCCTTTTAAGCTCCGCCGCCTCGGGCTGCTCCCGCGCAGGTCCGCTGCTTCTCCGGTCTCGGGGCTGTGGGCCTCGGTGCCTCTGACTGCTCCCTTTTAAGCTCCACCACCTCGGGCTGCTCCCGCGCAGGTCCGCTGCTTCTCCGGTCTCGGGGCTGTGGGCCTCGGTGCCTCTGACTGCTCCCTTTTAAGCTCCGCCGCCTCGGGCTGCTCCCGCGCAGGTCCGCTGCTTCTCCGGTCTCGGGGCTGTGGGCCTCGGTGCCTCTGACTGCTCCCTTTTAAGCTCCGCCGCCTCGGGCTGCTCCTGCGCAGGTCCGCTGCTTCTCCGGTCTCGGGGCTGTGGGCCTCGGTGCCCCGATGGAATACTCTCCACTTGCCTGGATGAGTGTAGCTCCAACAACACTGAACAAGCCCGACACCATCCAGGACAAAGCATCCCACTTGATCGGCACCCCATCCACCACCTTAAACATTCACTCCCTCCACCACCGGCATACCGTGGCTGCAGTGTGTACCATCTACAAGATGCACTGCAGCAACTCGCCAAGGCTTCTTCGGCAGCACCTCCCAAACCCGCGACCTCTTCCACCTAGAAGGACAAGGGCAGCAGGCGCATGGGAACACCACCACCTCCAAGTTCCCCTCCAAGTCACACACCATCCTGACTTGGAAATATATCGGCCGTTCCTTCATCGTCGCTGGGTCAAAATCCTGGAACTCCCTCCCTAACAGCACTGTGAGAGCGCGCGCGAGCGACGGGGGGAGAGAGCGCGCGCGAGCGACAGGGGGGGAGAGAGCGCGCGCGAGCGACAGGGGGGGAGAGAGCGCGCGCGAGCGACAGGGGGGGAGAGAGCGCGCGCGAGCGACAGGGGGGGAGAGAGCGCGCGCGAGCGACAGGGGGGGAGAGAGCGCGCGCGAGCGACAGGGGGGGGAGAGAGCGCGCGCGAGCGACGGGGGGGAGAGAGCGCGCGCGAGCGACAGGGGGGGAGAGAGCGCGCGCGAGCGACAGGGGGGGAGAGAGCGCGCGCGAGCGACAGGGGGGGAGAGAGCGCGCGCGAGCGACAGGGGGGGAGAGAGCGCGCGCGAGCGACAGGGGGGGAGAGAGCGCGCGCGAGCGACAGGGGGGGAGAGAGCGCGCGCGAGCGACGGGGGGAGAGAGCGCGCGCGAGCGACAGGGGGGGAGAGAGCGCGCGCGAGCGACAGGGGGGGAGAGAGCGCGCGCGAGCGACAGGGGGGGAGAGAGCGCGCGCGAGCGACAGGGGGGGAGAGAGCGCGCGCGAGCGACAGGGGGGGAGAGAGCGCGCGCGAGCGACAGGGGGGGAGAGAGCGCGCGCGAGCGACAGGGGGGGAGAGAGCGCGCGCGAGCGACAGGGGGGGAGAGAGCGCGCGCGAGCGACAGGGAGAGAGAGAGACAGAGACAGACAGGGACAGGGAGAGAGAGAGAGAGAGAGAGAGAGACACACACAGGGAGAGAAAGAGAGAGAGAGAAACCTGGCCTCGCCCTATATGACTCCAAGGTTAAATTCCTCCTCTATGCAGATGACCTGGTTCTGCTCCCACCAACTGAGGAGGGACTACAGCAGAACCTAGATCTGCTAGAGTCATTGTGTCAGACCTGGGCCCTGACAATAAGCCCCCAAAAAAAAAGTTCTTGTGTTCCAGCAAAGATCCAGACATCAGGGACCCAGAATAAACTTCACACTAGGAGCAACTAAAATTGAACAAACTACAAATTACACATACTTAGGCTTAAAAATCAGTTCTACGGGAAATTTTCAATTGGCTGTGAATGAACTGAAAGAGAAAGCAAAAAGGGCTTTCTATGCCATTAAAAAGTCATTCCAAATAGAAATCCCAATTAGCATTTGGCTCAAAATTTTTAAATCAGTAATTCAACCAATTGCACTCTATGGCAGTGAGGTGTGGGGACTGCTAACACAACAAGAATTTGCAAAATGGGACGAACACCCAATTGAGATCCTACATGCAGAATTCTGTAAAAGTATCCTCCGGACTCAGAGGAAAACCGCAAACAATGCATGCAGGGCAGAACTAGGCCAATATCCACTACTAATTAATACCCAAAAAAGAGCCATCAAATTTTGGAAACACCTAAAAATGAGCAACCCCCACTGCTATCATTACGAAGCCCTGAAATGCCAAGAGATGATCATAGAGAAGAGTCCCCTCAGTCAACTGGCCCTGGGACTCAGTGAAGTAACTACTAACACTACTAATAATAATCAGCCCCAGGACAGTGACATCATAGCACAGAGAATTCGACCCAACACAATTATCACTAAACAAAAGGAAAAATACTTGACATATTGGACAGAAACGACAAAAACCCAAAACAAACTCGATTGCTATTTGGCCCTAAACAGACAATACACCATGGCTGAATAACTGACCACGGTAAAAGATAGCAACCTGAGAAAAACCTTGACAATGTACAGACTTAGTGAGCATAGCCTGGCCATCGAAAAAGGCAGACACAGGCAGACCTGGCTGCCCAGAGAGGACAGGATATGCTCTCACTGCAGTCAGGGAGTGGTGGAGACAGAGATGCACTTCCTCACACTTGTGGAAACTATCAGGACATAAGGGGGAATTTCTACCCAAAATTCATAAAAATATGCCCTGAATTCAAAAATTTGAATGACCACCAAAAACTCCCATATCTATTAGGGGAACAGAGAAAATGCGTAATGTTAGCGGCAAACTATGTCACAGCTTGCCATAAGCAGAGGGACAACCAGTGACCAGTAAATCTAAGAAAAGATTATATGCGTGTATATTTATGTATACATGGGTATATTTGTCTATACACTGTATGTCTAGATCTGCGTTTACGTGTTCAATCATACATGTTTTTCTGTGCTTCGGCAACATAAGATGTATCTTGTCATCATGCCAATAAAGCAAATTGAATTCAACTGAATTGAATGGAGGATTGGTGGTTTTCGATGCAGATCCACCTGTCCGGAGGTTATGGACTTCCCTTGGTTCTTTTTTCTTATACCAGGCTCCTGGCCACCCCTTTAATGCCTCATTATATATCTCATGCTTACATCAGTTCTGCCCTTTAACCATCTCCTGTTTTCCCCTTAAGCACTTTACAGGTCCTTCTACTGCATTCCCCGTGTCTTGATGCTGTTTCTCCCTCGTCCTTTTCCTTTTTAAATGCCGTTCATCTGTGACGTCTTCCAGTTCTGATGAAGAGTCCAATCCAGAAACTGGATGTCAAGGCCTTGGAGAGGGTTACATGGAGAGACTGGGGAAGCCGGGGTTGTTCTCCTTAGAGCAGAGAAGGTTGAGAGGAGATTTGACAGAAGTGTTCAAAATCATGAGGGGTCTGGACAGAGTAGATAGAGAGAAACTATTCCCATTGGCGGAAGGGTCGAGAACCAGAGGACACAGATTTAAGGTGATTGGCAAAAGTAGGATCAATCACACTAATGGGCGTAGTCTATAGACCACCCAATAGTGGAAGGGAGGTGGAGGAAGAACTATACAGACAAATTAGAGAAATGAGTAAAAAATGTAGAATCATCATCATGGGGGATTTCAACTACCCCAATATTAATTGGGCAGAAGAGGTAGGTAAAGGGGATAAGGGAATGGAGTTCCTACAATGTCTACAGGACTCCTTTCTAACCCAATATGTAAAAAGCCCAACAAGGGAGGATTTGCTGCTGAATCTAGTTATGGGGAATGAGCCAGAGCAGATAAGAGAAGTAAAAGTAGGGGAACATCTAGGCAATAGTGACCATAATATAATACGCTTTAAGATGACAATAGAGAAGGACATAAGAATGACAAAAACTAAGTTAATAGATTGGAGAAAAGCTGATTTTGAGAGGCTGAGAATAGAACTTGGGAAGATAAAATAGGCAAACAATGATGTAGAACGACAATGGGAAACATTTAAAACGGTGTTCAACAGAGTGCAGGAACAATATATTCCGCTAAAAGGAAAGAACAAACTAAACACTAATGAGACTTCATGGATTAATAAAGACATAAGAAAACAATTAAGGGTAAGGAAAGAGGCGTACCTTAAGTACATAGACAGCAGAGGGAATATGAGGGGATTAGGAGAGAAGTCAAAAAAAAAATAGGGAGGCAAAGAGGAACTATGAAGTTAAATTATATCAAGGAACATAAAACAAAATAGTAAAATACTTTAGAGGCACATCAATAAAAAAAGGAAATAACAACAGAAAATGCTGGAAATACTCAGCAGGCCAGGCAGCATCCGTGGAGAGAGAAACAGAGTTAATGTTTCAGGTCTGGGATCCTTCATCAGAACTGGAAAAAGCTGGAGATGTAACAGATATTAAGCAGGCGCAGAGACAGGGGGTGGGGGGGGGGGGTTTAGGAGGGGAGGAAGGAATTGAAAGAACATACTGTGCTTATGTAAGAGGCAGGGAAGATAAAATGTTGCAAATGAGAGTGGCACAAATCATACTGCATGAAAAATGGGGGCAGGGGTTATTGTCTGAAATTGTTGAACTCGATGTTGAGTCCGGAAGGCTGTAAAGTGCCCAATCGACAGATGAGGTGCTGTTCCTCGATCTTACGTTGAGCTTCATTGGAACAATGTAAGAGGCCGAGGACAGAGAGATCAGAGTGGGAGTGAAGCGGAGAATTAAAGTGACAGGCGACTGGTCACCCTTACGGACTGAACGGAGGTGTTCCGCAAAGCGGTCGCCCAATCTGCGTTTGGTCTCCCCAATGTAGAGGAGACCGCATCGTGAGCAGCGAATACAGTATATTAAATTGCAAGAAGTACAAGTAAATCGCTGTTTCACCTGGAAGGGGTGTTTGGGGCCCTGGACAGTGGGAAGAGGGGAGGTAAAAGGGCAGGTGTTGCATCTCCTGCGCTTGAACTTCCACCCTTCATGTTTCGGATCCACCCAGGATTACAAATATCTCCTCGATATTCATCGTTCCTCGAACTACTGCTCTCGCCGTATCTTGAGTTCCACGCTCAACGCCATGCGCCGCCACATGAACAATCTCGACCTCTCTCTTCAGCAGCACCGACGCACTCTCTCTCAAAGCTGTCCGGGTCCTTCGACTCATCTGATGCTTCAACAAAAAACTTTTTTTCTTCCTTTCTGATGTCAAGGATCGCAAGCTTCATCAACTCTAGGACACCAACACCCCTCCGGAACCTTCTTCCCCGTCACTTTCCTCTGATCCCATCCCTTCTTCCAATCTCACCCCCTGCCGTGTTTTCACTATCCCCTCTGACCCCGAACGATCAGTCCTCAGCAAAGGCTTGAGCTTCATCCCCTTACGCCCCCATCTCAATGAATTTCGAGCTCCGCCCCGGGTGGTTTGGCGAGGGGCCCCCGGGTGGTTTGGCGAGGGGCCCCCGGGTGGTTTGGCGAGGGGCCCCCGGGTGGTTTGGCGAGGGGCCCCCGGGTGGTTTGGCGAGGGGCCCCCGGGTGGTTTGGCGAGGGGCCCCCGGGTGGTTTGGCGAGGGGCCCCCGGGTGGTTTGGCGAGGGGCCCCCGGGTGGTTTGGCGAGGGGCCCCCGGGTGGTTTGGCGAGGGGCCCCCGGGTGGTTTGGCCACATTAAAGGCGATGTACAAACACAAGCTGTTGCGGTAAGTAGTTAAAGCGATCAAAGAGGTCGTATGTCTTTACACTAAAGGTAGAGAGTTAAACAGGACGCATCCAATCACCACCTGTTATTTTGCTATAAACAACTTGCATTTTTATAGCACCATTAACGCAGTAAAACATCTCAAGGCGTTTCACAAGAGCATTATCAGAAAAAAAACTGACATTGATCCAAAGAAGAAGATATTAGGAGGGGTGACTAAAACCCACCTCTTTGACCAAGCTTTTAAAGAACATTTTCAAGGCGAACAGAGGGGTTTAGGGAGGGAATTAAATAAAACTCACCCCGAATGGAGTGTCAGTTTTGGCTTCTGTCTGTTATTTTATAACCTTTAGTGCCTCAGCAGTCTGATTTCTCGGTGCTCTGGCTGGGAAGAGGCATTGTTTATTAAAAGATTTCTAACACCGAGTCAGAAATCACCTTTCTGATGGGAGTAACCACATCTGAATCATTTCAGTATCAATGGGCCATGGCCTCTGGTGAAACACAGCAACTTCACATGTCCTCAACTGCCCCAGCATCTTTTCTCTCCACCCCGCTCCGCTCCTGAAGGCACTGACGATTGCTGGGGTAGGGATCCTCTCACACCACGTCCAGTGGCCATCCCTCCTGTGTGGGTCCAGACTGCTAGTGTCTTGATCCTAGGGGACAGAACAGCACAACCCTACCCAGTCTTCAACCAATATACACCAAGCCACAGAGACCACAGAGGCCCCAGGTTCAATCTCCACTCAATCTCAGGCAGAGTATGGTGCCCCTGGAGAGGGAGGTAAAAAAGAAACACAGCTAATGTAGCAGAAACAGTTCCAGAGGGGCAGTACCAAGGGAGCGCCACACTGTCGGAGGGGCAGTACTGAGGCAGAGTGCTGCACTGTCGGAGGGGCAGTACCGAGGGAGCACTGCACTGTCGGAGGAGCAGTACTGAAGCAGCACCGCACTGTCGGAAGGACAGTACTGAGGGAGCGCCGCACTGTCGGAGGGGCAGTACTGAGGCAGAGCGCTGCACTGTCGGAGGGGCAGTACCGAGGGAGCACTGCACTGTCGGAGGAGCAGTACTGAAGCAGCACCGCACTGTCGGAAGGACAGTACTGAGGGAGCGCCGCACTGTCGGAGGGGCAGTACTGAGGCAGAGTGCTGCACTGTCGGAGGGGCAGTACCGAGGGAGCACTGCACTGTCGGAGGAGCAGTACTGAAGCAGCACCGCACTGTCGGAAGGACAGTACCAAGGGAGCGCCACACTGTCGGAGGGGCAGTACTGAGGCAGAGTGCTGCACTGTCGGAGGGGCAGTACCGAGGGAGCACTGCACTGTCGGAGGAGCAGTACTGAAGCAGCACCGCACTGTCGGAAGGACAGTACTGAGGGAGCGCCGCACTGTCGGAGGGGCAGTACTGAGGCAGAGCGCTGCACTGTCGGAGGGGCAGTACCGAGGGAGCACTGCACTGTCGGAGGAGCAGTACTGAAGCAGCACCGCACTGTCGGAAGGACAGTACTGAGGGAGCGCCGCACTGTCGGAGGGGCAGTACTGAGGCAGAGCGCTGCACTGTCGGAGGGGCAGTACCGAGGGAGCACTGCACTGTCGGAGGAGCAGTACTGAAGCAGCACCGCACTGTCGGAAGGACAGTACTGAGGGAGCGCCGCACTGTCGGAGGGGCAGTACTGAGGCAGAGCGCTGCACTGTCGGAGGGGCAGTACCGAGGGAGCACTGCACTGTCGGAGGAGCAGTACTGAAGCAGCACCGCACTGTCGGAAGGACAGTACTGAGGGAGTGCTGCACTGTCGGAGGGGCAGTACTGATTTGATCTAATAGCCATAGCGGAGACGTGGTTGCAAAGTGACCAAGGTTGTGAACTAAATAGTCCAGGATAATTAACTTTTAGAAGAGAGAGGCAAAATGGAAAAGGAGGAGGGGAAGCCCTGATAATAAAGGATGGGATAAAGACAGTAGAGAGAAAGGATCTTAGCTCCGAAAATCAAGAAGTAGAATCAGTTTGGGCGGAGCGAAGAGACTGCAAGGGGCAGAAAACATTGGTGGGAGTTGTGAGTATAAATCAGGAAATTAGAGGCGCATGTAACAAGGGTAATACAGTAATCATGGGGGACTTTAATCTACATACAGACTGGGCAAACCAAATTTGCAGTAATAGTGTGGAGGACGAATTCATGGAATGTATACAAGATAGTTTTCTAGATCAGTATGTTGAGGAACCAACTAGGGAACAGGCTATTTTAGATCCAGAATTGTGCAATCAGAAAGGGTTAATTAATAACCTTGTAGTAAAGGGGCCTTTAGGGAAGAGTGACCATAATATGATAGAATTTTATATTGAGTTTGAAAGTGATTTAGTTAAATACGAAACTAGGGTCTTAAATCTAAACAAAGCAAACTACGTAGGTATGAGGGGCGAGTTGGCTAAGGTAGATTGGGAAACTACATTAAAAGGTATGACGGTAGACAAGCAATGGCTAGCATTTAAAAGAAATAATACATAATTTATAACAAATATACATTCCTTTAAGGCACAAAAATCCCACAGGAAAAGTGGTCCAACCGTGGCTAACAAGAGAAATTAAAGATAGCATTAGATCAAAGGATGAAGCTTATAATGTTGCCAAATTGGGATATGCCTTCTGAAAATCCAAATACGCCACATCCACTGGTTCCCCCTTATCTATTCTGCTAGTTACAACCTCAAAATATTCTAACAGATTTGTCAAACACGATTTCCCTTTCATTAATCTGTGTTGACTCTGCCCAATCCTATTATTATTTTCTAAGTGCCCTGTTACCACGTCCTTAATAATAGATTCTAGCATTTTCCGTACCACTGATGTCAGGCTAACTGGTCTGTAGTTGCTGACAATTATTCTTTTTAATTATAATCTGGGTGAGAGCTTTTCCGTCATTTTCTCCCCTCCTCTGCGGAGGGTGTTGACTCTTGCTAGGGTACACTTCATTGGGTGCAAGCAGCTCATTCAAGAGACCATCCTTAATGTGTGAGCATCAGTAGGCTATTTAATCACGTGTACACATCCAGAAACAGTCAGCAGGCAGCGATCAGGAGCAGAGACTGGTGTTCCCTTCCGAGTCCAGATCATCAACACGGCTGTGATCAGCCCTCGACAGACCGGGGATCAAACCCGAGATCTACTGGCTTCCGAGTCTCAGTTACACTGAGCTGTCGGGGGGAGATAGGATTACATTTTTAATTGTGACTGGGGTGAGGCTTTGAATTTTTTAAACTGCTGCAGCGACTGCACTGGAACCAAAGCTGGGACCGAGAGAATGCTGCCATGCTGCGATTACACAAACAGACACTCACCCCTAGTTCTACCTCTTACCTCCCACTGAAGATTTTCTCGACATATCGCCTCATGAATTCTCTGCGTTCCAACACCACCTCATCCTCCAATGCCGAATCAACACTCTGACGTGAAGAAAAGGATTCGTTCGATGAGGCTCTTCTAGAAATGTTCCAGCTAGTGTTTGTCGGAGAATCCTCCAGGTCATTGTCGCTGTCAGCAGAGTCGGTGTCATCGCTCTCGGTCCTGTCGCTGTGCCCATTGCCAATGGCTTGGACCAAACACAGTGACTTGTCCTTGATCGCGTCAGAATCTGAACCTTGAAGATTCGCGAGGGGAGCGTCCTGGGTCCCCATTCCGACTGACAAGGTGCTGCAGTACAGATGCAGACTTGATATAAAGGTCGGAATGGTTCAGGCACTCTGTTATACCACCCTGCAGTCCGGACCCCCGCTGTGCACCAGCACTGGCTCCATGCTCAGCCTGTCGGAGTGCGGAGACCTGCAGTTAAACAAATACCACGTGAAAAGTGAATCTGGAGGAAACTGTTTGTACCAGAAATACTCAGTCCTCTGCATCTACTGCTGTGAATTTTGTCTTCATCAAGGCAGGTTAAGGTTGGGGATTAGAACACTTTCCATTTCAGACATCCAGAGCAGGTACAGCACAGGTTAGATAGAGTAAAGTTCTCTCTACACTGTCCCATCAAACACTCCCAGGGCAGGTACAGCACGGGTTAGATACAGAGTAAAGCTCCCTCTACACTGTCCCATCAAACACTCCCAGGGCAGGTACAGCACGGGTTAGATACAGAGTAAAGCTCCCTCTACACTGTCCCATCAAACACTCCCAGGGCAGGTACAGCACGGGTTAGATACAGAGTAAAGCTCCCTCTACACTGTCCCATCAAACATTCCCAGGGCAGGTACAGCAGGGGTTAGATACAGAGTAAAGTTCTCTCTACACTGTCCCATCAAACACTCCCAGGGCAGGTACAGCACAGGGTTAGATACAGAGTAAAGTTCTCTCTACACTGTCCCATCAAACACTCCCAGGGCAGGTACAGCACGGGTTAGATACAGAGTAAAGCTCCCTCTACACTGTCCCATCAAACACTCCCAGGGCAGGTACAGCATGGGTTAGATACAGAGTAAAGCTCCCTCTACACTGTCCCATCAAACACTCCCAGGGAAGGTACAGCACGGGTTAGATACAGAGTAAAGCTCCCTCTACACTGTCCCATCAAACACTCCCAGTCTCTCTCTCTCTCACTCCCCCCCCCTCCAGTCTCTCTCTCCCCCCTCCAATATTCTCTCCTCTTGGCTCCAGTATACAGCGCACATGCGCAGAAGGCCACAAAGGTGTTCATGCAAATAATCACAGCGGGAACTTAACCCAAAGTGACTCAGTGCCTCATTAATGCTCAGACATCTTGTTTAACCTGTCCAACTGTTTCACAACCAGGAAGAGGTGGGAAAAATTGTACTCGCCTGCTTGACATTGTTTAATTCTCATGAATATTGCATCTTGCCCTGAATGCAGATTTTGCTGATTGGTTTATAGAGCCACGTAAGTCAAGCTACAGGGGTGGGTGCAACAGTCAGTGAACCACCGCTGTCCAATTGTTGACAAGACAATGACAGTCACCAGGCAGCGTAATGGTGTCCCGATAACTCGCCACAGAGATATCTGGATAAGAGTTACCAGTCTGGGCTCTCCCAATATTCTGCTTGCTGAATCCGTGATTCTTAAAGGATGATGTTTTCCAATAACTAGACGGAGGCTGTAACTTAACAATCAACAGGTGTTTACTGGAGGAGGGTAGTCTAAAGACTGACAGTACAGAGGCATGCTCAAGGCTTATATACAGGTGTGGTCACTGCCGGTACTACAATATACAGGAGCTGTAAAAGTAGTTCTCTCTTAAAGGTACATACACTACACTGCTCATTGTTAATCACCCAGTTCAGTTCCTCCACAACCGCCAGACTGATACAATTCACCAGCTCTCCCCAATCAATAGCAAGAAAAAGAAAAGCACAGGATTGCTGTAAATCTGAAAGAGAAGAAGAAAATACCAGACGTGCACTGAGTGTCCATCAGCATCCACAAGGGAAAAGGCTGGTTCCCCATCAATGCAGCGTGTCCTGGTGTGCACTTGCAGCATTTTCTGTCTTTACTTCAACTGAATGTCCTGTATTAGATCACAGAACCCTTCACACTCCACCCTGTAACCCAGCTGCAGCACTGTGAGATGTAATTCATTATTTCAGTTTTCCAAAACTTACACACACACACTTAGGCAAGTATATCCTTTCTGAGGTCCCAGACAGACTGGGTGCAGGGAGGATGTTTCCACTGGCTGGGGGGTCTAGTACGAGGGGTCACAGTCTCAGGATACAGGGTAGTGTGGCGGAGCCACTAAGGGACTCCAATCAATTGTATATAATTCCCTTTAATAATATGTTGGCTGCAGCCTGAGTCTGTATCTTTGTTTTCACTGTTTATGTACAGAGCGCGATCACTTTAATAGCGTGGGCAAACGCGATGACGTCACGCCGTTCATCACGTGATCCCCACCGGCGGGAAAGACGTGATGATGTCATGACGTCAGCCACGGGACCGCCCTAGCAGTCCTCGTGGAGCCTCCGAACTGACTAGACCTATATTCGATGTTCTCCTGTAATTATCCGTTAAACTCTGTTAGTTTTCATTAAACCTCGTTTATTTGATCACCTGAGTGGACCTCAGTCTTTTGTTAGGAACTAGACATTCCTACATTGGTGACCCCGACTTTTGCGAACGGTTTTCGCAGAAGTTACCGAACATGGAATCGAACGCCATCGCTTTAAAGCTACCACAGTTCTGGGAGCAACAGCCAGCCACGTGGTTCATCCAGGCTGAAGCCCAGTTCGCCATCAGGAACATCGTTGCGGATCAGGCCCGTTACTATCACGCCCGTTACTATCACGTGGTCTCCGCCCTAGACAGCGCCACAGCCTCGCGGATCGTCAGCCTGCTTGGTAATCCACCAGAAGACCGCAAGTATGATACGATAAAGGCACGGTTGTTACAGGTCTTCGGGCTCACGAAGTCGGAGCGCGCCCGTCGGCTGCTCAATCTGCCCGGCCTCGGGGACTCCAAGCCGTCTGAGCTCATGAGCCAAATGCTCACGCTCCTGGGCTCCGAACCGGAATGCTTCCTCTTCAGGGAGCTATTCCTCAGCCAGCTACCGGAGCATGTTCAAGCTGCCCTAGCCAGGTCGGAAGTCACTGACTGCGCAGAGCTGGCTGCCGATGCAGACAAGATCTTCGCAGTGACACAGAAGTGCTACGCTGCCACGAGGCGCCCATCCCCCACGGACACCGCTCCAGCCCCTCAACCTGTGGGGTCGTGCTTCTACCACGCCCGTTTTGGCGCGAAAGCAAGATGCTGCCGCCCTCCCTGCAGCTTTTCGCTCAAAAAAACAGCAGCCACCCTGTCGAAGGAGGGCCAGTTATAACGAGCGCCCCGTGGCCGCGATGGCAATCGGTAATTCGGGAAAACTCCTCTTCATCAATGATTCCCTATCTGGTCGACGTTTCCTTTGCGACACCAGGGCGCAGTGTAGCATCCTACCCGCGTCCAATCTTGATCTACAAGTTGGGGGGCACGGCCCCTCCCTCCAGGCGGCTAATGGCGGGGCCATTCGGACCTTCGGAAGCCGGCGGGTCCAGGTGTGCTTCGGCGGCCAGCGGTTTTACTGGGATTTCATCACAGCCAAAGTCTCTCAAACCATCCTCGGGGCGGATTTTCTGTGCGCCAACGGCCTCCTGGTGGATGTACGGCGCCGCCGGTTGATCAATGCAGCCACTTTTCACTCCGTGCACTGTCTCCTGCACGCCCCCACCTCCGGATGACTTCACTCGCCTCCTCGGAGATTTCCCAAACCTGACCAGACCCACTTTCTCTTCCACGGCCACGAAACATGGTGTCGAACATCACATCACCACTACTGGCTCCCCGGTCTACGCACGGGCCCGGCGCCTCGATCCCGGCAAGCTCACAGCTGCGAAAGCGGAGTTCGACACGATGGAGCGGCTAGGGATTATTCGCCGGTCTTCGCCTATCCACATTGTTCCGAAACCCGGCGGCGGATGGCGGCCTTGCGGCGACTACCGACGCCACTACTCCTGATCGGTACCCGATCCCTCATATTCAGGATTTCTCTGCACATTTGGCGGGAAATACCATTTTTTCAAAAGTCGACCTAGTCCGTGGCTACCACCAGGTCCCCGTGCACCCGCAAGACGCCCCGAAAACTGCAGTCATCACCCCATTCGGCCTGTTTGAATTTCTGCAGATGCCGTTTGGATTGAAGAACGCTGCACAGGCTTTCCAGCGCTTGATGGACTTCGTGCTTCGGGACCTCAAGTTTCTCTTCGTCTACCTCGACGACATCCTCATCGCCAGCCCTAATAAAGAGGAGCACATCTGCCATTTGCGCACCCTCTTTAGACGCCTCGGTCAACATGGCTTGATCATTAACCCGGCCAAGTGCCAGTTCGGCCTGCAGCAGATTGATTTTTTAGGCCATCGCATCACATCAGACGGCGCAATTCCCCTGCAAACGAAGGTGGAGGCAGTTACTTCGTTCCCGCGCCCGCAGTCCGTCAAGGCCCTGCAGGAGTTCCTCGGGATGGTAAATTTTTATCACCGGTTCATCCCTAATGCAGCTCTGCTCATGCAGCCCCTGTACGAGGCCCTCAAGGGCAAGTCCGGCAAGGATCCGATCAGCTGGATGGTCGAAATGGACCGGGTGTTCGTCGACACAAAAGGCGCTTTAGCCAACGCAACCATGCTGGCACACCCGCTGCCAGATGCCACCATCGCCGTTACCACCGACGCGTCAGACTATGCCATCGGCGCAGTGCAGGAACAGTGGGTGCATGGGACGTGGCAACCGCTGGCGTTTTTCAGCCGTCAACTGCGGCAAAACGAACTAAACTACAGCACGTTTGACCGGGAGTTGCTGGCCCTTTTTCTGGCCATCCGCCATTTCCAGTTCTTGCTAGAAGGACGTCCGTTCACGGCTTTTGTGGACCATAAGCCACTAACGTTCGCTATGGCCAAGACCGCCGAACCGTGGTCAGCTCGGCAACAACGTCAGCTGACGTTTATCTCAGAATTCACCACTGACATTCAGCATGTGTCCGGTAAGGACAACCTGGTGGTGGATTGCCTCTCCCGCGCGACCGTTCATGCAGTCCAGCTCGGCATCGACTATGCCCTCATGGCTGCGGATCAGCATCCGGAGGTCCAATCTTACAGAACCAACCCCTCTAGCCTCCAAGCGGCTGACGTCAAATTCCATGCCGCGGGCACTACGCTACTCTGCGACGTCTCCGTAGGAGATCCTCGCCCTATCGTCCCGGTCGCCTGGCGCCGAAAAGTTTTTGACGCCATACACGGGTTGTCGCACACTGGCATGAAGGCCTCGCAAAGGTTGATGTCGTCCAAATTCATGTGGCGGGGCACGCACATGGATGTTCGCGACTGGGCCAACACCTGCGTGGTCTGCCAAAAGGCCAAGGTGCAGCCTCATGTTAAGGCTCCATTGGCCACTTTCGCCGTTCCGGAACGTCGGTTTGATCATGTGCATGTGGACCTGGTGGGGCCACTTCCGCCTTCGCATGGGTTTACTCATCTTCTTACAATGGTGGACCGCACCACTCGATGGCCGGAGGCTGTTCCTCTGTCTTCCACCACTTCCGCAGACGTCGCCAGGGCATTCATCTCCTCTTGGGTCGCCCGTTTCGGGGTACCGGCAGACATCTCATCCGATCGTGGGCCGCAGTTCTCTTCGGAGCTCTGGAACGCTGTGGCTCAGGGGCTCGGCGTCAAGCTACATCGCACCACTGTCTAACATCCACAGGCAAACGGCCTGTGCGAACGATTCCACAGGTCGCTCAAAGCCGCACTGCGAGCCAGCCTTCAAGGCGCGGGTTGGGTGGACAGGCTTCCATGGGTCCTTTTGGATCTTCGTACAGCACCTAAAGAAGATCTTCAATTCTCCTCGGCGGAGCTCGTGTATGGCCAGCCGCTACACGTACCAGGGGATTTCCTTCCATCTCCAACAGAGCCATTGTCCGCATCCCAGCAGCTCATCAGCCACCAGGAGGCAGCCAGAAGTTTCGCTCCAGTGCCTACGTCGCATCACGGCTTGCAGAGCTCCCACGTCCCAGCTGAGCTGAAGAACGCCGACTATGTGTTTACCCGCCACGACGCTCATCGGGACCCGCTCAAACACCCTTACACTGGTCCTTTCCGTGTGATAGAGCCGGGAGACAAATCTTTTTCGGTCGACGTTGGAGGTAAACCGGACCACATTTCGGTTGACCGGTTGAAGCCTGCTCACTTGGACCTTGATGCGCTATCAATTACTCATAAAAGACTGAGAGTTAAGAGAGTAACTAAAGGCTTTTATTAACAAAAGAATGAAGGTCTGCCTCGAGTGGTCGACCGGTCCAGAATACAAAGGGGGCTGGGGAGCAGTCACCTTTATACTAGGACTTGTGGGAGGAGTCAGCCGAGGCATGTCCAGGCATGTACACAGTGGAATACAAACAATGGTTTACCACATTCACCCCTTGTTTAAAATTGAGTCCGGCGGGGTGAAGTGTATTAAAAGTTAGTGTATTGGAGTCTCTCCGGAGGTCTTGTCTGCCGCTGTGATCGGCGTGGTGACGGCAGGGGTAGTGGAGCTTCCGGCGTCGAGTCCCGCGTAGGCTGTGGCACAGGCGTGTCGTCCTCGTAGATGTCGAGCGGGTCGCTGGGCCCAGGCCTGCCGTCTGCTGGGGCTGGATATCGGATCGTGGGGGGGGGGGGGTGGTAGTGAGTAGTGGGTTACTGCGGCCCCCGAGGGTGCAAGGTCTCTTATGGAGACCGTGTCCTCCCGCCCGTCCGGGTATGCAATGTAAGCATACTGGGGGTTGGCGTGGAGGAGGTCGACCCTCTCGACCAGGGGGTCCGTTTTATGGGTCCTCACGTGCCTTCTCAGTAGGACCGGCCCTGGGGACGTCAGCCATGGCGGTAGCGATGTCCCCGATGTGGACTTCCTTGGGAAGACAAACATTTTCTCATGAGAGGTGGCGTTAGTGGCAGTGCAGAGCAGTGACCGAATAGAGTGGAGCGCATCGGGGAGCACATCCTGCCAGCGGGAGGTTGGAAGGCCCCTAGACTTTAAGGCTAGCAGGGCGGCCTTCCAAACTGTCGCATTTTCTCTTTCCACCTGTCCGTTCCCCCGGGGGTTGTAACTGGTGGTCCTGCTTGTGGCAATACCCCTAGTTAGCAGGTACTGATGGAGTTCGTCGCTCATAAACAATGAGCCCCGGTCGCTATGGATATAGCTGGGGAAACCGAACAGGGTGAAGAGGTCGTTCAGACATTTAATGACCGTGGCACTGGTCATGTCCGGGCAGGGGATGGCGAACGGGAAACGGGAGTGCTCATCAATAATATTGAGGAAGTACACATTGCGGTCGGAGGAGGGGAGAGGCCCTTTAAAATCAACGCTCAGGCGCTCGAAGGGGCGAGTGGCTTTTATCAGGTGGGCCCTGTCTGGTCTATAAAGGTGCGGTTTGCACTCAGCGCAGACTTGGCAGTTCCTGGTCATGGTCCTGACCTCCTCAATAGAGTAAGGCAGGTTGCGGGCCTTGATGAAATGGAAGAACCTGGTGACCCCCAGGTGGCAGAGGTCATTGTGGAGGGCCCGCAGTCTATCGATCTGCGCGCTGGCGCAGGTGCCACGCGATAGCGCATCCGGGGGTTCATTGAGCTTCCCGGGCCGGTACAAGATCTCGTAATTGTAGGTGGAAAGTTCGATTCTCCACCTCAAGATCTTGTCATTTTTGATTTTGCCCCTCTGCTTGTTGTTAAACATGAAAGCAACTGAACGTTGGTCAGTGAGCAGGGTAAATCGTTTTCCGGCCAGGTAGTGCCTCCAATGACGCACAGCCTCCACAATTGCCTGGGCCTCCTTCTCAACAGCGGAGTGTCTGGTCTCCGGGCCTTGGAGGGTTCGTGAAAAGAAGGCCACGGGTCTCCCCGCCTGATTGAGGGTAGCGGCCAGGGCAAAGTCGGACGCGTCGCTTTCCACCTGGAAGGGGATGGATTCGTCCACTGCGTGCATGGTGGCTTTGGCAATGTCTTCCTTGATACGGTGGAAGGCTAAGCGGGCCTCTGCCGTCAAGGGAAAAGAGGTGGACTTGATCAGCGGATGGGCCTTGTCCGCATAGTAGGGGACCCACTGGGCATAATAGGAGAAAACCCCTAGGCACCTCTTCAGGGCCTTGAGGCAGTGGGAGTTCCATGAGGGGACGCATCCGGTCGGGGTCGGGGCCGATGACTCCGTGTTCCACAACACAGCCAAGGATGGCGAGGCGGTTTGTGCGGAATATGCACTTCTCCTTGTTATATGTCAGGTTCAGGAGTTGGGCGGTGCGGAGGAATTTTTCGAGGTTTGCGTCATGGTCCTGCAAGTCACGGCCGCAGATGGTCACATTGTCCAGATATGGGAAAGTGGCCTGCAACGCATTTTGATCTACCATCCGGTCCATCTCCCTTTGGAAGACGGAGACCCCGTTGGTGACGCCAAAGGGAACCCTAAGGAAGTGATAGAGGCGGCCGTTTGCCTCAAAGGCAGTATACTGGCGGTCCTCAGGGCGGATAGGGAGCTGGTGGTACGCTGATTTCAGGTCAATGGTCGAGAAGACGCGGTACTGCGCGATCTGGTTGATCATATCGGCTATGCGGGGGAGTGGGTAGGCGTCCAGCAGGGTGTAGCGATTTATTGTCTGGCTGTAGTCGATGACCAGGCGCTGCTTCTCGCCGGTCTTAACGACCACAACCTGGGCTCGCCAGGGGCTGGTGCTGCCCTCAATGATCCCTTCCTTCAGGAGCCGCTCCACTTCGGTTTTAATGAAAACCCTGTCCCCGGCACTGTATCGCCTGCTCTTTGTGGCGATGGGCTTACAGTCGGGGGTGAGGTTAGCAAACAGTGGGGGGGGGGTGACTCTGAGTGTGGAGAGGTTGCACCTGGTGCGCGGCGGGCAATTTGGGAGCTGCTGGCTGCGGACTGTGAGTGGGGGTAGGGGTCCACCGTACGCCATCGTAACACTTTTAAGGTGGCACTGAAAATCTAACCCCAGCAGGACGGCAGCGCAGAGGTCGGGCAGGACCAGAAGTTTAAAATGATCGTACACGGTCCCGTCTACTACGAGTGTCACTACGCAGTAGCCGCCGATGTCCGCCGACTGGGACTCGGAGGCCATAGAAATCCGCTGGTGCGCAGGCAGGACTGGGAGAGAGCAACGCCGCATCGTGTCGGGGTGGATGAAGCTCTCCGTGCTCCCAGAGTCAAAAAGGCAGATTGTATCGTGGCCATTTACCTTAATGTCCATTGTGGAGCTGGCCAGCTGGTGCGGTCTCGCTTGGTCCAGTGTAACGGATGCCAGCGTAGGGGTCGGTGTGTCGCTGCGGGTATCAGATGAGGCGGTGTTGGGGGCCTGCTGCGTTCCGGCTGTCGTCCAAGATGGCGGCGTCCATGATCCCCATGTGGCTGGAGGCGTCCAAAATGGCTACTGTACCGGTGGTTCGCACATGGCCGGGGAGGCCCAAGATGGCGGCCCGCATGGCCCACACGCGGCGCTGCTGGGGTTCGGGGTGGCTTTGGCCCGGCAGACGTTAGCGTAGTGTCCCTTCTTCCCGCAGCCCGAGCAGATCGCGTTTTTCGCCGGGCAGCGCGCTCTGGGGTGTTTTGCCTGGCCACAGAAGTAGCATTTCTGGCCTTGGGGCACTGCTGTCTGGCCTTGGGACACTGCTGCGGTAGTTGGGCCGTTGCTGGGGTGTGGCTGGGGTGGCACGGCGCTATGAGGCGGTCCTACCGTGTCCCAGGCTGTCATTCCCCGCGGCGTCCACGGTGCAGAGGAGTAGGCATCCATGCCCCGGTAGGCTGCATCCAGTGATAGTGCGAGTTCAGAGGCCTTGTTGAGGTCGAGGTCACTCTGCTCCAACAGTCGCTGTCGGGTGTAATTGGATCTGTGGCCCGCTACAAAAGCGTCCCGGATAAGTTCCTCTGTGTACACGGCGGCCTTTACATCCCTACAACCACAGGCCCGGCCAAGCACAGACAGTGCCTGAAGGTATTCCACGGTCGATTCCCCAGGTTGTTGTTTACGACCCCCCAGAAGGTGCCTGGCGTACACTTCGTTCACTGGGCGCGTGTACTGGTCCTTGAGGAGCTTGATAGCGTCCGCGTACGAGGTCGCGTCTTGGATGACCGAGTACACTCGGTGGTTCACTTTGGAGGTCAGGACATCCAGTTTGTCCTCGTCCGATTTGATTGCTGCGGAGGCGGTCAGGAATTTTTCGAAACACTTAAGCCAGTGAGTAAACTTGGTGGATGAGTCCGCCTCCCGATGATCTAAGTCCAGGCATGCTGGTGTGAGGATCTTCTCCATTATAAAAATTTGTTAATAAAATTGATGCGCTATCAATTACTCATAAAAGACTGAGAGTTAAGAGAGTAACTAAAGGCTTTTATTAACAAAAGAATGAAGGTCTGCCTCGAGTGGTCGACCGGTCCAGAATACAAAGGGGGCTGGGGAGCAGTCACCTTTATACTAGGACTTGTGGGAGGAGTCAGCCGAGGCATGTCCAGGCATGTACACAGTGGAATACAAACAGTGGTTTACCACAGACCTTGACCGCCCAGTTGAGATCGCACAACCGCCGAAACGTGGCCGACCGCCCACAGTCGCCATGCCAGATCAAAAGCAACCGCCCGCCAGCTCGCCTGCCGTCCATCAGCTTCCACTTCAAGGCTACAGAAGTCGATCTGACAGGCTTGTCAGGCCTCCTCGCCGTTTTACTTTTGCTATTAAAGACAATTCTGGGGGGGGGCACATGTGGCGGAGCCAGTAAGGGACTCCAATCAATTGTATATAATTCCCTTTAATAATATGTTGGCTGCAGCCTGAGTCTGTATCTTTGTTTTCACTGTTTACATGTACAGAGCGCGATCACTTTAATAGCGCAGGCAAACGCGATGACGTCACGCCGTTCATCACGTGATCCCCCACCGGCGGGAAAAGCATGATGATGTCATGACGTCAGCCACGGGACCGCCCTAGCAGTCCTCGTGGAGCCTCCGAACTGACTAGACCTATATTCGATGTTCTCCTGTAATTATCCGTTAAACTCTGTTAGTTTTCATTAAACCTTGTTTATTTGATCGCCTGAGTGGACCTCAGTCTTTGGTTAGGAACTAGACATTCCTACAGTAGGACATTTAGGACTGAGATGAGGAGAAATTTCTTCACTCAGAGCGGGTGATGAACCTGTGGAATTCTCTACCACAGAAGGTTGTGGAGGCCAAGTCACTGAATATATTTAAGAAGGAGATAGATAGATTTCCAGACACAAAAGGCATCAAGGGGTATGGGGAGAGAGCAGGAATATGGTATTGAGATAGAGGATCAGCCATGATCATATTGAAAGGCGGAGCAGGCTCAAAGGGCCGAATGGCCTACTCCTGCTCCTATTTTTCTATATTTCTATGTTACACACACACACAGTTAAGAGAAGCTCTGACCACCATTTTCCAATCCTCTCTGGCTATAGGTGTGGTGCCGGAGGACTGGAGGACTGCTAACATTGTACCATTGTTTAAAAAGGGAGCAAGGGATAGAGCGAGTAATTACAGGCCAGTCAGACTAACCTCGGTGGTGGGAAAATTATTGGAAAAAATTCTGAGGGACAGGATAAATTGGAAAGGCACAGATTAATCAAGGACAGTCAGCATAGATTGGATTTTTTGAGGAGGTTACAAGGAGGGTCGAGGAGGGTAGCACATTTGATATAGTCTGTATGGATTTTAGCAAGGCTGTTTGACAAGGTCCCACATGGCAGACTGGTCAGAAAAGTAAAAGCCCGGGATCCAAGGGAAAGTGGCAAGTTGGATCCAAAATTGGCTCAGTGGCAGGAAGCAAAGGGTAATGGTCGACGGGTGTTTTTGTGACTGGATGGCTGTTTCCAGTGGGGTTCCGCAGGGCTCAGCACTGGGTCCCTTGCTTTTTGTGGTATATATCAATGATTTAGACTTCAATGTAAGGGGCATGATGGAGAAGTTTGCAGATGATACAAAAATTGGCCGTTTGGTTGATAATGAAGAAGAAAGCTGCAGACTGCAGGAAGATATCAATGGACTGGTCAGATGGGCAGAAAAGTGGCAAATAGAAATCAATCTGGAGAAGTGTGAGGTAATGCATTTGGGGAGGGCTAACAAGGCAAGGGATACACTATAAATGATAGGATGCTGAGAAGTGTAGAGGAACAGAGGGACCTTGGAGTGCATGTCCACAGATCCCTGAAGATGGCAAGACATAAGGTGGTTAAGAAGGCACACAGGATACTTTCCTTTATTAGCCGAGGCATAGAATATAAGTGCAGGGGGGTTATGCTTGTGAACTGTATAAAACACTAGTTAGGCCTCAGCTAGAGTACTGCGTGCAGTCCTGGTCACCACATTACAGGAAGGGTGTGATTGTTCTAGAGAGGGTGTAGAGGGGATTTACCAGGATGTTGCCTGGGCTGGGGAATTTTATCTATGAGGAAAGATTGGAGAGGTTGGGGTTATTTCCTTTGGAACAGAGGAGGCTTGATTGAGGTGTATAGAATTATGAGGGGCCTAGATAGAGTGGACAGGAAGGACCTATTTCCCTTAGCAGAGAGGTCAATAACCAGGGGGCACAGGTGTAAAGTAATTGGTGGAAGGATTAGAGGGGATTTGAGGAGAAATGTTTTCACCCAGAGGGTGGTGGGGGTCTGGAACTCACTGCCTGAAAGGGTGGTCGAGGCAGAAACCCTCACAGCATTTAAACAGTACTTGGATGTGCCCCTGAAGTGCCGTAACCGACAGGGCTAACCAAAGCGCTGAAAACTGGGATTAGGCGGGAGAGCTCTGGCACAGACACGATGGGCTGAATGGCCTCATTCTGTGCCGTAAATTTCTATGATTCTATCGATCACACACACACACCAGCAAGAGTCACTGCCACTAAGAGTGGCACTGGGAGAAAACTGCAGAAACGAGAAATGCAATAAACCCTCTGGTTGCAGGTCGCAGAAGTATGTAATGAGCTTGAGGAGCAATGCCGCTCTCCTCTGTACTTTCTGAAACATGAGCATACGGGCGAGAGTCAACCTGCTGAATGAGGACTTCCCTACAGCAGTAACCACAGGGACAGGCAATCTGTCCCAACTCGCCTTCATAATGGGCAGCAGTGGGGGCGGAGTGAGAATCATCTGCAGAGGGCGATCTGCCCGACTGCCCGGTACCCGTGAAACAAACACTGCGCGCAGTACTGGGAGAAAGTGTCAGTCTTTCGGGCTGTGTCAGGCTGTTCTTCATAACCTGACCTTGAAAGAAAACGAATTAGCGATAATGGGTATAGCTCGGTGAAAAGCACAGCCCGTCCCCAAACAAGTACAGTACCAGAAAGTAATCACATGTATAAATTAAATAGCTCAGTACTTGGCTGTGCAGTACTGCTATTATGCCAAAAGCACTGCGGGAAAATCGCAGAGAGGGAACACAGACAGGCACTGCAGCCACTTATTGACAACCTAGAGCACTGATGTACTGTCATCTTCACCCAGACAGTGCAATAATCCCGAGGAACCCTTTCCTGTTTGAGTCAAATTCAAACACACCAGATCATGTCGCCAATGTACTCTCAGACAGCGTTTCACAGCTCACACTTCTCAGCTCGCTTTCACTGAAACTGGATTTTTTAAAACTTCTGCATGTTTAAAAATCTTAGTTGAGCTGCTCCAAGAGCAAGAGAGGCACCAGAAAAGGATTTCCTGAACGGAGCTCAAACTCCAGCAGCGGGACAGACACAGACAAGTGTTCAGCACCCATCTGGGCAGTTCACACAAGTTCATTAGCACGAACAAAAGTTACAAACCAAAGATTATTTTCTTAAATAAGCAACCGTGCTCAACTGTACACAGCCTTGCATTAGAACTTAGTGTCTCCATTTGCAAATAAGCTCTCCAAGGCTGCGAGAGTTAATCTGGTGAGCAGCTGAGCCATAAAGACCACCAATTCTCCAGGTTGTCTGTACACAGTTAGCAGATGGGAGACACGGCAACAGTAGTGGAGAGAGCAAGAGAGAGGGGGCAGGGCGAGGGGGCAGAGCGAGCGAGAGAGAGGGGGGCAGAGCGAGAGAGAGGGGGGCAGAGCGAGAGAGAGGGGGGCAGAGCGAGAGAGAGGGGGGCAGAGCGAGAGAGAGGGGGCAGAGCGAGAGAGAGGGGGGCAGAGCGAGAGAGAGGGGGCAGAGCGAGAGAGAGGGGGGCAGAGCGAGAGAGAGGGGGGCAGAGCGAGAGAGAGGGGGCAGAGCGAGAGAGAGGGGGGCAGAGCGAGAGAGAGGGGGGCAGAGCGAGAGAGAGAGAGGGGGGCAGAGGGCGAGAGAGAGGGGGGCAGAGCGAGAGAGAGAGGGGGCAGAGCGAGAGAGAGAGGGGGCAGAGCGAGAGAGCGAGAGAGAGAGGGGGCAGAGCGAGAGAGAGAGGGGGCAGAGCGAGAGAGAGAGGGGGGCAGAGGGCGAGAGAGAGGGGGGGCAGAGCGAGAGAGAGGGGGGGCAGAGCGAGAGAGAGGGGGGGCAGAGCGAGAGAGAGGGGGGGCAGAGCGAGAGAGAGGGGGGGCAGAGCGAGAGAGAGGGGGGGCAGAGCGAGAGAGAGGGGGGGCAGAGCGAGAGAGAGGGGGGGCAGAGCGAGAGAGAGGGGGGGCAGAGCGAGAGAGAGGGGGGGCAGAGCGAGAGAGAGGGGGGGCAGAGCGAGAGAGAGGGGGGGCAGAGCGAGAGAGAGGGGGGGCAGAGCGAGAGAGAGGGGGGGCAGAGCGAGAGAGAGGGGGGGCAGAGCGAGAGAGAGGGGGGCAGAGCGAGAGAGAGGGGGGGCAGAGCGAGAGAGAGGGGGGCAGAGCGAGAGAGAGGGGGGGCAGAGCGAGAGAGAGGGGGGGCAGAGCGAGAGAGAGGGGGGCAGAGCGAGAGAGAGGGGGGGCAGAGCGAGAGAGAGGGGGGGCAGAGCGAGAGAGAGGGGGGGCAGAGCGAGAGAGAGGGGGGGCAGAGCGAGAGAGAGGGGGGGCAGAGCGAGAGAGAGGGGGGGCAGAGCGAGAGAGAGGGGGGGCAGAGCGAGAGAGAGGGGGGGCAGAGCGAGAGAGAGGGGGGGCAGAGCGAGAGAGAGGGGGGGCAGAGCGAGAGAGAGGGGGGGCAGAGCGAGAGAGAGGGGGGGCAGAGCGAGAGAGAGGGGGGGCAGAGCGAGAGAGAGGGGGGGCAGAGCGAGAGAGAGGGGGGGCAGAGCGAGAGAGAGGGGGGCAGAGCGAGAGAGAGGGGGGCAGAGCGAGAGAGAGGGGGGCAGAGCGAGAGAGAGGGGGGCAGAGCGAGAGAGAGGGGGGGCAGAGCGAGAGAGAGGGGGGCAGAGCGAGAGAGAGGGGGGGCAGAGCGAGAGAGAGGGGGGGGCAGAGCGAGAGAGAGGGGGGGCAGAGCGAGAGAGAGGGGGGGCAGAGCGAGAGAGAGGGGGGGCAGAGCGAGAGAGAGGGGGGGCAGAGCGAGAGAGAGGGGGGCAGAGCGAGAGAGAGGGGGGGCAGAGCGAGAGAGAGGGGGGCAGAGCGAGAGAGAGAGAGGGGGGCAGAGCGAGAGAGGGGGCAGAGCGAGAGAGGGGGCAGAGCGAGAGAGAGGGGGCAGAGCGAGAGAGAGGGGGCAGAGCGAGAGAGAGGGGGCAGAGCGAGAGAGAGGGGGCAGAGCGAGAGAGAGGGGGCAGAGCGAGAGAGAGGGGGCAGAGCGAGAGAGAGGGGGCAGAGCGAGAGAGAGGGGGCAGAGCGAGAGAGAGGGGGCAGAGCGAGAGAGAGGGGGCAGAGCGAGAGAGAGGGGGCAGAGCGAGAGAGAGGGGGCAGAGCGAGAGAGAGGGGGCAGAGCGAGAGAGAGGGGGCAGAGCGAGAGAGAGGGGGCAGAGCGAGAGAGAGGGGGCAGAGCGAGAGAGAGGGGGCAGAGCGAGAGAGAGGGGGCAGAGCGAGAGAGAGGGGGCAGAGCGAGAGAGAGGGGGCAGAGCGAGAGAGAGGGGGCAGAGCGAGAGAGAGGGGGCAGAGCGAGAGAGAGGGGGCAGAGCGAGAGAGAGGGGGCAGAGCGAGAGAGAGGGGGCAGAGCGAGAGAGAGGGGGCAGAGCGAGAGAGAGGGGGCAAAGGGCGAGAGAGAGGGGGCAGAGCGAGAGAGAGGGGGCAAAGGGCGAGAGAGAGGGGGGGCAGAGGGCGAGAGAGGGGGGCAGAGGGCGAGAGAGAGGGGGCAGAGGGCGAGAGAGATGGGGCAGAGGGCGAGAGAGAGGGGGGGCAGAGCGAGAGAGAGGGGGGCAGAGCGAGAGAGAGGGGGGCAGAGCGAGAGAGAGGGGGGCAGAGCGAGAGAGAGGGGGGCAGAGCGAGAGAGAGGGGGGCAGAGCGAGAGAGAGGGGGGCAGAGCGAGAGAGAGGGGGGCAGAGCGAGAGAGAGGGGGGCAGAGCGAGAGAGAGGGGGGCAGAGCGAGAGAGAGGGGGCAGAGCGAGAGAGAGAGAGGGGGGCAGAGCGAGAGAGAGAGAGGGGGGCAGAGCGAGAGAGAGAGAGGGGGGCAGAGCGAGAGAGAGAGAGGGGGGCAGAGCGAGAGAGAGGGGGCAGAGCGAGAGAGAGGGGGCAAAGGGCGAGAGAGAGGGGGCAAAGGGCGAGAGAGAGGGGGGGCAGAGGGCGAGAGAGGGGGGCAGAGGGCGAGAGAGAGAGGGGGCAGAGGGCGAGAGAGAAGGGGCAGAGGGCGAGAGAGAGGGGGCAGAGGGCGAGAGAGAGAGGGGGCAGAGGGCGAGAGAGAGAGGCAGGAACAGACACAGGTTTACAGACAGAGCGACAAACAGGATAAAGCAAACACCCAGCACAATACAGAATAAATGCAGCAGAGTTCTATGGTTAACCGAATGCTGCGCCTCAGTACTCAGGCTGTACCTGGTGTTTGTGGGCTCCCTTCTCTTCCACGTTTGATGTTCCTCTCATTAGCTGAACAGCTCCGATGAGTCGAGGTGAACAGGTCTTCGGGTTACAGCATGGGAGGGAGGAGCCTGCTAAACCACAAGATTGGGAAAGGTTGGGGGAGGGATGCTTGATCGGAGAAGGCAGCTGATTATCCTGTCACAGAGCTCGTATGGCTGAGTGAATTGTTTCTGAACTTTACATTTTAAAGGACAGTGTTCTGAAAAATTCCAAACTTTTTTTTATATAGAAACTGAAATCCCCTTGGAGCATCACCTGTGCATGACAGTACGACAAGCCAGGGTAAACCCAGGGCAGGGAGGGTGGGTTGGAGTTAGCGCTGCAGCATTGTAGTCCGGATTCTCCGATTGGAACTCCCTTTATTGCACAGATTCCCGCTTGCTGTGTATGTACCTTTAAGAGAATAACTGGTCTCAGACTGCAGTACCGGCAGTGACCACCCCTGTATAAAAGGCGCTAGAGAGCCTCTGTTGGTTAGTTTCGTTTATGCCTTTCACCAGTAAAGATCTCTCTTTGTTTCTCTCCTGCTAGTCCGTGTCTCAATCATTCACGGACTTAACACTGGCGACGAGTTAGAAACTAACTTACCTGCAACTCAGCAGCAGCTCCGACGACGTGTTGAAGGTCGGAGCCAGAAGAAAGAAGAAAAAAAATAAAAAATAAATAGGCCATTGAAACTCGAGAAACGGGCGTCGACCGTCAATCATTGAGTTCAAAACTTGCAGGGGAGACTGTCCAGAGCCAGGCTGGGTTCCTCGGTCCGTGGTTTCCCAGCTAATCGGGCTGGTGGCAGGCAGTGCTCTGATCCTTCCTGGGCTGCAACGGGGCCGGGCAGCGAGTCGGGAAGCAAGGAGAGAGGGTGGAGCATACAGGGCGCGGCCAGTGTTTCGAAGCTGGGCAGCGTTCGGACCTCAGAAGAGGGAGGGAAGTGTCCCAGAGGGTCCGCTCCACGACGGGAAAAATAATACGTGCAAGAAACCGTGGAAAGCAGCGCTAACAACAGCGGGGAAGAAGGAAAAGCGCGGGAGGCGCCATTTTGTTAAATCGGAGAAGAAGGCAAAGCGTGGGAGGCGCCATTTTAGATTTGCAAGATGCCGAAGACTGGCTGTATCACTGCTTTTGATAATACATTAGAGGACTGGACCACATATGTGGAAAGAGTCGAGGTATATTTCGAGGCAAACGATATAGCGGAGGGGAAAAAGGCATCGATATTGTTAAACTTAATGGGTGCTAGAACGTACGGCCGATTGCGGGACCTGATTACTCCAGCCAAACCGAAGGCGAAGAGTTTTAACGAAATTGTTGCTGTTCTACAGGAGCACTTAAACCCTGCACCGCTGTTGATAGCAGAAAGATTTAAATTCCACAGGAGAACTCAGCACAAAGATGAGAGCAATGCTGAGTATCTTACGGAACTACGCAAGCTATCAAAGCACTGCCAGTTCGAAGCAGGACTGGCAGATACCCTACGGGACAAATTTGTCTGTGGACTCCTGAGTGAAGGAACACAGAAGAAGTTACTCGCAGAAAAAGAGCTGACGCTAGATAAGGCTTTCAGCGTGGCAGTATCGTATGAAGCAGCAGCCAGGGGAGCTGCAGAAATTCAACAAAAACCACAGGAATACGGCACCCATGAAATGACACGGGGATTTGCAAAATGTTATCGCTGCGGCAGAACTAACCATGACCAGAAGGACTGCTGGTCCAAAGACAAAATATGCAGACAATGCGGGAAGATTGGACACATTGCACGCGTTTGTAGGTCTGGGAAGAAGGCCAGCGACAACAAAAAGGTACTAAGGAACCGTACAAGAAATTACTAAAGATGACAGACAGTAGTTCCGAAGACCAGATGTGCGATAGTGAATCCGGAAACAGAAGACTAAGCTGTCTCAAACTTCACAATGTAATCGCAAAAGAGGATCACCGAACCATTTGGGTCACTCTCACGATAGCAGGGTCCCAAGTTAAAATGGAATTGGATACAGGATCAGCGCTAACCGTCATGAATCGACGAGACTACGAGCGGCTATTTTCACACACACCCTTGAGAGAGACATCCATCGTCTTGACGACGTATACGGGGCAAAAAGTATACCCCAGAGGAAAAATAAGGGTGCCTGTCGAATACAATGGCAAGAAAATACGGAAATTGTATCTCTACATACTGCCAAATGGTGGACCACCGTTATTGGGACGGGAATGGATCAGGAAGATAAACTTAGATTGGCATTCCATTCATGCAATGACTGTGGACGGTAAAAAAGATGAAGACGTCACTCCTGGACGATTGTCAACGACCTTAGCTAACGCCAAAGAGGTATTTCAACAAGAACTGGGCACGCTTAAAGGCGTAACCGCCTCGATAAAAATAGAAGAGAATGCAGTTCCCAAGTTTTTCAAAGCGAGACCGGTACCATATGCAATTCGCCCAGCTGTCGAGGCAGAGCTGGAGAATCTGGAGAAGGCGGGCGTGTTGTCTAAGGTCGACTGGAGCGAGTGGGCCACACCCATTGTTCCTGTCATGAAGAAAACGTTAACCAATAAGTCCGGAGAGCCAAGGAAGATTCGCATCTGTGGGGATTTCAAGGTGACGGTGAACCCTGTCCTTCGCACCGTACAATATCCTCTTCCAAGGATAGAAGACATCTTCGCCTCGCTGTCTGGAGGGAAGCGTTTTACAAAAATTGACCTAGCACAAGCATATTTGCAGATGGAGGTTGAAGAGTCCTCTAGGAAGTATCTCACGATAAACACTCACAAAGGTCTTTACCAGTATCATCGATTGGTATTCGGAGTAGCATCGGCTCCGGCAATATGGCAAAGAGCGATGGAACAAGTCCTGCAAGGGATTCCGGGGACTCAGTGTTACTTGGACGACATCCTTGTAACAGGTGAAGATGGCAGTGAACACCTTAACAACCTAGAACAGGTGCTCACTAGACTACGGGAACATGGGCTGCGAGCCAACCGCCCCAAGTGCGAATTTTTAAAGAAACAGATATCGTATTGTGGCCACGTGATTGATGAAGAGGGTTACATAAGTCCCCTGAAAAAATTGAGGCGGTTGTTAAGGCCCAGCGCCTGAAAATGTGTCGCAGCTGAGGTCATTCCTCGGGTTGGTGAATTACTATCATAAGTTTTTGCCAAATTTGTCGACAATTCTGCACCCACTGAACGCCCTGCTACGAACGGGGGTAGTATGGAAATGGAGCGATGATTGTAAGCGTGCTTTTCGGAAGAGTAAGGACTTAATCACTTCAAAGGAAGTATTGGCTCACTACAACCCAGCACTGCCAATCAGGCTGGCGTGTGATGCGTCTCCCTACGGCTTTGGGGCGGTACTGTCACATAAATTCCTTGATGGTTCGGAGAGGCCGATAGCTTTTGTGTCACGCTCGTTAACTTCTGCCGAGCGTAACTACGCCCAGATTGACAGAGAGGCCCTCAGCCTAGTGTGGGGGGTGAAGAAGTTCAATCACTATCTGCATGGTCAAAATTTACTCTACTAACCGATCATCAACCTCTTGTCTCCATTTTCAACCCTCAGAAGGGCGTACCGATAATGACAGCACAACGGCTGCAGAGATGGTCCCTTTTCCTAGGGGCACACCAATATGACATCGAGTACAAAGGAACTAAACAGCATGGAAATGCTGATGGATTGTCACGTCTACCGTTGCCGACGGTGGAAGAAGACCTTGCAGTGGATCCAATGGAGTTATTCCACTCGACCATAGTCGAATGTCTCCCTGTGACGAATGCAAACATAGAAAAGGAAACACAGAATGACCCGACACTATCACGGGTCTATGATTTAACGGTGAAGGGGTGGCCAGCACATGGCGAACCACTGCTGCCAGCATTCTCGCCGAGAAGAGAACAGCTGTCAGTGTGCAGAGGAACCTTGATGTGTGGATCCAGAGTAGTAATTCCACTTAAGTTGGCGGATAGAGTGCTCAATGAGCTTCATGAGGGTCATCTGGGTGGGGTAAAAATGAAGAGCTTAGCCAGAGCGTTTGTGTGGTGGCCGGGAATCGATAGAGAAATCGAAGAGATGACCAAGAGCTGTGCAGGATGCCAGAAGGTCCAAAACGCCCCACCACAAGCTCCTCTGCATCCATGGGAGTGGCCCTCATCTCCATGGCAAAGGGTGCACATTGATTTTGCTGGTCCCTTCATGGACTCGATGTTTTTAATTGCAGTGGATGCACATTCAAAGTGGCCAGAGGTAATAAAAATGTCCTCAACCACCACGGAAAAAACTATCACATTTTACGAACCATATTCGCCAGGAATGGGCTGCCTGAACAGATTTGCTCTGACAATGGACCACAGTTTGTGTCTGAAGAGTTCCGGAGGTTCTTAAAGAACAATGGTGTTAAGCATTACACATCTGCCCCATATCATCCAGCCACTAATGGATTGGCCGAGAGGTTTGTCCAAACATTCAAGAAGGCTATCAAGGCAATGTGTAATGAAGATATACCCCTACAACACAAGGTGGACAACTTCTTGTTTGCCTACCGGAATGCGACACATGCGGTTACCAACCAAACTCCAGCCATGATGTTCTTCAATCGAAGACTACGATGCCGCTTGGATTTGGTTAAGTCAAACGTCCGAAGAGATGTGGAGAACAGGCATTTCAGAATATGAATGAAAGGCCGACCAGGGGTTTTAAGATAGGTCAACCAGTTTTGGCCCGGGACTACCGCACTGAGAAAATGGCAGCCAGGAACGATTTGTACACGACAAGGACCTCTCATGTATACCGTGGACATTGGGGAGAGCATTGTAAGACGCCATGCTGACCAGATTCTAGAGTCACTGGAAAACGTCAACTCCACACCACGATCTGATACACCTGGTAATGAAATCGACGTTCCAATTGCAGCTACCGCAGACCCGGTAATATTGGAAGCAGATGAACCAAACAACGACATTGATTCCGACTCAACATTGCCAGAAGAACCTGATACCCCAAAGGGGTGTTATCCAGACAGAATCAGGAAGCCTCCTCAAAGACTGAACTTATAATTGCTTAAACTTAACCAATGTATCTAGCAACAGTAATTGTGATTGTAATTCGTTATCATTTAGTTGTTAAATGAATGTTATGTACTGTTTATCTAAAAGGGGAGGAATTGTTGTGTATGTACCTTTAAGAGAATAACTGGTCTCAGACTGCAGTATCGGCAGTGACCACCCCTGTATAAAAGGCGCTAGAGAGCCTCTGTTGGTTAGTTTCGTTTATGCCTTTCACCAGTAAAGATCTCTTTGTTTCTCTCCTGCTTCACGGACTTAACACCGCTGGGTCACAGAAATGATCCTGTAGCTCCTCTTCCTCCTCCATAAAAGATTTGCCAAAGTCTGTCAAGAAGACACTCCCCCTTTAACACTATACCCGGCTGCAGTGTGTATGTGTGTGTGTGATCTACAGTATAGGCAGCAACAGCTCAATATGGGCACTTCAAAAAGCATCTGTGACCTTTACTTCCGAGGAAGTACCAGTGTCGTGGGAACACCACCAGTTCCCCTCCAAGTCACACACCATCCTGACTTGGAAATATATCGACTGTTCCTTCATTGTGGCTGGGTCAAAATCCTGGAACTCCCTCCCCAACAGCGCTGTGGCTACAGCGGTTAAGGCGGCGCCTCACCACCACCTACTCAAGGGCAATTAGGGATGAGCAATAAATGCCGGCCTTGCCAGTGACGCCCATATCCCAATCAACAAAAACAAATACTAAAGCTAATAACACATTTCTACTGTGGAACTTACCCTCCCCTCCGAGTCAGAAGGGTGTGGGTTCACGCCCCACTCCAGGACTAAAGCACATAATCTAGGCCAACACTTGGCAAGACTGAGGGTCTGCTGCACTTTCAGGTGAGACATTAAACCAAGGCCCAGCCTGCTTGGTAGAGGGTTGAAAAGTTCCACGGCACTTTTCAAAGACGGGCTGGGAGTTCTCGGAGTGTCCTGTCCAAAATTCCTCCCATTAACCAATACCCCCAAAAACAAATGAACGGATCATTCATCTCATACGATAGCAAAATACTGCAGATGCTGGAAATCCAAAATAACAGAAAATGCTGGAAAAACTCAGCAGGCCAGGCAACATCCGTGGAGAGAAATTAGAGTCGACGTTTCGGGTGAACCCTTTTTCTGTTGTTATTTCGGATCATTCATCTCGACTGCTGTGTGTAACTTGGCTGGCCTCCGCAACACTCACTACACTACAAAAGTAAATTCATTGGATGTGAATCCCTTTGGGACGTCCAAGCAAAATGAACATAGAAACATAGAAGATAGGAGCAGGAGTAGGCCATTCGGCCCCTCGAGCCTGCTCCGCCATTCAATGAGATCATGGCTGATCATCCAAATTCAGTACCCTGTCCCTGCCTTCTCCCCATATCCCTTGATCCCTTTAGCCTTAAGAAATATATCTAACTCCTTCTTGAATATATTTAATGAATTGGCCTCCACTGCCTTCTTTGGTAGAGAATTCCACAGGTTCACCACTCTCTGGGTGAAGAAATTCCTCCTCATCTCTGTCCTAAATGGCTTACCCCTTATCCTTAGACTGTGACCCCTGGTTCTGGACTCCCCGGCCATCGGGAACATCCTTCCTGCATCTAGTCTGTCCAGTCCTGTTAGAATTTTATAAGTTTCGATGAGATCCCCTCTCATTCTTCTAAACTCCAGCGAGTACAAGCCCAATCGACCCAATCTCTCCTCATACGTCATTCCTGCCATCCCAGGTATCAGCCTGGTGAATCTTCGCTGCACTCCTTCCATGGCAAGAACATCCTTCCTCAGATAAGGGGAATATATAAATACAAATTCTTTGATTCACTCGCCTCCTCTCGTACAGGCACCAACACTGCTATGGTATATCACATGGTATCTTGTTAACTTACACTGACTGTCATCCGGCTATTCAGCTGCATGGGGCGTCACCATTGTAAACCCCCCCCCCCACCGACTGCTGCCCAAGAGGCGATGAGCTAATGGAGCAGGGACCACACAAGCAATCTGGGGTGCATGGCTCAGGGACTCTGCCTCTGCCAATCGGAAGCACCGTTAGTTGTCGTGACCCTGAAAAGTGTGAGGTGATGCATTTTGGGAGGACTAACAAGGCAAGGGAATACACAATGAATGGTCGGATCCTAGGAAGGACAGAGGATCAGAGGGACCTTGGTGTGTATGTACATAGATCCCTGAAGGCAGCAGGACAGGTAGATAAGGTGGTTAAAAAGGCATATGGGATACTTGCTTTCATTAGTCAAGACATAGAATATAAGAGCAGGCAGGTTATGATGGAGCTGTACAAAACGCTAGTTAGGCCACAGCTGGAGTACTGTGTGCAGTTCTGGTCGCCACACTATAAGAAGGATGTGATTGCATTGGAGAGGGTGCAGAGGAGATTCACCAGGATGTTACCTGGGCTGGAGCGCTTCAGCTATGAAGAGAGACTGGACAGGCTGGGGTTGTTTTCCTTAGAGCAGAGAAGGCTGAGGGGGGACCTGATTGAGGTGTACAAAATTATGAGGGGCGTAGATAGGGTAGATAGAAAGGAACTTTTCCCCTTAGTAAAGGGGTCAATAGCCAGGGGGCATAGTTTCAAGGTAAGGGGCAGGAGGTTTAGAGAGGATTTGAGGAAAAACTTTTTCACCCAGAGGGTGGTTGAAATCTGGAACTCACTGCCTGAAAGGGTGGTAGAGGCAGGAACCCTCACAACATTCAAGAAGCATTTAGATGAGCACTTGAAATGCCATAGCATACAAGGCTACGGACCAAGTGCTGGAAAATGGGATTAGAATAGACAGGGCTTGATGGCCGGCGCAGACACGATGGGCCGAAGGGCCTCTTTCTGTGCTGTATAACTATGACTCTGCGATGTCCCCCACTGCCCTGGCTTACACAGTTCATGCTGCAGGGTGGGTTCCAGTGCCCAGCAGCACCAAAACAACAGCATACGTACAGTTTAAAACAAAGATCACAACTGCAACTCTCATTTCCTGCCAGGGACTCTCGGTACAGATATGGTGCAGCACCAGCAAAGGCAGCCCATATACCTGGTGCCACCGGTACTGCACCAGGAGCACAGGGTGTGATGGGGTCACCGTTCTGACACTCGGTAACTTTCACTCATCAAGTTACTCCAGTTTTGAGGATCTGGGAAAGATTAAGCCAGAGTTAGAAGATAGTGCGATGAGTTAATTTCAACACAAGTTGTTTTTAGGAACACAGGAACAGGAGGAGGCCATTCAGCCCCTCGAGCCTGTTCCGCCATTCAATGAGGTCATGGCTGATCTGCGATCTAACTCCATATACCTGCCTTTGGCCCATATCCCTTAATACCTTTGGTTAACAGAAGCTATCAATCTCTGATTTAAAATTAACAATTGATCGAGCATCAATTGCCGTTTGCGGAAGAGAGTTCCAAACTTCGACCACCCTTTATGTGCAGAAGTGTTTCCTAATTTAATTCCTGAAAGGCCTGGCTCTAATTTTTAGACTATGTCCCCTAGTCCTAGACTCCCCAACCAGCGGAAATAGGATTACATCGGATATAAGGCACTGAAACAGGCCATTCGGCCCAACCAGTCCATGCCGGTGTTTATGCTCCACTCGAGCCTCCTCCCGTCTTTCCTCATCTAAATCTATCAGTATAACCCTCTATTCCCTTCTCCCTCATATGCTTGTCTAGCCCCCCCCTTAAATGCATCGATACTATTCGCTTCAACCCCTCCCTGTGGTAACGAGTTCCACATTCTCACCACTTTTCTCTCTCTCTACTCTATCTGTTCACCTTAATATCCTGAAAACTTCGATCAGATCACCCCTTAACTTTCTAAATTCTAGCGAATACAACCCTAATTTGTGTAATCTCTCCTCATGATTTAACCCTTGAAGTCCGGGTATCATTCTGGTAAACCTACGCTGCACTCCCTCCAAGGCCAATATATCCTTCCTAAGGTGTGGTGCCCAGAACTGCTCACAGTGCTCCAGGTGTGGTCTAACCAGGGTTTTGTACAGCTGCAGCATAACTTCTGCCCCCTTGTACTCTAGATATAAAGGCCAGCATTCCATCAGCCTTTTTGATTATTTTCTGTACATGTTCATGACATTTATGACCTATATCCGCAGGGATTGGGGAGGAGCGGGTTTCTGCCCCCCTTTAATGACACAGGAAGCACTGGAGGAACCCTGTCCCACCTCCCATTTCTAGGGGATGTAAGAGGTTAAATTAAACAGCAAGTTCCTTGCAGAACTACACAAATTGAAACTGAGCTTATGTCCAACTCCCCAGACACCTGCTTTATTTCCCAATTAAGCTCGCGTTCCTTAAACATCTATTCATTTGCATCATCAGTGGGAATATCATGTGACATTTAATTGAAGCAATCTGCAATCCGAGATTGGAATTTACTCCCCAATAGTCAACAGTAAATATGCAATCTTCATGTCCTTCACAATGGGCTATTCCCAGAGCCCAGCCTGCACTCATAGAAACATAGAAGATAGGAGCAGGAGTAGGCCATTCGGCCCCTCGAGCCTGCTCAGCCATTTAATGAGATCATGGCTGATCATCCAAACTCAGTACCCTGTCCCTGCTTTCTCCCCATATCCCTTTAGACTTAAGAAATATATCTAACTCCTTCTTGAATATATTTAATGAATTGGCCTCTACTGCCTTCTGTGGTAGAGAATTCCACAGGTTCGCCACACTCTGGGTGAAGAAATTCCTCCTCATCTCTGTCCTAAATGGCTTACCCCTTATCCTTAGACTGTGACCCCTGGTTCTGGACTCCCGCGCCATCGGGAACATCCTTCCTGCATCTAGTCTGTCTAGTCCTGTTAGAATTTTCTAAGTTTCAATGAGATCCCCTCTCATTCTTCTGAACTCTAGTGAATACAAGCCCAATCGACCCAATCTCTCTTCATACGTCATTCCTGCCATCTCAAGTATCAGTCTGGTGAATCTTCGCTGCACTCCCTCCATGTCAAGAACATCCTTCCTCAGATAAGGAGTGAATGGCAGCAACTGCTGCCAGGCTCCGTCTGAAGGGAGAGGGGTGCGCGGCTGAATTTCCACTGCAGCATCAATGGCTCTCTGCACAAGACTGGAGGAAGGTTCTCCCATTGCCACAGATACTTTGGGCCAGATTTTCAGTGTGCAGTGAGACGGGCTTTCAGGTGTGCGGGGGGCAAAAATACCAAATTCGGGGGTCCCGACATCATCCCACCCAAAACCCGCCTCCACGTAAGTTTCAAGGGAGGCGGGTACCCGCCCCGCACTGGGACCCGCTGACCCGAGGCGGGAAGGGATTAGTGCCAATCAACTGCTGTTAACAGGTAGTTAACAGGCAGTTTTTAGCCTAATCCCTATTTTGAGGGGTATCGTGTGGGATTCCCGATGGCTCCAAACCACGCCAGGTTAGAGGAGTCGGGCCGTCGGGTTGAAGGACTTGGAGGGGTCGCGATGTCGGTGTTCAGGTGAGTGATGGGTGCATGAGTGCAAAGGTAAGTGTGTTTGGTGTGTCTAAAGTGTGTAAAGAAGTTTAAATTACCTGTAATTACCTTAACAGCCTTTCTTCCTCTAGGTTTCGGGAGTCCATCACTCAGCCGGCACTGAAAGCAGAATGGCTGCGAGCTGTCAAAAGTGACAGCCTTCAGCTTTCATTGCCAGTGACAGTTCTAACTGAGTCTGTGGAGAAGGACTCAGGTTAGAAGTCAGACTGTCAGTTTGACAGCTTCAAACAGCTGTGAAACACTGATATTACATCTGTCAAGACCTCTTGACAGATGAAATTTCCGTCTGTGACGTCACCTGTTGCCGGGTGGCCCTTAATTGGCCTGCTGAGCCCGCTGGGCGGGCTCAACAAGGTCAATCAAGGGAAAATCGCGTGGATTGGCCGGACGTCAATGTAGGCGGGACTAAAACCCGAAAATTGTAGTCCCGCCTCCTTCCCGACAGCTTAATGAAAATCCAGCGCTTTATTTCTATAGAGTAGCCCCTCAGACAGATCAGTGGTCCTGAATTGGAGCCAGAGTCCGTCACGTTGGTGCTCTCCCCTCTTTACTGCCCCAGCGTGTTGCTGATCCCCATTGGAGGGCCGGAGGAAAGCAGACCCCCAAGGCTGGACATGGACTTGGCGGTGCCAAAGGACTTGTACAAAAAAGGGGAGAAGGATAAACCCGGCAATTACAGGCCAGTCAGTTTAATGTAGGTAGTGGGGAAGCTTTTAGAAACAATAATCCGGGAGAAAATAAACCGCCACTTGGACAAGCTTGGACTAATAAAGGAGAGCCAGCACGGATTTGTTAAAGGCAAATCGTGTCTGACTAACTTAGAGTTTTTTGATGTCTTTCTCCACCTTGAATATATTCAAGGTGGCGATAGACATATATTCGAGCTACAGGGGAGTCAAGGGTTATGGGGAGCGGGCGGAGAAGTGGAGTTGAGGCCAAGATCAGATCAGCCATGATCTTATTGAATGGCGGAGCAGGCTCGAGGGGCCGAATGGCCGACTCCTGCTCCTATTTCTTATGTTCTTATGTAACAGCAAGGGAGGATGAGAGCAGTTCAGTTGATGTTGTGTATATGGACTTTCAAAAGGTCTTTGATAAAGTACTACATATTAGGCTTGTTAGCAAAAGTGAAGCCCATGGGATAAAGGGGCAGTAGCAGCATGGATACAAAACTGGCTTAGGGACAGAAAACAGAGTTGTGGTGAATTAAATTTGCAGATGACACGAAACTTGGAAGTGTAGTAAACACTGAGGAAGATAGATAGTAATAGACTTCAAGAGGATATGGACCGGGTGGAAATGGACAGATACATGGCAGTTGGAATTCAACACAGAAAAGTGTGAGGTGATATATTTTGTTAGGAAGAATGAGGAGAGACCATACACACTAAATGGTACAATTTTGAAGGGGGTGCAAGATGAGAGAGACCTGGGGGTGTTTGTGCACAAATCTCTGAAGGTGGCAGAACAGGTCAACAAAGCAGTTAATAAAGCAAACGGGATCCTGGGCTTTATCAATAGAGGCATAGAGTGCAAAAGCCAGGACGATATGCTAAACCTGTATAAAACACTAGATCGGCCCCAGCTGGAGTATTGTGTCCAATTCTGGGCACCGCACTTTAGGAAGGACGTGAAGGCTTTGAAGAGATTTACTAGAATGGTTCCAGGGATGAGGGATTAGAGTTACGTGGATAGACTGGAGAAGTTGGGGTTGTTCTTCTTAGAACAGAGAAGGCTAAGAGGAGATTTGTTGGAGGTGTTTAAAATCATGAAGGGTTCAGATAGAGTAAATAAAGAGAAACTGTTTCCAGTGGCTGAAGGGTCGGTAACCAGAGGGCACAGATTTAAGGCGATTGGCAAAAGAACCAGAGGTGACATGAGGGAAAAATTTTTTTTAACCACAACGAGTGGTTCGGATTTGGAATACGCTGCCTGATAGGGCGGTGGATACAGATTCAACAGTAGCCTTCAAAACGGACTTGGATAAATACTTGAAGGAGAAACAATTGCAGGGATATGGGGAAAGAGCCGGCGCAGACTTGATGGGCCGAATGGGTTCTTTCTCTGCTGTACTATTCTATGATTGAGTTGTGGGAACAACGGGATCAAGAACATTGGGACCCGGGAACAGAGGGATCCTGGATCCAGGAGGCGTGCAATTTGCTTCCTTTATTTTGATGGTGGTGAGAGGAGTGTGATCACTCACTGCTGATGACAGTCCATCAAGATCAGTGCCTTTTGCAGGGAACAGACTGGATTGTTGGCCTTCTGAAACCAACAGGAGATTCTCCCCATCAGAGTCACATCATACTATTCAGCTTCAGGGTAATAGGATGTATTCAAATGTATATTCTGCTAGCTTATTTTATTTGTAAGTAATAGGTAAATTATAACACTTTGAGATAAAGGCCCTCCATCCTTAATTATAGACTCTAATAATTTGCCGACAACAGATGTTAGGCTAACTGGTCTATAATTCCCTGGTTTCCCCCTCTCACCTTTCTTAAATAGCAGAGTGACATGTACAAATTTCCAATGTAAAGGAACAGTTCCTGAATCGAAAGAACTTTGGAAGATTATAGTTAGAGCATCTGCAATGTTCTCACCTATTCTCTTTAAAACCCTGTGATCAAAACCATCTGGTCCTGGGGATTTGTCACTGTCACACACAAACATGATCCTCACCTCAGCCGACACCCACACACCCCAGCAGCGGGAATACGAGCCAAAAAGTTCCCCTCCACAAGGGCCAACTGCAGTGTGCCAAGTGTTCCAATAGCCAAGTTCCGCAAACTCACCGTACACCAGGAAACAAACCAGAACCATCAGGGCTAACAATAAATGGAATGGGCCTTTAAGCAGGGTACGGGGTGTAATGAAGAGCTGGGGGTGTTGCTCAGCCTGCGAGTACGAATGTCGACATTGGGATCAAAAACTGGGAAAGTGTTCCATTTCCTGACATTAAGACGAGCAGAACAGCACACACTTTAGGTTCAGGACACTTGTTCAAACAGGCTGCCGAAGAAATGTTTTTTTTAACAAAGGCATAGCAAGTGTGTTCTGCAGAAATTGATCGGTTACTAATTAGAGCAACCAATCTTGCCCAGCTTGGCTGAAGACAAGGCACAAGAAAACTATGCAGGTTAGAACATGCCTAGTTTTCACTGCAGAAAGAACAGTGCCCCTTTGAAAATCGGGTTTACGCACCTACCCGATGACAGATCTCTCAGTTGCTGCTGTAAAAAGCACAAAGGGTTAGAACTTCAAGTGAACAGACGCTGACAATCCACAGATGCAGAGATGAGATGTTCGAGAAGGAACACAAACTTTGCCAAAGACACCACAAACAGACCTGTCGACTCTACCAGACTCATGACAGACTGAGGATTAACCCTTTCCTACCGATGTACCTCTCCCCTGAAAATAACATTGCAATGTTGTTTCTCAGAGTGAGCTCAGAGAAGCTTCACATCCTCATTAATAAAAGCCCGAGGTGTCCAGCGCGGTGTCAAAGCTCTACACCTGGTAACACAGATGGGGATGTTACATGGTCCTAAAGCCTCGGTCAATGGTTCAGTTGGTAGCAGTGTCCCGAGCGGCACGGAACTGAACAGGCAGGAAGGTGCCAGCTCGATCCCTAACCCATTATTTACAGTAAAAGAGGATAGCGTGCCGGAAATCCCAAAGAAACTAATATTGAATCGGGGACAGGGACTCAATAAAATTAACATAGAAACATAGAAGATAGGAGCAGGAGTCGGCCATTCGGCCCCTCGAGCCTGCTCCGCCATTCAATAAGATCATGGCTGATCATCCAAATTCAGTACCCTGTCCCTGCCTTCTCCCCATATCCCTTGATCCCTTTTGCCTTAAGAAATATATCCAACTCCTTCTTGAATATATTTAATGTATTGGCCTCTACTGCCTTCTGTGGTAGAGAATTCCACAGGTTCACCACTCTCTGGGTGAAGAAATTCCTCCTCATTTCTGTCCTAAATGGCTTACCCCTTATCCTTAGACTGTGACCCCTGGTTCTGGACTCCCCCGCCATCGGGAACATCCTTCCTGCATCCAGTCTGTCTAGTCCTGTCAGAATTTTATAAGTTTCAATGAGATCCCCTCTCATTCTTCTAAACTCCAGCGAGTACAAGCCCAATCGACCCGATTTAACGTACGTAAAATAACAGTAATGAAGAAAATAATGGCACTAAAGAGTGACAAATCCCCAGGACCAGATGGTTTCCATCGCAGGGTTTTAAAGGAAGTCGGTGAGCACATTGCAGATGCCCGAACTATACTCTTCCAAAGTTCTCTCGATTCAGTAACCGTTCCTTGAAATTGGAAAATTGCACAAGTCACTCCGCTATTTAAGAATGGCGAGAGAGGGAAACCAGGGAATTATAGACCAGTTAGCCTAACATCTGTTGTTGGGAAATTGCTAGAGTCTATAATTAAGGATAGGGTGACTGAACACCTTGAAAATTTTCAGTTGATCAGAGAGAGCCAGCTTGGATTGTGAAAGGCAGGTCATGCCCGACAAACCTGATTGAATTATTTGAAGAGGTGACTGAAGTAGTGGACAGGGGAATGTCTATGGATGTTATTTATATGGACTTCCAGAAGGCATTTGATAAAGTCCCACATAAGAGACTGTTAACTATGGTAGAAGCCCATGGAGCCGAGGGCAAATTGAGCTCAGCTAGTTAAGAAATTGGCTGAGCGGCAGGAGACAGGCAGTAGGGATAATGGGCAGGTACTCTAATTGGCAGGAGGTGACTAGTGGTGTCCCACAGGGATCTGTGTTGGGGCCTCAACTATTCACAGTATTTATTAATGACTTACATGATGGCATAGAAAGTCATATATCCAAATTTGCCGATGACACAAAGATAGGTGGAATTGTAGGCCGTGTGGATGAAAGCATAAAAATACAAAAGGGATATTGACAGATTAAGTGAATGGGCAAATGGATTTCAATGTAAGCAAAATGGAGGTCATTCACTTTGGACCTAAAAAGGATAGAACAGGGTACTTTCTAAATGGTGAAAGGCTAAAAACAGTGGAGGTCCAAAGAGACTCGGGGGGGGGGGGGGTCCAGGTACACAGATCATTAAAATGTCATGAACAGGTACAGAAAATAATCAAAAAGGCCAATGGAATGCTGGCCTTTATATCTGGAGGACTAGAGTACAAGGGGGTAGAGGTTAGGAAGGATATATTGGCCTTGGAGGGAGTGCAGCGTAGGTTTACCAGATACCCGGACTTCAAGGGTTAAGTTACGAGGAGAGATTACACAAACTAGGGTTGTATTCCCTAGAATTTAGAAGGTTAAGGGGTGATCTGATCGAAGTTTTCAGGATATTAAGGGGAACAGAGAGGGTCGATAGAGAGAGACTATTTCCGCTGTTTGGGGATTCTAGGACTAGGGGGCAGAGTCTAAAAATTAGAGCCAGACCTTTCAGGAGTGAAATTAGGAAACACTTCTACACACAAAGGGTGGTAGAAGTTTGGAACTCTCTTCCGCAAACGGCAATTGATGCTGGATTAAATGTTAAATTTAAATCGGAGATTGATAGCTTCTGTTAACCAAAGGTATTAAGGGATATGGGCCAAAGGCAGGTATATGGAGTTAGGTTGCAGATCAGCCATGATCTCATTGAATGATGGAACAGGCTCGAGGGGCTGAATGGCCTCCTCCTGTTCCTGTGTTCCTGTGGTAAACCACTGTTTGTATTCCTGTTTGTCCTGTTTGTATTCCACTGTGTACATGCCTGGACATGCCTCGGCTGACTCCTCCCACAGGTCCTAGTATAAAGGTGACTGCTCCCCAGCCCTTGGTATCCTGGACCGGTCGACCACTCGAGGCAGACCTCCATTCTGTTGTTAATAAAAGCCTTTAGTTACTCTTCTAACTCTCAGTCTTTTATGAGTAATTGATAGCGCATCAATTTTATTAACAACATTTTTATAATGGAGAAGATCCTCACACCAGCATGCCTGGACTTAGATCATCGGGAGGCGGACTCATCCACCAAGGTTACTCACTGGCTTAAGTGTTTCGAAAAATTCCTGACCGCCTCCGCAGCAATCAAATCGGACGAGGACAAACTGGATGTCCTGACCTCCAAAGTGAACCACCGTGTGTACTCGGTCATCCAAGACGCGACCTCGTACGCGGATGCTATCAAGCTCCTCAAGGACCAGTACACGCGCCCAGTGAACGAAGTGTACGCCAGGCACCTCCTGGGGAGTCGTAAACAACAACCTGGGGAATCGACCGTGGAATACCTTCAGGCACTGTCTGTGCTTGGCCGGGCCTGTGGTTGTAAGGATGTAAAGGCCGCCATGTACACAGAGGAACTTATCCGGGACGCTTTTGTAGCGGGCCACAGATCCAATTACACACGACAGCGACTGTTGGAGCAGAGTAACCTCGACCTCAACAAGGCCTCTGAACTCGCACTATCGTTGGATGCAGCCTACCAGGGCATGGATGCCTACTCCTCTGCACCGTGGACGCCGCGGGGAATGACAGCCTGGGACACGGTAGGACCGCCTCATAGCGCCGTGCCACCCCAGCCACACCCCAACAACGGCCCAACTACCGCAGCAGTGTCCCAAGGCCAGACAGCAGTGCCCCAAGGCCAGAAATGCTACTTCTGTGGCCAGGCAAAACACCCCAGAGCGCGCTGCCCGGCGAAAAACGCGATCTGCTCGGGCTGCGGGAAGAAGGGACACTACGCTAGCGTCTGCAGGGCCAAAGCCACCCCGAACCCCAGCAGCGCCGCGTGTGGGCCATGCGGGCCGCCATTTTGGACCTCCCCGGCCGTGTGCGAATCACCGGTACAGCGGCCATTTTGGACGCCTCCAGCCACATGGGGATCATGGACGCCGCCATCTTGGACGACAGCCGGGACGCAGCAGGCCCCCGACACCGCCTCATCTGATACCCGCAGCGACACACCGACCCCTACGCTGGCATCCGTTACACTGGACCAAGCGAGACCGCACCAACTGGCCAGTTCCACAATGGACATTAAGGTAAATGGTCACGATACAATCTGCCTTTTTGACTCTGGGAGCACGGAGAGCTTTATCCACCCCGACACGGTGTGGTGTTGCTCTCTCCCAGTCCTGCCTGCGCAACAGTGGATTTCTATGGCCTCCGAGTCCCAGTCGGCGGACATCGGCGGCTACTGCGTGGTGACACTCGTAGTAGACGGGACCGTGTACGATCATTTTAAACTTCTGGTCCTGCCTGACCTCTGCGCTGCCGTCCTGCTGGGGTTAGATTTTCAGTGCCACCTTAAAAGTGTTACGATGGCGTACGGTGGACCCCTACCCCCACTCACAGTCCGCAGCCAGCAGCTTCCAAATTGCCCGCCGCGCACCAGGTGCAACCTCTCCACACTCAGAGTCACCCCCCCACCACTGTTTGCTAACCTCACCCCCGACTGTAAGCCCATCGCCACAAAGAGCAGGCGATACAGTGCCAGGGACAGGGTTTTCATTAAAACCGAAGTGGAGCGGCTCCTGAAAGAAGGGATTATTGAGGGCAGCACCAGCCCCTGGCGAGCCCAGGTTGTGGTCGTTAAGACCAGCGAGAAGCAGCGCCTGGTCATCGACTACAGCCAGACAATAAATCGCTACACCCTGCTGGACGCCTACCCACTCCCCCGTATAGCTGATATGGTCAACCAGATTGCGCAGTACCGCGTCTTCTCGACCATTGACCTGAAATCAGCGTACCACCAGCTCCCCATCCGCCCTGAGGACCGCCAGTACACTGCCTTTGAGGCAAACGGCCGCCTCTATCACTTCCTTAGGGTTCCCTTTGGCGTCACCAACGGGGTCTCCATCTTCCAAAGGGAGATGGACCGGATGGTAGATCAAAATGCGTTGCAGGCCACTTTCCCATATCTGGACAATGTGACCATCTGCGGCCGTGACTTGCAGGACCATGACGCAAACCTCGAAAAATTCCTCCGCACCGCCCAACTCCTAAACCTGACATATAACAAGGAGAAGTGCATATTCCACACAAACCGCCTCGCCATCCTTGGCTGTGTTGTGGAACATGGAGTCATCGGCCCCGACCCCGACCGGATGCGTCCCCTTATGGAACTTCCACTGCCCCACTGCCTCAAGGCCCTGAAGAGGTGCCTAGGGTTTTTCTCCTATTACGCCCAGTGGGTCCCCTACTATGCGGACAAGGCCCATCCGCTGATCAAGTCCACCTCTTTTCCCTTGACGGCAGAGGCCCGCTTAGCCTTCCACCGTATCAAGGAGGACATTGCCAAAGCCACCATGCACGCAGTGGACGAATCCATCCCCTTCCAGGTGGAAAGCGACGCGTCCGACTTTGCCCTGGCCGCTACCCTCAATCAGGCGGGGAGACCCGTGGCCTTCTTTTCACGAACCCTCCAAGGCCCGGAGACCAGACACTCCGCTGTTGAGAAGGAGGCCCAGGCGATTGTGGAGGCTGTGCGTCATTGGAGGCACTACCTGGCCGGAAAACGATTTACCCTGCTCACTGACCAGCGTTCAGTTGCTTTTATGTTTAACAACAAGCAGAGGGGCAAAATCAAAAATGACAAGATCTTGAGGTGGAGAATCGAACTTTCCACCTACAACTACGAGATCTTGTACCGGCCCGGGAAGCTAAATGAACCCCCGGATGCGCTATCGCGTGGCACCTGCGCCAGCGCGCAGATTGATAGACTACGGGTCCTCCACAATGACCTCTGCCACCCGGGGGTCACCAGGTTCTTCCACCTCATCAAGGCCCGCAACCTGCCTTACTCTATTGAGGAGGTCAGGACCATGACCAGGAACTGCCAAGTCTGCGCTGAGTGCAAACCGCACTTTTATAGACCAGACAGGGCCCACCTGATAAAAGCCACTCGCCCCTTCGAGCGCCTGAGCGTTGATTTTAAAGGGCCTCTCCCCTCCTCCGACCGCAATGTGTACTTCCTCAATATTATTGATGAGTACTCCCGTTTCCCGTTCGCCTTCCCCTGCCCGGACATGACCAGTGCCACGGTCATTAAATGTCTGAACAACCTCTTCACCCTGTTCGGCTTCCCCAGCTATATCCATAGCGACCGGGGCTCATCGTTTATGAGCGACGAACTCCGTCAGTACCTGCTAACTAGGGGTATTGCCACAAGCAGGACCACCAGTTACAACCCCCGGGGGAACGGACAGGTGGAAAGAGAAAATGCGACAGTTTGGAAGGCCGTCCTGCTAGCCTTAAAGTCTAGGGGCCTTCCAACCTCCCACTGGCAGGATGTGCTCCCCGATGCGCTCCACTCTATTCGGTCACTGCTCTGCACTGCCACTAACGCCACCCCTCATGAGAAAATGTTTGTCTTCCCAAGGAAGTCCACATCAGGGACATCGCTACCGCTATGGCTGACGTCCCCAGGGCCGGTCCTACTGAGAAGACACGTGAGGACCCATAAAACGGACCCCCTGGTCGAGAGGGTCGACCTCCTCCACGCCAACCCCCAGTATGCTTACATCGCATACCCGGACGGGCGGGAGGACACAGTCTCCATAAGAGACCTTGCACCTTCGGGGACCACAGTAACCCACTACCCACTACCACCCCCCCCCACGATCCGATATCCAGCCCCAGCAGACGGCAGGCCTGGGCCCCGCGACCCGCTCGACATCTACGAGGACGGCACGCCTGTGCCACAGCCTACGCTGGACTCGACGCCGGAAGCTTCACTACCCCTGCCGTCGCCACGCCGATCACAGCGGCAGACAAGACCTCCGGAGAGACTCCAATACACTAACTTTTAATACACTTCACCCCGCCGGACTCAATTTTAAACAAGGGGTGAATGTGGTAAACCACTGTTTGTATTCCTGTTTGTCCTGTTTGTATTCCACTGTGCACATGCCTGGACATGCCTCGGCTGACTCCTCCCACAGGTCCTAGTATAAAGGTGACTGCTCCCCAGCCCTTGGTATCGTGGACCGGTCGACCACTCGAGGCAGACCTCCATTCTGTTGTTAATAAAAGCCTTTAGTTACTCTTCTAACTCTCAGTCTTTTATGAGTAATTGATAGCGCATCAGTTCCATACTGTTAGCAGATTGCGGGGCATAAAGGTCCTGCAATTGGCCTCAAGATACTCCTAGGGAGAGTTGAAAATGTAAAATTCAGCCTAAGTACTCCCTCCTGATCACTATCCAGTGTCTCTGCTGAATCCACCAGCTCTTTTCAGAAGACACCTGTAAGACATTAATGCCCAAACACTCTACAACAGGGTTAGAAACAGTAAGCTGGAGGAGGGAAGGTTTGTGAAGAATGACTCTTACAGATTTCCCCACCCCGGGGAGCGGGCAGGAATTTGGACATGAGTCTAGGTTCGGATCGGTCATGGCCCTGTGGGTAGCGGAGCGGGCCCAGGGGCCGTGTAGCCTGATCCTGCTCCTATTTCGTGTGTCTAATTCTGTTAGATTCAGGAGATGGTTCTGTGATAGTAGATTGGCGGTTAGGATCAGATCAGCCATGATCTTATTGAATGGCGGAGCAGGCTCGAGGGGCCGATTGGCCTACTCCTGCTCCTATTTCTTATGTTCTTATAGAAGCTGCAATGGCTGCCGCAGACTCTAGCAGAGACTCCGCTCAATAGCCTATAGCTGTGAGGTGACTGTTCTGGCACCTTCCACTTGGAGATCAGTGGGATCTCGGGAACAGTGGGATCCAGGGAATGCCGGGTACAGGAGGAGCTGGGAGCAGCGGGAGCCACATTATATGCTTTAGAGTGGGAGAACTTCTGAACTCCAATAACCTGTTTGGACTGGAGCACTTCACACAGAGGGAGCAGATCGTGTGGGGCAGACTGGACGATGGGGCAGTGGCGAGGGATAGTGATGGTAAATTCACAGGGAGCTGCATGGTTTTCTGTCTAAAGCAGTGACTGAGGGTATTTTTTGAACTTTGGGACTGAGCCCATGGACTCGATGATCTTTGCTGCTCTGGTATGTTCCCAAGAGAGTAGTCACCGTGGAAAGTCCTTCACCTCTCCAACAAGAGAGTGTCTAACCACCGCCCCTTGACATTCAATGGCATTACCATTGCCGAATCCCCCACCATCAACATCCTGGGAGTCACCATTGACCAGAAACTTAACTGGACCAGCCACATAAATACTATGGCTACAAGAGCAGGTCAGAGGCTGGGTATTCTGCAGTGAGTGTCTCACCTCCAGACTCCCCAAAGCCTTTCCACCATCTACAAGGCACAAGTAAGGAGTGTGATGGAATACTCTCCACTTGCTTGGATGAGTGCAGCTCCAACAACACTCAAGAAGCTCGACACCATCCAGGACAAAGCAGCCCGCTTGATTGGCACCCCATCCACCACGTTAAAACATTTACTCGCTCCCTCAAAATCCTGGAACTCCCTCCCTAACAGCACTGTGGGAGTACCTTCACCACACGGACTGCAGCAGTTCAAGAAGGTGGCTCACCACCACCTTCTCAAGGGCAATTAAGGATGGGCAATAAATGCTGGCCTTGCCAGCGATGCCCACATCCCATAAACGAATAAAAAAACCTCACAGTGTTCCTTCCAACAACTAAACCATCTGCGAAGAACAGGGGCTGAGATAAGCAATGGCGTTGGACTATGTACCTGGGTTGGGATCGAGAGCCGGAGGTTGACGGACACCTAGTTGTTGTTTCTGAGATAAAGACTTGCATTTCTATAGTGCCTTTCACAACCTCAGGATGTCCCAAAGCGCTTTACAGCCAATGAAGTACTTTTTGAAGTGTAGTCACTGTTGCAGGAAACGCGGCAGCCAATTTGTGCACAGCAAGGTCCCACAAACAGCAATGAAATAAATGACCAGATAATATGTTTTAGTGATGTTGATTGAAGGATAAATATTGGCCAGGGCACCGAAGATAACTCCCCTGCTCTTCTTCAAAATAGTGCCATGAGATCTTTTTGTCCACCTGAGGTGGCAGACGGGGCCTCGGTTTAACATCTCATCCGAAAGACGACATCTCCCTCAGCACTGCACTGGGAGTGTCAGCCTAAATTACATCGGATATAAGGCACAGAAACAGGCCATTTGGCCTGACCAGTCCATACCGACGTTTATGCTCCACTCGAGCCTCCTCCCGTCTTTCCTCATGTAACTCTATCAGCATAACCCTCGATTCCCTTCTCCCTCATATGCTTATCTAACCACCCCTTAAATGCATCTGTACTATTCACTTCAACCACTCCCTGTGGTAGCAAGTTTCACATTCTCACCACTCTCCTCACAACATTCAAGAAGCATTTAGATGAGCACTTGAAACACCATAGCATACAAGGCTACGGACCAAGTGCTGGAAAATGGGATTAGAATAGACAGGGCTTGATGGGCCGAAGGGCCTCTTTCTGTGCTGTATAACTCTGACTCCTGAGTAAAGACGTTCCTTCTGAATTCCCTATTGGATTTCTTGGTGACTATCTTATATTGATGGCCTCTAGTTATGCTCTTCCCCACAGCTGGAAACACTCTTCTCTGTATCCACTCGATCAAAACCTTTCATAATTTTAAAGACCTCTATTAGGTCACCGCTCAGCCTTCTCTTTTTTTTTATAAAAGAGAAAAGCGAACCAGCCTGTTCATCCTTTCCCGATATGCATTGGAGGCAGTTCAGAGACGATTCACGAGGTTAATTCCAGAGATGAGGGGGTTGACTTATGAGGAAAGGTTGAGCAGGTTGGGCCTATACTCATTGGAGTTTAGAAGAATGAGAGGTGATCTTATTGAAACATATAAGATATAGAGGGGGGTCGACAAGGTAGATGCAGAGAGGATGTTTCCCCTCGTGGGGCAATCTAGAACTCGGGGGCACAGTCTCAGAATAAAGGGTCGCCCTTTTAGAACTGAGATGAGGAGGAATTTCTTCTCTCAGAGGGTCGTAAATCTGTGGAATTCTCTACCCCAGAGAGCTGTGGAGGCTGGGTCATTAAATACATTTAAGGTGGAGATAGACAGATTTGTACAAGATAAGGGAGTGAAGGGTTATGGGGAGCGGGCGGGGAAGTGGCTTTGAGCCCAAGATCAGCCATGATCTTATTGAATGACGGAGCAGGCTCGAGGGGCCAAGTGGCCTATTCCTGCTCCTATTTCTTATGTTCTTATGTATACCCTCGCATTTCTGGTATCATCCTTGTAAATCTTCTCTGCACACTCTCCAGTGCTTCTATATCCTTTATGGCGACCAGAATTGTCCCCAGTAAGTGTGGTCTAACCAAGGTTCAATACAAGCTTAGCATAATTTCACTACTTTCCAATTTTATTCCTCCAGAAATAAACCCGTGTGTTTGGTTTGCTTTTTTTTTTTAATGGCCTAGTTAACCTGTGTCGCTACTTTCAGTGATTTGTGTATCTGTACTCCGAGATCCCTTTGTTCCTCTTCCCCACCTAGACTCCCACCCTCCAAGTGATAAGTGACCTCCCTATTCTTCCTACCAAAATGTAATACCTCACATTCATCTGTGTTGAAATTAATTTGCCAATTATATGCACATTTTGCAAGTTTATTAATGTCCTCCTGTAACTTGTTGCAGCCCTTCTCCTCTTCTTCTTGGGCAGTCCCTCGGAACCGAGGATGACTTGCTTCCACATTAAAAATGAGTTCTCAGGTGACTGATGAGTCCAATGCGAGACCTACAGTCTCTGTCACAGGTGGGGCAGACGGTGGTTGAAGGGGCGGGTGGGTGGGGTGCTTGGGTTGACGTGCGCTCCTTGCGCTGCCTGCGCTTGGCTTCCGCTTGCTCCCGGCGAAGAGACTCGAGGTGTTCGGCTCCTTCCCGGATGCTTCTCCTCCACTTTGTGCGGTCTTGGGCCAGGGATTCTCAGGTGTCGGTGGGGATGTTACACTTTTTCAAGGAGGCTTTGAGGGTGTCCTTGAAGCGTTTCCTCTGCCCACCTGGGGCTCTCTTGCCGTGCCGGAGCTCCGAGTAGAGGGCTTGTTTTGGGAGTCTCATATCGGGCATGCGGACAATGTGACCCGTCCATCGGAGCTGATCGAGCGTGGTCAAAGCTTCGATGCTGGGGATGTTGGCCTGAGCAAGAACACTGACGTTGGTGCGCCTATCCTGCCAATGAATTTGCAGGATCTTGCGGAGACAGCATTGGTGGTACCTCTCCAGTGCTTTGAGGTGCCTGCTGTATATGGTCCATGTCTCTGAGGCATACAGCAGGGCGGGTATCACTGCTGCCCTGTAGACCATGAGCTTAGTGCCGGGTTTGAGGCCCTGGTCTTCAAACACACTCTTCCTCAGGCAACCGAAGGCTGCACTGGCACACTGAAGGTGGTGTTGGACTTCGTCGTCGACGTTTGCCCTTGTTGACAGTAGGCTCCCGAGGTGTGGAAAGTGGTCCACGTTGTCCAAGGCCTTGTTATGGATTTTGATAATCGGGGGGCAGCACTGTGTGGCGGGGGCAGGTTGGTAGAGGACCTTTGTCTTACGGATGTTTAGTGTAAGTCAGTATTGACTATACCCCCCAATTTGGTGTCATCTGCAAATTTAGATATTGTGTTTTTGATTCCAAAGTCTAAATCGTTAATGTAAATTGTGAACAGCAGTGGTCCCAGCACTGATCCTTGTGGAACACCACTACCCACCTTCTGCCACTGGGAATAGCTACCCTTTACCCCTAATTATGTGCTCAAGTCTCTGGAGTGGGACTTGAACCCACAACCTTCTGACACAGAGGCGAGAGAGAGGGCTACCCACTGAGCCACGGCTGGCACACAGATCAAGCCCCCAACTACGGTTCAGTTTCCCAGAGATTCCAAAAGAACCTTCAGGGATTGAAGGGTGTGGGGGGAATAGCCAAGAATGTACAAGTCGATTGAGGGAGAGAATGGAATCACTAGCTTATCCATTCAGCAAGGCCCTACAGTACTCATAGAGTCCTAGAGTTTTACAGCACAGAAAGAGGCCCTTCGGCCCATCGTGTCTGCGCCGCCCATCCCACCCTGTCCAGTCTAATCCCATTTCCCAGCATTTGGTCCATAGCCTTGTATGCTATGGCATTTCAAGTGCTCATCCAAATGCTTCTTGAATGTTGTGAGGGTTCCTGCCTCTACCACCCTTTCAGGCAGTGAGTTCCAGATTCCAACCACCCTCTGGGTGAAAAAGTTCCTCCTCAAATCCCATCTAAACCTCCTGCCCCTTACCCTGAATCTGTGCCCCCTTGTTATTGACCCCCCTACTAAGGGGAAAAGTTCCTCTTTATCTACCCTATCTATGCCCCTCATCATTTTGTACACCTCAATCAGGTCCCCCCTCAGCCTTCTTTGCTCCAAGGAAAACAACCCCAGCCTGTCCAGTCTCTCTTCATAGCTGAGGCGCTCCATCCCAGGTAACATCCTGGTGAATCTTCTCTGCACCCTCTCCAAAGCAATCACATCCTTCCTATAGTGAGGCGACCAGAACTGCACACAGTACTCCAGCTGTGGCCTCACCAGCGTTTTGTACAGCTCCATCATAACCTCCCTGCTCTTATATTCTATGCCTCTGCTAATGAAGGCAAGTATCCCATAAGCCTTTTTAACCACCTTATCTACCTGTTCCGCTGCCTTCAGGGAATTATGTACATGTACACCAAGGTCCCTCTGACCCTCTGTACTTCCTAGGGTCCTACCACTCATTGTGTATTCCCTTGCCTTATTTGTCCGTCCAAAATGCATCACCTCGCACTTTTCCGGGTTAAATTCCATTTACCACTTTTCCGCCCATCTGACCAACCCGTTAATATTGTCCTGTAGCCTGAGGCTTTCCTCCTCGCAATTTACCACCCCACCAATTTTCGTGTCATCCGCGAACTTACTGATCATACCTTTTACATTCTCATCCAAATCATTAATGTAGATCACAAACAGCAAGGGACCCAGCACTGATCCCCGAGGTACCCCACTGGACACAGGCTTCCAGTCACAAAAGCAACCTTCGACCATCACCCTCTGCCTCCTGCCACTCAGCCAGTTTAGGATCCAACGCGCCAAGGCCCCCTGGATCCCATGGGCTCTTACCTTCTTGACCAGTCTCCTATGCGGGACCTTGTCAAAAGCTTTACTGAAGTCCATGTAAACCACATCCACACACCTAGTCACCCCCTCGAAAAATTCAATCAGATTGGTCAGACATGATTTACCCTTGACAAAGCCATGCTGACTATCCCCGATTAATCCTTGCCTCTCCAAGTGGAGACTAATTTTGTCCCTCAGAATTTTTTCCAATAATTTCCCTACCACAGGCCTGTAATTCCCTGGTTTATCCCTGCTACCCTTCTTGAATAATGGTACTACATTAGCTGTTCTCCAGTCCTCTGGTACATCCCCTGTGGCCAGAGAGGTTCTGAAAATTTGTGTCAGAGCCCCTGCAATCTCCTCCTTTGCCTCACACAACAGCCTGGGATACATCTCGTCCGGGCCTGGGGATTTATCCACTTTTTGGCCTGCTAAAACCGCTAGTACCTCCTCCCTCTCGATGCTAATATGTTCAAGTATGTCACAGTCCCCTTGCCCGACTTCTATATCTACATCGTCTTTCTCCATAGTGAACACTGAGGCAAAAAATTCATTTAAAACCCCACCTACTTCATCTGGCTCTACACACAGCTTGCCACTTTGGTCCCTAATGGGCCCTACCCTTTCCCTGGTTATCCTCTTGCCCTTAATATACTTATAAAACATCTTAGGATTTTCCTTTATTTTGCTCGCCAGTGTTATTTCATGGCCCCTCCTCGCCCTCCTAATTTCCTTTTTAAGTATGCCCCTGCACCTCCTATACTCCTCTAGGGCTTCCACCGTCTTTTGTAACTGCCAAAAGCCCCCCTTTTTTTCCTAATGCATTTTTGTATATCCTTTGTCATCCAAGGTTCCCTTTGCTTGTTGGTCCCACCCTTGACCTTTACAGGAACATGTTGGTGTTGTACTCTCTCTATTTCCCTTCTGAAAGCCTCCCACTGTTTTGATGTGGATTTTCCTATAAGTAGCTGCTCCCAGTCCACTTTTGCCAGATCCTGTCTTATCTTATTAAAATCGGCCTTCCCCCAATTTAGAACCCTGATTTCCGGGCCGTCTTTGTCTTTTTCCATGACCACCTTAAATCTCACCGAATTGTGGTCACTATCGCCAAAATGCTCTCCTACAGACACTTCCACCACCTGCCCGGCTACATTCCCTAGAATTAGGTCCAGTACCGCCCCCTCATCACGGCATTCAACTAATTTCAGGCCTTTGCCTCCACTGCCCGACCCATGGGTAATTCCGTGTGTCGATCGCTGCTTCCTTGCATTAAACCTAATTTAACTTTCATTAGTTTGAACCTGTTCCACTGACAGAGTTTAGCCTGAAGCAGTATTCCAGCTTTACCTGTTCTATCCTTGTTACTATTTCAAAGATGAAGTGGTCGATCACTTGCTCATTGGCCTTGGAGTTTAATTATACCATTAATTACACCTGTTCTCAGAGCGACAGCTGCAGATAGCACAGGTTGGATTAGTCCCAGTTCGAATCACTTTCATTGCATGAGTTGTTGGGTCCTTTTGGAGACACTCCCTAACGGAGAGCAGTGTTCAGACCTTGTCCTGTAAAACAGCTGCCTCCGACTGTAAAGCAGTTCTTTTGACAGCACTAGAGCTGCATAAACAGAACGTGTGCCAAGGCAAACCTTCCTGTAACATTCTGCACACAAATGCCTTTTAGTAGCACCAGGATCCAGGGCATTAGAGCTGCTACCCTCTTACTCCCACCCTTCACTTATGGGATCGTAAGCATGCACAAACTCCCAGAACGTTTGATGTAGTCTATATAGATTTTAGCAAAGCTTTTGCTAAGATCCCGCATTGCAGACTGGTCACGAAAGTAAAAGCCCATGGGATCCAAAATTGGCTCAGAGGCAGGAAACAAAAGGTAATGGTCGAAAAGTGTTTTTGTGACTGGAAGGCCGTTTCCAGTGGGATTCCGCAGGGCTCAGTACTGGGTCCTTGCTTTTTGTGGTATATATCAATGATTTGGACTTGAATGTAGGAAGTATGATTAAGAAGTTTGCAAGGAGTCTTGCAAATAAGGTGGATGAACTGAAGTTGTTGTTGAACACATGGGAGTACGATATTGTTGCTATCACGGAGACATGGTTGAGGGAGGGTCAGGACTGGCAGCTCAATATTCCGGGGTATGGAATCTTCAGGCGAGACAGAGGGGGGTGTAAAAGGGGAGGGGGTGTTGCAATATTAATTAAGGAGTCAATTACTGCTGTAAGGAGGGATGATATATTAGCGGGTTCCTCTAATGAGGCCATATGGGTAGAACTTAAAAACAAAAAGGGGGCAAGCACTTTGCTGGGAGTGTACTATAGGCCCCCAAACAGTCAGGGGGAGATAGAGGAACAGATATGTAGGCAAATCTCCGAGAAGTGCGAAAATAATAGGGTAATAATAGTGGGGGATTTCAACTTCCCCAATATAAATTGGGACAGTCAGAGTGTGAAAGGCTTAGAGGGTGCAGAATTCTTAAAGTGCATCCAGGAGAGCTTTTTGAGCCAACATGTAGAAAGTCCTACAAGAGAGGGGGCGGTACTGGACCTAATTCTGGGGAATGTAGCCGGGCAAGTGGTGGAAGTGTCAGTAGGAGAGCATTTTGGCGACAGTGACCATAATTCGGTGAGATTTAAGGTGGTCATGGAAAAAGACAAAGACGGCCCGGAAATAAGGGTTCTAAATTGGGGGAAGGCCGATTTTAATATGATAAGGCAGGATCTGGCCAAAGTGGACTGGGAGCAGCTGCTTATAGGAAAATCCACATCAAAACAGTGGGAGACTTTCAGAAGGGAAATAGAGAGAGTACAACGCCAACATGTTCCTGTAAAGGTCAAGGGTGGGACCAACAAGCAAAGGGAACCTTGGATGACAAGGGATATACAAAAATGCATTAGAAATAAGAGGGGGGCTTTTGGCAGTTACAAAAGACTAAAGACAGAAGAAGCCCTAGAGGAGTATAAAAAGTGCAGGGGCATACTTAAAAAAGAAATTAGGAGGGCGAGGAGGGGCCATGAAATAACACTGGCGAGCAAAATAAAGGAAAATCCTAAGATGTTTTATAAGTATATTAAGGGCAAGAGGATAACCAGGGAAAGGGTAGGGCCCATTAGGGACCAAAGTGGCAATCTGTGTGTAGAGCCAGAGGATGTAGGCGGGGTTTTAAATGAATTTTTTGCATCTGTGTTCACTATGGAGAAAGACGATGCAGACATAGAAATCGGGCAAGGGGACTGTGACATACTTGAACATATTAGCATCGAGAGGGAGGAGGTGCTAGCGGTTTTAGCGGGCCAAAAAGTGGATAAATCCCCAGGCCCGGACGAGATGTATCCCAGGCTGCTGTGGGAGGCAAGGGAGGAGATTGCAGGGGCTCTGACACTAATTTTCAGAACCTCTCTGGCCACAGGGGATGTACCAGAGGACTGGAGAACAGCTAACGTAGTACCATTATTCAAGAAGGGTAGCAGGGATAAACCAGGGAATTACAGGCCAGTGAGTCTAACATCTGTGGTGGGGAAATTATTGGAAAAAATTCTGAGGGACAAAATTAATCTCCACTTGGAGAGGCAAGGATTAATCGGGGATAGTCAGCATGGCTTTGTCAAGGGTAAATCATGTCTAACAAATCTGATCGAATTTTTCGAGGGGGTGACTAGTGGGGTGGATGAGGGAAATGCTGTGGATGTGGTGTACATGGACTTCAGTAAAGCTTTTGACAAAGTCCCGCATAGGAGACTGGTCAAGAAGGTAAGAGCCCATGGGATCCAGGGTGCCTTGGCGCGTTGGATCCTAAACTGGCTGAGTGGCAGGAGGCAGAGGGTGATGGTCGAAGGTTGCTTTTGTGACTGGAAGCCTGTGTCCAGTGGGGTACCTCAGGGATCGGTGCTGGGTCCCTTATTGTTTGTGATCTACATAAATGATTTGGATGAGAATGTAAAAGGTATGATCAGTAAGTTCGCAGATGACACGAAAATTGGTGGGGTGGTAAATTGCGAGGAGGAAAGCCTCCGGCTACAGGACGATATAAACGGGTTGGTCAGATGGGCGGAAAAGTGGCAAATGGAATTTAACCCTGAAAAGTGCGAGGTGATGCATTTTGGACGGACAAATAAGGCAAGGGAATACACAATGAGTGGTAGGACCCTAGGAAGTACAGAGGGTCAGAGGGACCTTGGTGTACATGTACATAGATCCCTGAAGGCAGCGGAGCAGGTAGATAAGGTGGTTAAAAAGGCATATGGGATACTTGCCTTCATTAGCCGAGGCATAGAATATAAGAGCAGGGAGGTTATGATGGAGCTGTACAAAACGCTGGTGAGGCCACAGCTGGAGTACTGTGTGCAGTTCTGGTCGCCTCACTATAGGAAGGATGTGATTGCTTTGGAGAGGGTGCAGAGAAGATTCACCAGGATGTTTCCTGGGATGGAGCGCCTCAGCTATGAAGAGAGGCTGGACAGGCTGGAGTTGTTTTCCTTGGAGCAGAGAAGGCTGAGGGGGGACCTGATTGAGGTGTACAAAATAATGAGGGGCATAGATAGGGTAGATAAAGAGGAACTTTTCCCCTTAGTGGGGGGGTCAATAACAAGGGGGCATAGATTCAGGGTAAGGGGCAGGAGATTCAGAGGGGATTTGAGGAGGAACTTTTTCACCCAGAGGGTGGTTGGAATGTGGAACTCAATGCCTGAAAGGGTGGTGGAGGCAGGAACCCTCACAACATTCAAGAAGCATTTGGATGAGCACTTGAAATGCCATTGCATACAAGGCTATGGACCAAATGCTGGAAAATGGGATTAGACTGGACAGGGATGGATGGGCGGCGCAGACACGATGGGCCGAAGGGCCTCTTTCTGTGCTGTAAAACTCTATGACTCTATGATACAAAAATCAGCGGTGTGGTTGATAATGAAGAAGAAAGCTGCAGACTGCAGGAAGATATCAATGAACTGGTCAGGTGGGCAAAACAGTGGCAAATGGAATTCAATCTGGAGAAGTGTGGGGTAATGCATTTGGGTCAGGCTAACAAGGAAAGGGAATACACTATAAATGGTTGGACACTGAGATGTGCAGAAGATCAGAGGGACCTTGGAGTGCATGTCCACAGATCCCTGAAGGTAGCAGGACAAGTAGATAAGGTGGTTAAGAAGGCACACGGGATACTTATATTCTATGCCTCGGCTAATAAAGGCAAGAGCAGGGAGGTTATGCTTGAACTAGTTTAGCCACAGCTAGAGTACTGCGTGCAGTTCTGGTCACCACATTACAGGAAGGATGTGATCGCACTAGAGAGGGTGCAGAGGAGATTTACGAGAATGTTGCCTGGACTGGGGAATTTTAGCTATGAGAAAAGATTGGATAGGCTGGGGTTGTTTTCTTTGGAACAGAGGAGGCTGAAAGGTGACCTAATTGAGGTGTATAAAATGATGAGGAGCCTAGAGTGGATAGGAAGGACCTATTTCCCTCATCAGAAGGGTCAATAACCAGGGGGCATAGATTTAAAGTAATTGGTTGGAAATTTAGAGGGGATTTGAGGGGAATTTTTTTCACCCAGAGGGTGGTGGGGGTCTGGAACTTACTGCCTGAAAGGGTGGGAGAGGCAGAAACCCTCATCACATTTAAAAAGTACTTGGATATGCACTTGAAGTGCCGTAACCCACAGGGCTACGGACCAAGAGCTGGGAAGTGGGATTAGAGTGGAGAGCTCTTTGTCGGACAAGATGGGCCGAGTGGCCTCCTTCTGTACTGTAAATGTCTATGATTCTATGAACTTCAAGTTATGCTTAGCAGCCTTCAACTGGCTCGGAGGAAGCTGTTCTCATCCACTCCTCCTCACCCACTGACCATAACTCTTGCACTTTACAGATGCTAACCTCTCCCAGGACCGCGTCAAACTCCACTCAATATCGCAGGGCAAAATGTGATCATAGTGACTCACCATAATTCTGCACGCAGTGCCCTTGGGCAGAGAAGGGGTATTAGAGAATCTCAACATGGCTTCTGGACAAGGAGAAATAACAAGAGAAACCGCTGGGAAAACTCAGCAGGCCAGGCAACATCCGTGGAGAGAGAAACAGAATCAACGTTTCAGGTCGAAACCCTTCGTCAGAACTGAGAAAAAAAAAGCAGGAAATGAAACAGATGAAAAAGCAAGTTGGGGGCTGGGAAATGGGGGAGGGGATGACAGAACAAAAGGGAAGGTTTGTGAGAATAAAGAGAGATTAAGAGATATTCAAGGCGAGACGAGGTGGCAATAGGACAGATTAAGAAACAAAGGATGGCTCTAGATGAAGTGTGAAATACGCTGGCAGAATGAGAGACAGCCGGCATGTGGGAGAGAAAAGGTGATTGGGTGACCGCTTTGCGGAACACCTCCATTCAGTCCGTAAGGGTGACCCCGAGCTTCCGGTCGCCTGTCATTTCAATCCACCGCTCCATTCCCACTCAGACCTCACCGTCCTCGGCCTCTTGCATTGTTCCACGGAAGCTCAGCGTAAGCTCGAGGAACAGCACCTCATCTTCCGATTAGGCACTTTACAGCCTTCCGGACTCAACATCGAGTTCAACAATTTCAGATCATAACCTCGGCCCATATTATATTTTTTATCCACACCTTTGGTTTGTGCCTTTTCCTTTCTCTCTCTCCCACAGGGCAGCTGTCTCTCACTCTGCCAGCGTATTTCACACTTCATCGAGAGCCATCCTTTGTTTCTTAATCTGTCCTATCGCCACCTCGTCTCGCCTTGAATATCTCTCAATCTCTCTTTACTTCTCACAAACCTTCCCTTTTGTTCTTTCATCCCCTCCCCCATTTCCCAGGCCCCAACTTGCTTTTTCTCATCAGTTTCATTTCCTGCTTTTTTTTTTCTCAGTTCTGACGAAGGGTTTCGACCTGAAACGTTGACTCGGTTTCTCTCTCCACGGATGTTGCCTGGCCTGCTGAGTTTTTCCAGCTTTTTCTGTTGTTATTTCAGATTTCCAGCATCCGCAGTATTTTGCTATTGTATTCTGCACAAGGAGATCCTGTCTCACGACAGGCTAAATTTTTTGAGGAAGTTGCTAAATTGGTGGATTTCAGAAGCCTGGTCAACATAAGCAACTAAATAAGGTCAGGTCCTGTAGGCTTGCTGGGCAGATTTTGGGTTAGATAAGGAACTAGTGGCATTCTCAGACAGAAAGTAGTTATTAATAATTGTGGTTGTACACAGGGACCAGTCACTAGTGGAGGCCCACAAGGATCGAGGTTAGGGCCATTGATCTTCACAACTTTATCAACAATCTGGATGAAGCTGTTATGGGAACTGTCCGCAAACTTGTGGATGATAAAGAAAAACGTGGGTGCAAGAATCTTAAGGAGGAGAAAAATAGGTTGTAGGTAGCTTCAGATGTGCTGGGGGAACGGGCCCGTATCTGCCTGATGTATTTTTATTATAAGATAAATTTGGTGTAATGCAAGTTGGGTAGACATGTCTATTTTAGATCTGGTAATGTGTAATGAGACAGGATTAATTAATTATCTCATAGTAAAGGATCCTCTAGGGAAGAGTGATCATAACATGTTAGAATTTCACATTCAGTTTGAGGGTGAGAAACTTGGGTCTGAAACTAGTGTCTTAAATTAAATAAAGGCAATTACAAGGGTATGAAGACAGAGTTGGCTAAAGTGGACTGGGAAAATAGATTAAAAGGCAAGACAGTAGATAAGCAATGGCAGACTTTTAAGGAGATATTTCATAACTCTCAACAAAGATATACTCCAGTGAGAAAGAAAGATTCTACGAGAAGGATGAACCATCCGTGGCTAACTAAGGAAGTTAAGGATGGTATCAAATTGAAAGAAAAGGCATACAATGTTGTGAAGATTAGCATTAGGCCAGAAGATTGGGAAATTTTTAGAAACCAGCAAAGGATGACTAAAGAAATAATAAAGTGGGAGAAAATAAATTATGAGAGTAAACTAGCAAGAAATATAAAACAGTAAGAGCTTCTACAAGTATATAAAAAGGAAGAGAGTAGCTAAAGTAAACGTTGGTCCCTTAGAGGACGAGACTGGGGAACTAATAATGGGAAACAAGGAAATGGCAGAGACTTTGAACGAATATTTTGTATCGGTCTTCATGGTAGAAGACACTAAAAGCATCCCAGTAATAGTGGAAAATCAAGGGGCAAAAGGGAGGGAGGAACTTAAAACAATCCCCATCACTAGAGAAAAAGTACTAGGCAAACTAATGGGACTAAAGGCGGACAAGTCCACTGGACCTGATGGCCTGTATCCTAGGGTATTAAAAGAAGTGGCTGCAGAGATAGTGGATGCATTGGTTGCAATCTTCCAAAATTCCCTAGACTCTAGAAAGGTCCCAGCGGATTGGAAAACCGCAAATGTAACGCCCATATTCAAGAAAGGAGGGGGACAGAAAGCAGGAAACTGTAGACCAGTTAGCCTAACATCTGTCATTGGGAAAATGCTGGAATCCATTATAAAGGAAGTAGTAGCAGGACATTTAGAAAATCATAATACAGGTACAATCAAG